>NC_142117.1:29870714-30206071 GCF_056152115.1 Neolamprologus brichardi
CATAAGTAGGCCTTCTGTATCTCCTTGAGGACACAGAGTCGAAGCAAATTAGTGCAAATATTTTTCTTGGATAAAGCACAAATCACATGCTAAATTTTTTGTCACAAGTTGCGTTTTTCCAATTTGTGTTTGTAATTAGGGTGTGCAGGACCCAGACATCCAGCGGATAATCTGGCCTTTCTGTATTAGACGGGAAGTGGACCGTGAAAGTAATTGGTGAGTGGAGCACAAATTGGATCTAAGCGTGATGCGATTTTTATTCCTCTGAGGCGATGTTTGCAAAGCGATTAGAACAATGCTGCGGCTGCACATTTTCAAAAAACTTTATTACATACATTTGCACACATTTATGATTGAATGTTAACAGCTCCAGTAATCAACCTGAAGGTGGTAAGTATTATGCAAAGCTTACCATCAGCTGGGGAAAAAGGTTACGTTTACAATGGCGAATTTGGCACTATGATAAATGAACATGGATGATAAATAAATAATAAAAATTTAAATGATTTTCATCGCTCAACTGTTTCAAAAGCATTCCAGTTAGGATTTCTATTAAATACTCCAAAATAAAGTGCCAAATCAACCACAGAGAATCTAAAAAAATATAAAATCCAGAGGGACGGCTTATATCCAGTCCTGCTCCTGGAGACCTGTTGCATGATTTACCAAAAGTTATGTGAGGCAACTAACAAATAACATGATTAGACACAGATTCATTAGGAAATCACACCAAATGGTAATGAGATCTTGTGCCTGAGCAGTTAACCACTGGGGATTCAGTAAGGCAGTAATAATCATACTTGTGCGACCAGAAAGCATAGAGATTGGATATATGTGCAGTCTGTGAACACTTCCCGCTGATAAATGGGGTTTTATCACTTCGGCAGAATCTTGGCCCGTATGCCTGCCTGAATACTGAACAGGACTATTGTGTAGATGGGGAGTGAGGATGAATGGCAAGACGATTTACTCTGAGGACAAGGAGGTGTGCAGGAACTGACGCCATTAAGCACGAAGGTGTTGTGCCAACATGAAGATGAATGTAAGCTCCTTTCTAGCTACAGTACAGTGGATTTTGGATTAAAGCAGGTCAAAGATAAACAAACTTCACATAAGAGAAGGAAATTAACAATGATTATCAGAGCCATTCTTTAAAACTAAAAAAAGCAGCACATACTTGCATTTCAGAAACTGGCACCAGAAAATAACTGCCACTTTTGCAAACTGAAATTACTTAAATGATTAATCAATTATTCAGATAGTTGGAAAAGTAATTAGTGTGGAAAAAAGTAATTGATATATTGACTAATCCGTTCGGCACATCTTAAAATTAGGGCTAAATCAATACTGGATTTTGAAGGTTAATGACAATACCAATATGTGAGTCAGTAAGAAAATAAAATAAAATTAAATGACTGTACATCACAAAAAAACAAAGTCTATAAATATCTGTAGTACAGGTTTGGATGGGCTTGTATTTCTATAGCTAAAACATTCAACTGCCCAACAGCAAGAGTATCTAGCTGTTTGAGGGGAAATGGCACTCGGGAAAATGTGCAACAACTACTATCCCAAAAAACTCAGTTCTACAGTTTTGTTTCGATTCCAGGTGCCATTGAATCTTCTCCAGGAGGCTGTGTTCCACTGCAGATCACTCAGTATTTACAATTTGATCACCACTCTTGCCATACCTCTGCATGACAAGAACAGAGAGGCAAGTTTCTTCACAGGTAACAAGTGGTACCATAAACTAACACCAGAGCCGGGATTGCATTCAACAGCGACTTAAGTTCAGCCACTCCCTTAAGTAGTGGCTCTCAACAAGGTCATCACAGGCAGGTGCATGATTGCCAGCAGGTATGTGGAAAGAAATCTCCACCGAGTCCCACTACTGCACAAAAACCAATACACCCACATGCACACACATGTAAAGACACTAATAAATAAGACAGAAACTGGCAGGTCAGCACAGTGAGGACAGAGCAACCATGAAGGTGAACTCTTGATCAAAAGCAGAGAAGTCCATTTCAATCTTAACAGTCCTCAAAATGTAAAGAGAACTTTCACCATCTACAATTTAAATGAACTCCATTTCCAGAGGAAAATCAAGTGCTAAAGCTTAAAGTCCCATATTTCTTCTTAACAGCTACATGGTCATTTTTGGACTGCCCTGCATTATTATTAATGATTTGGAAGATTAAGGCTTCTCTGGTGTGGTAGGCAACAAAAACTGAGATACAACCGTCACAGAGGGATTATAGTAGTAATGTAATGGTTCTGAAACCAAGACCAAATCCACAATACACGCACCACCAACCTGCTCAAGATTGTGGTCCTATCCGAACCACAGATTTGGAAAATCATTACACTCGGAGTCTCAAACAGTATACTACAGGTGGCAGCATTGTTATCAGTACTAATTGTTTAAATTTAGCTGTACCTAAAGCACTTGAAAGTTTACATTATCAGCACCCTGCTGAGCTCACCACACTACATTCTGCAAATCTAACTGGTGGGGTTGAAAACTGGTGGGTTCTTCCCTGGTTGTGCTCTGTGCCTGTGGCAGTAAACCCCCATCAATTACCTGCTACAATCTGTTTCATGCTGAACACGAAGGAATGTGTCAACAACCCACAATACTGTTCTGCACACACATGAAAGCCTGACCATCCAAATAGAGTAAAACCTCTGACAGCATAAATTACTGGGTGGAAAAAGGTGAAGGCACTGAACATGTATCAACCCTCGTCTGCTGTCAAAGACAGCAGACAGGGAAACAAAGGAACCCACAGTGGCTGAGCAAAGAAATAGACAAGGATGTAAAATGTGCAGTTAGAGGGGATAAGAAGACCAGCTAGTTGTGCTGGACAAAACACTGGTTGACCAATGGGTAGAAAAGTCATACAGTAGCATCTTTTAAGGGACTGTCAGTAGGGCTGTGCGATATGACCAAAATCTCATATCCCGATATTAAGACATCTATCGTCCGATAACGATATAAATCACAAAAATGTAACATTTTCTGTAAATTCTGTGAATCTCGGGCAGCTCGACTTGCGTGAAGTGTTTCCAGCTGCGCGTCATGTAGCTGGAGTCGAGTGTTTTAACTGATGCATGAAACTAAACATTTTTAGACATAAGTTGTAACGGCCGCCGTTTTCTTTGTGAGTATTTATTACACGACGTGCTGCGGGGAAAAGGCTGTTCTAACGTTTGAGTCTAAGGTTTATTTTTTAGCACCTGATGGCTCTTTTTTACTTCTCATCCGTAAATACTCTGCATCTTTCACGTGATTCAGTTTATTTTGAAAAGTCTCAACAGGATCTTGAGCTTTATTGTGAAAGGTTTATGTGGAAAATAAACAAGCAGACACGCGGTGGTTTTACCGTTGTTGTTGCTAACGACAACGCATAAAAACAAGCGCTTGTCTGTCTGTAGTGTGGTTATATTAAATATAAGAGAAAGAGAGAACTTTAAGAAATTAATATAGCCACTACAGTGACCATCAAAATAATGAAAAAATATTGCCATAAACAGTTTATTTTGCGACACCACGAAACAAACGATAGCGTAAAATGAAACGATAGACGTTTTTAGATCGTCATCCAATATATATCGTTATATCGAACAGCCCTAACTGTCAGCTCTTATAATAGTGACTTCCTGTTCACCGAGGTAAACAGGAAGCAAAAATAGCCTTCAGTCGTGTGTGGTGGCAAGACAAACAACTTTCAGCACAATCCAGTGTGCTCATTGTGTAGTTGTGGAAGAGGAGCTGTGGAACTGTTTGATGAGGGATATGTGTGGGTGCCTCTGCCATTGTTCGGCACAGTTGAGAATCATTTATCACAATAGGAGCACCTGGTGTTCAGAAAAAGCTTGAACAGAGCAGGAGCTGGAACACCACAACCAGAGCGTCTTAGCTAACAAAGAGGGCGAATATAGCAACATCTTTTTCCGCATCTATCACTGTTCCTCTTCACATCTCACTCCCGCTCCTCTCTCCAGCTCAGCTTTTCCCTCCTTTTTTCAGCCGCTTTTAACATGCCTCCATCTCCCCATGTTAATTTGCTGCTTCAGTGACACGCATCATTGGGGGAGTCATTTCTAATAACCCCGCCTGCCCCCGTACAAGTGCCTTTGAGTCATGCGCTAAGATGTCATTCAAATTATTAAGCATAATGGTGAAAATGATGCATTTCTAAAGCTTTCCTTGCTTCCTGACATGACTGCGGTAAACTCAACACAGCTAACCAATCCTCCGACATTTTCCCTACCCCCCAACCCTCTTCACAGATAAACCCCATGTCCCCATCTTATCTTTTTGAGGAAGAGCACGTACTGAGGTGCTGAGGTAAATCATTTCATTTTCCTGAACGTTTTGCCACAAGAAAAATCTTTTTATTTCTGAAGGATCTGTGTGTCACAACCTTCTCAGTGTCTTATCGCATGTCATGATGCACAGCTTCTCATTTAAAAGGGTTTCAAGGTAGAGGGGCTAGAGCTTTCTTTACCTTCTTTTCCCTGACCTGAGTCAAAGTAATTATTCATTCACGCAGGGCCGTCAGGGATGATCCGCATATGACATTTTCCCTTAGCTGCTTTGTTGTTGCAGATCCAAGGCAGAAAGATTGTCGGAGCCCAACATCTGCTGTTGTCTCCCTTAGCCTCAGCTCAGTACAACACATCTAGGCAGCTAAGAAACTAACTGAACAGAGCCACAGGGATTCTCCTTTTCTCATTTACAAACTTTTTAGCATAAGCAACACATGTGAGGCAGATGGCAAGCTCCAAACATACCCACACAATAATGTTTATTATTTCAGTTATACATTATGTTAAAGTAACACAAACCGAGGTGCAGGACAACTTCCTTTAATATGCAGACCATTACATGAGAACGTGTTGTATCGCTCCAACCTGACAGAGAAACTGTTTTCCTTTGTCTCTGTTTATTTTCTAATTTCACAAATACAGCCTAGACTGCCTAGACGATGCCACGGTGTTCTGGATTAAAAAAGCAGAAAGCAGATGCCTCTGTAATAAAGACAATTAAACAAGCAGCTGCACCATCTGCCATTGTCCGTGACCAAAGTAATGAGTGGAAAAAGAGGTCTGAGAGGAATTTTGGGAAGGTAGCGATGTGCATACATTCTTAGGCTTATAAACGCCAAGGACCTGCAAAAGTGCCAAGATGGGTCAAACCACACTTATTTTTTTCAATCTGTGTAATAAGTATGACAGAGGCTTTTTAAGCAATTAAGCAAAGATGACATTCAGCTTAAAGGACCCAAAACAGATTAAAGATGCAGGACAATATAATCTCTGGCATTAGTCATTCCTCCTCCTCTTCGTTTCCAGCCTTACTTCTGCCTCCTGCGTGGCCTGAGCCATAGAAGATAAGTGGTGGGGCAGTGTGTGACCTTGCCCATCTGGGGGTGATTAACTCATTATGCCTCAGAGAGTGGTGACATTCATGCTTGGAAGCCAGCAATTGTCCTCCTTCAAAGGAACAGCAGCAGGTGAAGAAGAGAAAACATTATCAGCAAGATGGGGAAAAAAAGAGAGTTACAGCCTCACATGCAATGTAGCAGTGAGATTTCTTTAACATCTACAATGAGCATATATCAAATGAGGTATTTTACATTGAATGACCATCTATCAAACTATTTCACATCTTGTTTAAGCACAAATTAAACAGCTTTAATCTGTTTTCTATTGTAAAGCTTAGTGTTAATATATACAAGCATGAAATTATTACTGCAGCATTCAAAGGCAGGGTCAGAGTTTCAGTGAGATTCTTGGCAAAGACTTGAAATCGAATGTGTTCAAGTGCTGCTGTGTGAAAAAACGTGAGCAAACTTGCATAGAAGTTACTAGATATGGGAAAGAAATGAAAGGTTAGTCTGATGTGTTATCTGAGTGCATGTGTGGGCTGAAAAGGATGGTTTGGCATATTTTTCTGCCCCGCTTCATACAACCAGAGACAAAAGCTGGCCTTGGCAAAGCTGCTTCGTTTTCCTTCAGCGTGTTTTTCAAGCTGAAGGTTTTAGAAACGCTTCTTTCTTTGGTGGTCAGAATTTTATTGAACAGAGGGACACAATTTGGTTCACAGTGAGAGAAATGATGTCTTAATGTATGTTGTTGCTGTTTTGTTTTGTTGTTTTACTTTACCTTGATTCATTTAAATATACACCACAGGAAATATATAATGCTACACAAAATTTTAAAAAAAATCAAATACGCTAGTACTGCCACAGAGGCACAAGAGGAATCTTAGCTATTTTTGTTTTTACTTTTGTTACGTTATAATAAATAATCTACTTTCAAATACTGACGGACCTTGTCTTTAATTAACAACAATCAGACAAGGTTTTGGGGTGTCTCCCACTGTGTTTGTTAACACACATCATTAATCAAGGGGGGGTTCCATTAAGCAGGTCACTCAGGATCATGCTAAACAATTAAGCTTTGATTAAGAGATTGCTCATCAAGCCATCCCACTAGCAGCCACTGGCACATTTAAAACCCTTAGGATAGGATGCTTTCCATCTACAGCCCTTTACTTGGAAACACTGGTGCTGGCAGTCGATTACAAGTGTACTTAGCTTCAAATATCCTGGGGTAAGCAGACAGACATATCCACACAAGCTATTCAAGTTAGCAAAGTAATAATAATACATGCAGTAGTTTCTTTTCAACTGCTTCTACCTTCCCTAGATGCCATTACAATACATGACAACCAACTGCTGCTTATTTCTGCCAACAGTTTTCTTTTCTATTGAATAAAATCCCCCAGCTTTCATGAACATCTCTGCTCTAAGCTTGTATGAATAGTTCTTTTTGAAAAGACTGCAAGGTGAAATGTAACGCCTCCTCCCACTCCACACCTAACTGAACCACGAATCTCAAGGAGAGCAGATAAGTGAAGAGAAAAGAAAGTGTGGGCAGGCAAGGGTGATGTGATAAAGAAGAGTGTGGGATGGAAAATTAGCCAGAAGAGTTGAATAGAAAGATGAACTCTGGGTATTCAACACAGAGAAATAATAAATACTGTTCATAATCTAAACTGACACATTCAAAACAACTTAAACAAAAAGAGAATTTTAACACTTGCAACATAATTGCAAACACTAACATTCCCATTAGCTTGACTGCTAATTAGCAGCACTTAAATACAAAAGAAGGTTCAGTAATTACCAATCTAATATGCGATTTGTAAAAGCAACATAAAACAAGTAGCAAGCTCCCACTGAGGCTTAACTGTGGGACACAATTGTTAAGCTGATTAAGGTATAACAACAGAATGGACAGAGCTGTTGTAGTAAACATATTGTAACCTGCATCAATTTTGAGACTGAAGTCCATCCATGTTTACACCTCCTACCAAGGATCCTGGGCATCAGGCAAAACAGTGACATGGCATCTAAAAATCAAGACTGTCATTATCGTATGTAATATATACTAGGCCAGGGGTCGGCAACCCGCGGCTCCGGAGCCGCATGCGGCTTTTTAGTCTTTATTTTGCGGCTCCGGGTGGTTTGGGAAAATAAATTAGAAGTATTTAGCTGAAGTGTATTTTATTTGTGTTTAGTTCTTTTTTAACTTGTAGTTCTAAATTGGAAGATTATTGTGATTTTGAAATATAAAAATAAAATTATATCTTATTATTTTTTCATTGCTCAAAATAAGCGTCACACTGGCGGAAGCTGATATACCCGCCCAAACACTGTGCATTTATCGAGCCTTTCGACCCCAGGTAGGCCAATTATGGATCTCCGGATCCACATTATGTCAGCAGCTATTCTCCACCGTGAACTATGTTAAAAACAAACACCGCTCACGCCCCACAGATGACAGCTTACAGTCGTGCGTAAAGATGAAAGCCCCGATTTGCAGACGCTGTGCGCAGAGGTTCGGGACCATAAGTCTTATTGTAAACATATCACAGGAGACCCGACGATGTTTGCACGAACATGCTTTTCAGCATCTCTTTACTGACCGCTTTTCACACACGGTTGCTGTACGCATACAGCCGGCTGTAGCTTTTCAGCTCACAGCCCGACAACACAACAGCAGAGAGAGCACAGACTTTAAGGCGGCGAGGCGTGATTGCAGGTCCCGCTCAGGTGCGTCCGACTCCCATACAGCGGCACTGCAGACCCCGCCCCGCCACACACATTAACCAGGTAAAATACATATTTAGGCAGAATTTTGCAAATATCTATTTTTTTTTAGCAGCATAGTGCTTTTTTTCCAATTACTTTTTAAAAGTCAGGTCAATGCTCCAAAAGCCCAAAGGCGATATAAGGTATATAAGATAAGTTTTTTTTGCTACATGGGTCATTTTAGTTCAGCTGGGTGTCTTTCCTTTTGTTATATTTCTTTAAGAGTTCAAAATGTGTTAATTACATAAATAAAATGTAATTTTCTCTGTAGCACTTCATGGATACAATAAGCAACACACCTTAGTTGCTCTGTGGATTCTTTTAAAAAGCAGTTAAAAACTATTCTGTTCAAACAAGCCTTTTGTTGATCTACGTATTTTATATTCTTTACATTATTTACATTTGATCTTTTACATTGTGTATAATGTCTATTGATTGTATTGTTTATTTTAATATTTGTGTACAGCGCTTTGTGACTGCCTGTCTGTGAAAAGCGCTTAATAAATAAACTTTACTTACTTACTTTAGTTGTTCACACAAAGCATAAAGGTAAAAAAACAATATATGCAGTGTTATCTTCATTTTAGATTTCAAAAAGTATTTGCGGCTCCCAGTGTTTTCTTTTGCGTGGAAACCGGATCCAAGTGGCTCTTTGGGTGTTAAAGGTTGCTGACCCCTGTACTAGGTTGTTCAGGGGTTGAGAGACCAAGTATTAATATACCGAAGAACCTAAATTTTGAAAAGCTGCCATATTACAGTATATTCATGAACTAGCTAAGACAGTTAGCTGGATAGTGACATGGCTACTACCCATTGGTACAACTTTATCTATTACAGCTATAATCAATAGATAATAGCATAATGCAAAGATGGCGAAACCATGGGATTAGTGGGTGGGAATTATGTAGTATATCCATTCACAAAAGAGTAGTGAGAAAGCAAGGGGTAGCAAGCTAGCTGTATTTTAGTTCCTCTATATGAATATGGTATTTGGTAGTTTACCAGAAAACAGTACAAACTAATATACAACCAAGCTAAATTATAGCAAACTCAAGGATCCTTGCACACTTCCTTAATTCTGACCCTTTTCCATGTTTATTTTTTTAGAAAATTCAAAGTCTGGTTTGGAGTAGTGTTGTGCTAATCTAGTTGTTGTTTAATGTTTGTATTCACTTTTTAATCACGGTTTGAGAAATTTCTGGTTTGTTTTGCTGCAACTGTCGAACAAATATAACAAGAACAATAAAAACATCACAGTTAAGAACTTAAAGAACCAGAAATAACTGCAGCAACAGTTATTGCAGTGATATTATATCATCTGGATTTGTTCAACAGAGTGATGTTGCAAGTATAAACAGCCTCTGGGTGTGAGACTGTACCTGCATCCTGATGATACCAAGATCTATTCACCATGAAGAGGGTGTGATGCATCGCATGTTTCTAAGCTAATGTCAGCTAGAAATGCACAATAGTCACTGTAGTAGAGCAGGAGATGCACTAACATCACATCCTTTGGAATTTCCTGGTAAATCTGTTTTCAACATTTGCTTTTAAATACTTGTGCTTGTCTTTCACATCAGCCATACATACTGTTTTCCCGCATGTCAAAATGATTTATTCTGTTCACATGTTAGATGCACATCAGGATCAGATCACCTTACTTAGGGTCCATATAAACAATGATGTTCTAATACAGATTTTAATCAGATCAGATCTAATATTATATTATATCTTCCCTACATTTTTAGGTTGGGTTTTTTTTTTTCCTTCAAGTAACTGTCAATGAATTGGGCAGAAAATCAAGTTTTCTACTGCCTGACAGTCAGAGACATCCTGGCCAGTTTACCATCCTCAGCATCATCATTTTCACCAACACTGTCATTACAGACTACCAGTCCTCAGACCCACATCTCAACAGCATCCTTATCAGAAGTACTATGCAGGGATAGTCTGTTTTGTAAAACAAGCTCAATATGTGGAAGTGCTGGTCAATAACACCATGTTTTCATTAAAACAATTGGAATATTATATAGCCTCTGAAGTCATTTATCACATTCGGTACTACAATGGGAATAAACAGAGATACAGCTTGACAGACAGAAGAGAGCGACAGGGAGAGGGATGAAATGCTAATTTTTGCCGCTTGTCCCACACAGCTGGTCTAACTGTTTGACATGTGTGATGAATGGTGTTGCACTGGTACTGCTGGCCTCTCACCTCCACTCATTGTCACCAGTCTAGAGACAAAGAAGAGGAAAAAAGCTGGGGGGGAAAAAAACATCCTGCAGCACAAGCAGCACAAGCAGTAGATGCTTCCTTTCATCACCTCACACACAAACGCGCGCGCACACACATGCAGACGCTCCCTTTTCCCCACACAAATCCACTGGTACCAACATTAAAGCGCACAGACATTCAAATGCACACTCACTCCTGTTATCACACCCTGATAACTTGTATCCTACTGCAGTATGTATTTGCTGAGCAAAGCCTTTTTCTTTCTGGCTGCTTAACCAGTTTTCGCTCTCTCCAGACCGTCTCCACCAACGCCTGATGCAACAATTACAACCATATGAAAGCAAGGGCTTCTGGGATTACGCAAAAAAAACAGGTATTCCACCACAAACTGCATATTTGCTACACATCCCATTGCAGGAGAGAATGAATAAGAGGTGAAGTACACACTGGTAAGCAGCTGGAAATAAAAAATGGCACTGGAAGGGGAAAGTTGCTTTGTTGGCAAGGAACAGAGCAGTCATTACTCGTCCTACCCCCCAGGCACAGGGAGAGGAAGAGCTGCGAAACGGCAGCGCTTGCCTCCCAGTCTGCACTGATGGGTTTGTTTAAAAGGTCAGGATAGATCGGTGAACCTTTTTCATAAATATGAATGCAAAAAGCTCTCAACCATTCCAAGGAAATATCATGAAAATGGGTTATTTACACATTATTCTTTGATTCTGTGTGGGGGGTGTTTTAAATTTTATGCCTTGCTGTTGCAATATTTCATAAAGAATATTTTATCTCAACGCTACGTGAATCTGTTCCATGACCTTATGCCAATAAAATAAATCTTTTTTTTCCAGTGCTTTTCCAAAATAATACAGTTTAACACCAGAAACACATGATTAATGTATGTTTCATGCCATGCCTATAATAGTGCACAGGAGATAAGTTATAACTGCAACAACTGTGAAAATGAAGGTAAGGGTTAAATTAATGGAAGTAAAGCTATATCAAAAACTAAGTTAGCAAGTATAAGTAAGATGATCTGTAAAGCCTGATATTTTTAAAGCCTGTGCCACGACACACCAAAGAGAAACTGCAGGGCTCGATCTCCCACTGCACCATGAGTCCAAACGCTCTGACAGATAACCAAACAAACAAATACATAAAAAAAGTCTTCAGGCTTCAGTGTCACTAAAAAAAAAAAAAGAACCAGTATTAGAGAGAAACTGGCTGTTTTTCTGCATAAGTATGTTTTTCAGATGAAGGAGAGTCAAGAAAAATCCGGCAGCAAGAAGAAAGTGAGTGCAAGATGAGAGGCGGGGAAAAAAACACTGATATGAGTAATTGTTGACATTTATGAGCAACTGAGGAAGAAAAAAGGTTCAAACTGTTAAAAGTGTCTGCTTTACATATGCTATAATCATTCATGGCGAGAAACCACGCATGAAGTATCACAAGCCTGCACGAGGCATAGATCAGTGTCCAAAAAAGTTGCAACTGCAAATGTTCAACCAGATTTACAAGATGAAACCAAAGTGGTTGATTTCAAACTTAAGTATCAGATTTCACTAATTCAATAATTGGCGACAGCCTCAATTGATTTTGGCACATCTTACACGTTAAAAAAAAAAACGTGTGGCTGGCAGTTAGCAATTAAGTAAATAATAACTCACGGAAGAATAGTGGGAAAGGAATAAACAGATTAAGCTCCCTTGCATAAGTATTATTAAGCAATTGTTTAATGGAGTCATCACTTTTGGCAGAATGGAGCATAGATTACACAAGGTCCTTGGCACCAACTAAATTAGCATTAGCTAAACACCAAATCTTTACTTAAACTGAAAACATCTTAGATGACGTAAAAACTGACCACAAACTTCACCCACTTCTCAAGCTTTCTACTTGTCGACGGTGACACAACAGGTACCCATTTAACAAACAGTGTCTCATTATCATAGTGGATAGTCTTACCTCGAATCACGTGTCCTCTGCTCAACCAGCTCTGGAAATAATATCCGACTTCTGTGTGAAACCCGCTGGGCATTTTCAAGAACATGGTTTTGATAACTCAGAAGTCCTAAGCTAACATGCGCAAAATTCGGTATTTTCACGTCGTGTCTCCACTGGCAGCTTTACGGAAATTGTCCTACTTTCATTTGAAACTTGAAACATTTGACTTTTAGTATTTGTTGACCACTTGCGTCACGTTAGACTCATAAATTCCAGAAATGTGGGCCTCTTGCCCCCCCTCTTAGCCTCAGATGCACGCGACTGAGAGTGTTTAGTCTCGTGCTTGTTGTGCCAAAAAGTGATCGCCTGCCAAAACCTGATTTCCGGTATTTGCCAAAAACTGATTGCTCGTATTTAAACTGCTATAAATAACTTGTTGGTCTATAATATGTCAAACTTATGTCAAATGTATCCCTCATGAATGTCATCAACTCAGCTTGAGCTACAAACAACATTCCTGTAACAAGGTAGAAGCCAATCAGTTTTTGGCAGTGACTTTTATATATCCTTTATTTATCCAGAAATCTACATCAACTGAGATGTAGAAAAATAACAAGGAACAAGTTCACAGTACATTAAATAAAAAGACAATAAAAAGATCACAGCTGTCTGTTTGGAATAATCATGCAGATTGAACAAAGCGAACTCTAATTTGTGAGTTCACCAAGGTCATTCTTTAAATTTCCTCCCAAAAGACTTTAAATACTTTTCCCCCATAACTTTATATAGTAGTTTATCTACTGAACATGTATTGATGAAAATCCTGGGGGTGCTTCACCAACCTCTGGAGGAGCTCTATGGATCTTCATAGTCAATGCAGAAAACTCAGTAGACCAGATCATGATGTGACAGAAATGTCAGGTCTTATTATATGCTCTATGCAGCAAGTGCTTAATACATAATTCAAAAAGCATTATTCCTCATTATGTAATTTATCAATACATATATAATCTTTTTTTGATTATTAAGCTCATATATAACATATATTTGGTATCATTTAGGAAGTAAGAATGGACTATAATGATTAAAATGTGAGCTCATTGTTTGTGAGTGTTTATAGAGATTTTATAAATATTTAAAGAGGAGATTCACAAATATTTTTGTCAGGAATAACTGTGTGGGAACTTTTTTTTGGTGACTTCACTCATGGTACAACATTCTTTCCATCAACACTAACTGTCGGTAAATTTATACTGCAGCATTTAAAAGAACAGTTAAGAGAACAGTTAAGAGTCACGTAACAATAAACATCTTAAACAGCAACACATATTCCCAAGGAATGATGGGAAATAACTAACAGCTCCTAACACACCACAATATGTACCAGGATTAATGCAGTAGGACTACTGCACTTACAAACTTACACTCTGGTCTTGCCTCACGTATTTGCATCTGGCAATAAATATTTGTATGTTCAGTTTTCAGACTGGGTTTTTTTTTTGTGTTCTTGGATGTCCGTGAGGTCACTGACTGCTAATACACTTAGCATGATCATGTCAAACATATAGCATTCTGGTTATGATCACAGAAGTGAGACCATTTGAGCCCTTAAAAATGTTCCACGTGGACGTGATATGTTCAGAATGTGTTACCAGCTCCATAGCCTTGGCTTTTAGCCTTGGCTAGCCCCTGACTGGCTGAACCTCACAAACAGAAGTGGTTGGCTAAATAGCTCATTTATTGTGGTTATGATTCATTCCATGGGCACCTTCATGAAAATCCAAAACAACCACTGTTATACCCAAAATATTGCTTATTTGAGACCAGAGCAGGTAGTTTGTACTGCCTGTGCCGGTATGTGAACTACTCCTTCATAAAAAAGTAAGAATAGAATTATTTGTTGGGCTTTTTAATACATTTAGGTGGCAATGTAATTCATTTTTATCCATTTTCTTAACCACTTATGTGATTCAGGATCCCAGTACGGTAGGAGCTTATCTCATTTGTGATAGTTTGAGAGGTGGAATACACCTTGGGCAAGCTGCCAGTCCACCACAGGGCTATCACATAGAAACAGCCATTCACACCTATGTCCAGATTAACATCACCAATTACCTGACATGCAAACATGCAAACTCAACACAGAAAGGCCCCAGGCTCTGGCTGGCTGATTCAGCCCCTGGATTTTCTTGCTTTAGGTGACAGTGTACCACCATGCAGCCTGCTTGTTTATACCTGAATGTTAATGCCGATACAGAGGCTGTTCCTAATTTTATGCACCCCGTTCTACACCACTTCTTTCACAAGTTTTTTGGAGAATTTTCACAGATTTTAGTTTGAGCTCTGTGCAAGAGAGCTTGAAAGCAAGCTGCCTGTCTCAGTGATTTAGGAGATTTGGGTTTGTGTTTGAAGCTGCTCTTCTGGAAGGATCAAGGCAGGGATTGGTTTGACATAAAATGCACAGCTGAGTCAGGAACCCTTTTAAACACACAGCGAGCTAAACATCTCTACCGCATACACACACAGCACAAAATAAACTACACTTGTGCTGTTGCTGAGTCAAACACTATTAAGATATTAGCAGGGCCATGTTTTGTAGAAAAAAGGCAAACTTGCATTTTTAATGTTGCAGCTGCAGTGCAAGTATCCAAGAAAAACGGAATATTTAACCTTGAAAATAATCTTGTTTGACTGTATTTTTGTATGTTCTGTATGTATTTTGTCTGTCATACTGTGTCGAATCTGATCTACCGCGCTATAGTCTTTCTATCAAAGACAAAGCCATTTTCCATTTTTCAAAAATATTTTATTTGATATTGATCCAGGTACAAGGAAATAAAAGAACATGGATTTATCTTACAGGACGTGGGAATGAAGCTGTAAAAGTTTATTTTCTTGATCCACTCTCTTCTTGGACATGCAAGTGAATACAGAAGGTGGTTTACAGGGGGGAAAAAAGGAGACTGTACCGTACTGTAGAAATGGCATTGGATCAGGGTGTCGACCTCACCCTTTACTGTACAGAAAGACTTCACCCAACACCTTTCTCTTTTTGTCATTTTTAATCCTCTTTTATAGCAAAAAAAGGCAACACACAGATAGGCTACAAAGAACCAACAATATTGAGAAAATGAACAAAGGAGAGGAAAAGCACTTTTATCCTTTGTCCTCCTGACAAGCAAATTGTGAGCATTTTTACTCCTTGTGTTGAAAGGATTGTAAGTTTCTTCAGTTTTGACATGAGAAGAGCAGTGCAGTGAACATGCAAGACGAAGAGTGACGACTACTGACCCGGCACTTCACCATGCTGTGAGCACAGTGTGCCTTTCATCTCATTATGGCCTCGCTGCTCGGCTCTGACACCAAACTTTACAAGGAACAAAAAAAAAAAAACACATTTTATATCTCACAAATCTTTATGCATATTTCACAATATACTTTTATTATCATTTTAATAAATACAAAACGACACTGTGATTTAAAAGAAAACAATGAGTATTAAAGAGACACTAAAACGCATTAGACAATCTTAATTTGGTATGTTCTTTTACTGACATCTTAAGGTGGATGAACCAGCACATTATACTCAAAGTCCACAGCAGAAAAGAAAAGAGGGGACGACAGAATCAGACATGAGAGGGATAAACTGTCAATGAAAATGGAATGGCATAATCAAGTGGAGATGCGTATGGATATATACACATATATACACATACATAAACACCACCAGAATGTAAAATAACCTGAGATACTCTTTGCACCTCATTTCCAGAACACTGGCCACTGGGTGGATGGTAAAAAAAACAAAATGACATGGCATGACGACAACAGTACAACAGCATCTGATGGCCTTTAGTTTCCCACCCCCCCTTTATCAACATTAGCAGTACAAAAAAAGACAAAACAAACAGTCATTAAATCACAAAAATCCTGAACATTAATATTGAAAACATCATTGTTTCAAGCAGCGTTTTGGAGTCCATAAAAGGCATACAAAGAAACAAGCTTCTCATTAAAAAAAAGGACAACCAAAAAAGAAAAAAAAGTGTTTAAAAAGACAACAACTGAGAATCAGAGGCTGAGAAGTCGAAAGCGGCAAAAAGTGTGTGTGTGTTGTGGCAGTCGGGCAGACAGAAAGTGTTCTGCTCCACACTCGGGTTGCACACATGGAGGCAGTGAGACCTACTAGTTAATATACAAGGCCTTTCTCCATTTTCGCTCCACTCACAGCTACGTTGTAAAACATACGCACTCATTTTTATCCCTTAACATCACTGACACAAGACTATGCTGATCTTAGCATACTGGAGGCCAACCGCCGCTTCTGTAGATTTCATTAAAGAACAGCACCCAGCTGAACCCAGCAGGTCGGTGTGTTGTTTTCCTGGATCATGCTGTACCCAGTGACAACATCACAAACACCAAAGAGTAAGTGCTGTAAAAATCAAACAATTAAAACAATATTAGTAACCAAAAGACAATAAAATGAAACAAACAAACAAAAACACAAAAGATGTAAACAATTGCTGTTGTTCCACTCATGATTTAGGAGTAACATTACCACTAATAACAATAAATGCTCCTTTGTTTGTGTTTCCTACCTATTAAGGCCATAGAAGAATCACAAATCTGCCTTTGTAAGTGCTCTGACCGGACTGCAGCATGCGGATAGATTTTAGCGACTCCTCCCTTTTAACTGTTTTATTCTAAGTGTGCTGTTTTACTGAATTATTTAGGTAGTAAAACCTAATAGAAATGAAAAAAAGAAACAGAATTTGAAATGCTCGGAAACCCTTGTACTAGAATGGAGCCAATGCTTGGAGTTGCCCCCAAACACCGAAAACTAGATATTTCTATTATTTTAGGGGTTAAATAACCAACTACAGCAATACAGAATCCTTTCTGTACTTCTTTTGGCCTCGTATCTGTCCTTCAGACCCTCAGGAACCTTGTGTGTCTGCCACCCAATTTGTCTCAACTGTGGAAATGGGCGCCTTATTTGTTGCTGTCTGTGAGCAAAGCATTACTCTTTAATATCTCTCTGTACATTAGCATATATTTTTCTTCTCTCTACTTTACAGTACAGAAACTCCTCTTCACATATTCTTCCGGTTCTTCATGTCAGCAGGAGCTATGTTTTTTTTGTGCTTATCACCAAAAATTGCAGTGCAAAAACAATAATTAATAATAACAATAATAATGATAATAATTAATGGTAGCTATCAACAAACAATGGATTATAAAACAATTATTTTATGGCACAACAGCCACTCATTTCACATATAATACAAATAACCAGATAAAACCCAACTGTTCCTGTATATGGAAATAAAAAGCTCAAACAGAATCAGGCTTGCATAGCAATGCAACAACAAGTTAAAGAATATATTTACAGGAAACAAAATCCCCTTTTCCTCAAGGGCAGTTACCAGAAAATTTGTTCTCTTATAGATGTTTTGATTTTTTTCTTTTTTAACTTGCCTTTTTCTAACAAAAAGAAAATTGGAGTAAGGTAGGAGGTGGAAAATATTTTCTTGAGGACAAAAAACATAGTAAGATGTACAGTATGTCTGTGTCTATACATCGCATTTACAGTTCTGTGACACTGTTTTTCTCCGTAGTTCTCATCGCTGCACTGCTTCCCTCTGAGAACACACAGGTAAGGACAAAGTTCACTACCCCGGCAAAGAGGGTGTCACTCTTCCAAAGAGAGAACAGGTTCTCTCCAGTTTAAACTGCAGGCAGATCACTCTGTGAGAAGAGGAATAAAAGAAAACATTAGGATTGGAAAAAAAAAAGAGAAAAAAAATTGTCAACTTTAAGTAAAGAACCTAATAAACATGTTGGGAGGCATTTTTGCCAGGAATTCAAAGGAAACAGCTGGACTGACTCTTTCCCAAGTAAAAACTACAACTGCCAGTACAATAAACTCTAAGTTGAATCCATCCATATACACAAACACTGACAAGCTTTTGCAGAAAATATGTGCTGAAACAGCCAGACACACTTAACACAGGAAGTGTGCACAAGTACTGACAGGGTGGATAAACTGTTGTTTGGCAAGATGCAGTTATAGTAATTTTATGGTAAGCATTGCTGCACTACAAAACTTGCCCTTTTTACTGCAGTATATGTGCCGTGCCATATACCATAAAACACTGCTGTCAAACATCAAAGTACTAAATTACTCACATAACTCTCCTGAGTACTGTCCTTGTCCGTTGGTCCCCAGAAATTCAGCATGCTCTGTGGCGGTCCACTGCTGTGGTTGTCGTGGACCCTCAGTCTTGCGTGGCCCCGTTGAGCCCTTGGAGGAGCCTGTGCCAGAACTGTGGCCACCAGGGGAGGGGAACGATGGTTTACTGTATGGCAGACACCCCTCTTCTAAAAGCATACACATAGGAACCGAGAGGCATACTTTAAGTTTGAACTTTTTTTATTGAAGTGTTACACATCTTGCATCTGATGCATGGAGACAAAGAACACTTTGCAACCACCACCCCACACTCTTGACATCTGCAGAGTGGCCGTGCCAACGAGCAATGCCAGGGCGTGCCACGGAGAGGACTCTCAGCTTCGCACATGGCCTTGCAGCCACCACCCTTACGATGAGGGTAAATACAATAACAGGGGGACTACTGGCTGCTGTGGCACCTCCTGCTGCAGGGCAACATAACATTGACCCTCAGTAGTCTCCATCATTGCGTGAAATCTCATCAAACTGCTCCCCACTGCTCTGCTAATGACTGCAATATAGCCTTCCCTGACCTCACTGGAGTCTACTGCAAATCAGTCAGTGCACTAAAACATGAGGGAATTCGCCTACAGTGTTTTTCGTAAAGATGCTGATTGTGACACCTGTCTTTGTCTCACAGCCTCAGATTAACTGTCTGAGAAACTCCTGGCACAAAGAGTCCAAGGAGCGCAGCGTGAAGAGCTCTAACGGTCACAAACAAACAGGCGTGTGCACACATAAGATTAATGAACACACACACAGATGGAGTGTAGAGAGCTGCTGTTTGTGTGAGAAGAGAAAGCTAAAGCGATTAGAGTGCATTTCAGTTGCTGGGGCCTCCTGCCTTACTTGGAGTGGAGCAGGCTGGTACTGGCAACAGTTACAGGGGCATTACGGTGGCTGAGGGAGGGCTGAGGGGGGCATTCTGGAAACCAGAGCAAGTGGCAGACAGTGCAATCTGTTCATGGGAGCCCAGTCTCAAAGCAGCATGACTAACTTCAACACAATCACTTAGAGAAAAATCCCCAACCGCAAAGGCACAGCAGCAGCTAAACTCCTGTGTTATTGTTGTTTTCTGGCCATAATGAAAGGAATTATCTTTGTATTAAAATAAATAGTTCAGTCAATAACAAGAAATGTTCCACTTCCCTTTTGACTTCACTTGCTTTGAAAATAATGTTATTTTTCTTGCTAATGAATGGTTTTATGTGAGTATAATTATTTTATAGATTTTGCTTTAGGTTGCAAAGTGCATTTTTTAACAAATAAAAATGATGAATTGTTTATGTGAGCAAAACGTAATGTGTTTTCCTGAACAACAGCAGCAAGACTCTGATCTGAACATTTCCAATTGGTTATTATTACATTAATTCATAAAAAAAAAACTTTAAGTCCTAACAACCTCACCTGACTTTCAGCCTAATGCTTAAAAAAGCAATTGTTGTAACCCATTAGCGCACACATTGTTGCATACTATGCTTTAAAGTGAAATTTTTATCTCTGTGTTAGCCTTAATGCATTAATGCCTGTTCCCGTTTTATGGCTAAATATTTTCATCTGCACCTGTTTTGTGGCCCCTGCGGCCATCATCAGCTCGGTCTGCAGAGCCCAGCCTGTCTTGAACCTGGCGATGATGTTCCAAAGAAGTGCGCGTCTGTCTGTCAATCGAGCTCTTCATGTCTTCTGGCCCACACAGAGATCCTGACATAGGCGGGCGCTCTAAGGAAGAAGCCTTCCTATCTGTTGGGGGCGCCATGCTGTTTATACTGCGGCCCCCCTGGATACGGCCCTGCCCCTGACAGGGAGGAGGCTCAGGTGGAGGAGGTAGGTCTGTGCCAAGAGAAAACCACACTAAATCAACTGAATACGTGAGTTATGTATATATTACCATAACCCCTTTTTTAAAATTTAAACTTTCAAAATGTGTTTTCGGTTGCTTCCTCCCTCACCGTCTGCACCAGCATCTCTCCGATGGGGTGTTGTGCCCTGACTTCTGGGTTTGCGAGTTGGCCTAGTGGCCCTCTGGTGGCCCAAGCTGTGTGTGCCGACTGTGCTGCCATCTGTTGAAAATGGACTGCTGGGCCGAGGCCTATGGGACAAGCCTTTACCTGCAGGAGGGATAAAGGACCACGGGCCAGATGGTTAGTAAAGATATTACGGAGCCAACAGTGAAGTCAAAACAGTCATCAGGAAAAGGAAAAGTTATCAATCAAGATCCAGCAAGCCTAACAGGGGAAAAAGGTAAATGTTTTCATTAGAAGGGAGAGCATTTGGTTGAAGTCCTTAAAAGGTTTTAAGCATAGCATATCACCCAGATATTACACAATGCACCAAAGAAAGCAGAGGCAGATCAGAGCTAAGTCACATTTAAGGATCAGGAGATACCCGCAATGTAGCCATATAGAGCAGGTACCATGCACAACCTGGACACAGCATCCAAAAGCAACAGAAAAGAAAATAACAAGGCAGCATTATGGGGAAAACATCAGCCAATGGATGACAGGAGGAACAATTAGAACAGAGATGAAAAGATAATTTGTCAGTGGCAGACGGTCCAGCCCAGCAATGGATATCTGGTCCCACACACCAACCTCTCTTGCTGAGGCTAGTGCCCTCAAGGCGATAGCCTGCCTTGTCTGCAGCAGCCACCAGGGCCTGGGCAAAACTGCAGTGGGTAAAAATCGAGCCATCAGATGAACTGCCCAGACTGGACCTATGGCTGGAGAAATTACGGTCATCTTCTGAGGCCGAGCCCCACCCATTCACCATGGACCCTGTAGAACACCATAGGTTTCAGCACAGATGTTTGTGTGTGTTTCTGCGAGTATGTGTGTAAATGGATAGTTATTTATCTGAAACGCTCACGCTGAAATCCCAAGCTCATACAGATTCAACAGCTATAGCCTGTGTGGATATATGAGCTCACATTCTGAACATCTGTGCTTTGATTAGACATTTAGATGAATAAACGTATTGAGTGGTCTTAAAAAAAAGAAGCAATATGAATATTGTACACTTAAATGAATTAAATTTGCTGTGGGGCATTTCTGTTCTTGCAGGTGAGCGCTTTGTATAGTCATTCTGTTCTGGCATGCCCTCTTTCATCTATTATAAACACACACATTGCATACACACACACAAAAGTGCACATTTACACACACCAGAATATACACAGTGGAACAGCAGGACTGTCATCAACTTATTTTGCACGTCTTTTGATAAAGAACAATGAGAGCACCTGTGCAGAGCAGAGTTAGCTACACGGCTGCCTCAGGTGACATCTCACAAAACATCGTATTGAATCAAACACCTGGAGGTATGCGCACAGACTTTTTTTTTTAGTCCCGTTTAAAAATGCACAACCATCGCTGTCTAAAAATGTGCAGTAGTTTTAAGAAAACTACAGGTTTTAACTTCTATGTGCACAGCACTTTAATGATTTAAAATTCTATGAGCATTCATCAATATGCTGCTCAATAAGCTACAACAACACAAGCGAGTATTTTACAGGATCAAAGGGGCACAAATAAATAAAATGTGTATATACTGTCAAGCTTTTGGCTTACATGCTACTATATTTCTTTATGCCTTAATTTTTCTTCCTTCGCATAAAAAGCTAGGCCAGCACTTTAAATATAAAAGCATCACTCTGCCAATAAAAATATGCCATTTTGGCAAGCAAAAACACAGAGAACAGTCGGCTAATGTGACAGCTTTCAGTGGGACTGGTTTGGCAGTCTTTGCTAAAGTGGCATAAACCCAAGCACTCAGCTCACACACACTATCCTTCCCTCACACAGAGCGATGTGATTGGACAAACTGGTGTAACACAGAATTGGGGAGATGTGAGGGTAAAGGTTGTTTAGAGAACAGTGGGGACAAAAGTTAGCAGCAGGATTCATTAAAAGGTCAGGATAATACAAAGGGTAGCAGATTCTTGGCCCAGGACTGCTGCATATTGCAAGCTGTGATTCAAATGAACACAACTAACACATGAGTGTGCTCTCTCAGATGACACTTCCCTTTGCAACACAATAGATCACATTAACAATTGGACATAAAACTTGTTAATATCACTGTGGTTTATTTTACCAGACACACTGGGAAATCCCCTTCAAAGGCTTCTCCAACTTCCCCATCTGTGAGTCTCTTTGTCTGTAACCAGATGTCTCAAAGAGACTGTAACTTAGTCACTGGTTGTGACTTTATGGAATTGCACTTTCAACAGAAGAGATTGCAACATCTTTTCACTCCTATTGCAGGGAAATTCTCTCAGATTAATGGAAACTTCTATAAAATATAGGCTTGCATAAGGTAGAGTACCCCCTTACACATCCCATTTTTACGGAGCAAACTGAAATCGAAGGCAACTAGTTTGAGCCCTCCATCTTTCCTGGCCATTTTCTTTGAAATTCTTTTCTAAGAGTTTTTCACTAAGAAAGAAAGACAGCAATTCCACTGGGTCCAATCCTCCCACAAAGAATAGAGCAGATAATGAAGTATAGGCAGTGCCAGCCAAAGCACTGAAGCTTCCAAGTCCTTTCGGCTCAGCGAAGGAACACTGCCTCAGCAAATCACATCACAGAATGACTTTTCAGTTGCTCTAACTGCCACTTTCTACTGCAGAACCTCTGGAGCACTTCTATTCTCAGAAACAGCAATGCAATCAAACTGTGATCATTCTAACATAATTTGATAAAAATTCAATCTAGTTTTCTTTTTGCCCTAGAAATATAACTTTTTTTGGCTCCAGACCAAGGTTTGCTCTACATATCTGACATTTTATCACATCTTGAACAAGAGCAATGGGCCAAACTGTGTTCTCGAAAAAAACGCTGGCCGACACCCTCCATGTTCCATGCACTGATAGAGCAAGACCAGTAAACGCTAGGCGGATGGAGGGCAGTAAAACCCAGGCTGCCTCCCTCCTGCCACTAAAACTGATTTACACTGACGGGAACCCTAATCTGCATGTCGTTAAGTAGGAAAATCATTCCCCCTGATGAGCAGGCGTCTACCTGCCACCAGGAGATCTGACCCCACACCTCGCAAACCTGGCAAGACTTTATGGGTGAGTAATCGCCCAGCACAGCCAAGCTTTCAAGTCATTGTACGCATAACAGCTTCACTGCCACCACATTTTAGCTGTGCATGACCTATATAGAGCCAAGTAATACCTACGTGTTCACCTCAACTCTGTAGCTCGTGCAAGCAATCGCTCTGCAATACCACCACAACAGGAGGAGTTACATTTATCAGCTAAAAATAAGTTGCCTTAACTCAGAGCATGGAATAACGCATTGGAAAACCTGTGCAGACAGTCCGCTGGTGAAAAATGGCCCCTGAGGAGAGTGCAGGTTCTTTTCTTCTTTTTTTTCCCTGGAACATCACTGAAAAGTTAGATTTACTGGCCTTTGGTGTAACATTATGAAAACAGACCTATTTCCATATTATTAAAACAATGACAAATCCATCAAGCGACGCTTGACAGCAATCTCACTCCTGCCCCTCCCCTGTTTGTGTAGCCTTAAAACGGTAGCTACAATAAATCTCAGCAGCGTCTCCCCTTTTCCCTCTCTTCCTCCTGCTCACCCCGGAGCTGGGGCCGTGTCTGTGTTGTCAAACGATGGGGTGAGAGGCAGACTTGGAGAGAGATAAAAAGAAATAGTGCTGTCTTCAGAGTAATACAGTGGAGGAGAGATGCAGCAGATTAGGGCCCCGTTGCCGCTTTATATTCCTCTAAATACATCAGCAGCAGCATGTGTCAGTGCTACCAAAACCACTGTTCCATCATCCCCTAGAAAACCACTCTTTAATGTTTCTACTGACAGGGTAGGCCAATATACAGCACAGTTTGTCTTCTTATTTTTGAGCTTTCTCTCCCAGATAGCCCAGCTCCTTCGATTTTTTGCTCTCTTCCTTATTCTTACCACCCATAAATGTCTCAATATAGCCTTTTCAGTGTTTACACACATAACCTGAGGGATTCACAGTGTGACAGGTCAACACTAAACTAGAATTTTCTACCAAACCTATTCGCCATATGTCACTTTTATCATAAAAGTCCATTTTTGCACTTTTACCCCTTTACATTGCAGATGGATAGTCAGGCCTGGTCAGTATGATAGCAGCAATCCAGAACCCAGCTCTTCCACTGCAATGTCATGCCCTTCATATGTCCCCTTAACAGACGGCTGTAAAAGTTTTCAGTGAGTTGTAAAAATGGAAATGGTGCCTCTAGTCTGGAATGGAATATGCCGCACGTGAAATTTATTTCAAATCTCCTCGGGAAGATACGGTTGGCTCTGGCTCCGGAGCTGTGTGCAAGTTAAATCACAGTCACTCTCCCCTACCCTCTCCCTCCTCTTAATTTCCCTCTCACTATCCTGTTTAAAATTCATGGACTTTCTTATCTGTTTTCTTTTTTTAAAATGATAATTGTAATTCCCCAGAGCCTGCCAAAGGTGCTTAAAAAACTTGATTGAGGGCCAAAAATTAACACACCAAAGTCGTGAAGAACGTGTTATGAACAACAATCCATTTGCCGTTAAACAAGATGTAACAACAATGGGAGTTGAATGCATTTTACCTGCTTATGGACATTTGAATAAAAAGAAACAAATCCCATTTACTTATGCATTAAAATAAATTATACTGCGGTTAACAACATTAGGTTAAAGCCCCGCCGGCTCCAGATACAAATCCAACAGCCTTACCTGTTAAAGAGCTGTCCAGGTTGTCCATGCTAGACCCTGGTGTGTGCTCAATTCCGCGGGGATGCCTGGCTCCATAGCCTTCATCCTCCTCTTCATCCTCCTCCTCCTCTTCCTCATCATCAGGCAGGTCAGTTTCCAGGTCGGAAACCATTGTGCTCGACACGTAGCCCACTGGAGGAGCTGGAGCCTGGGGAGGAAGAGAGCCTCCCTGCATGTGCCTGGTAAAAAAAATTAAAATGAATAAATACTCCATATAATCTGATATTGGGGAATGTGGAGCGGCGATGACTGTCGAACGTATAACATGTGGTTGCATGTGGAAATGTAGAGCTAACTACAGAGACCTGTATTATGTGGGCCGCTGAATAAATATGGACAATTTCGCTAATTCCACAGTGCAGCTTGTATGCTAACACAATGACCTACTAATTGCTGCTGTGGATGGTATAAAGGGATGCTCTCCAGGCCTGTCGACACATGGCTGTCACCTCAGTGGCAGCCTGCTCTGCTGACAGTCACGTTTGTTAGAGGAGTGCAAAGTCTTTGACGCGGTTTGCAGTGGGAATTGGTTGTAATTACTGGCCCTCTGGTGTTGTCAGAGATGCTCTCTAACCAACAGAGTCATTACCGGGTAACATGACATCTCCTTCCTGACAAGGCTTCCCAGCTCCCCCACTACCACCCACTTCACTATTATGAATGAATGCCAGTCTCTCATTCTCTGTGCGTTGCTGACAGAATGAAGCATGGTCTTCATCTGACTTGCATGAGCACAACAATGGAATGCACCGTACGAGTGTAGGAGGAGTAAACAACCATGGGTACGAAATTGTGTCTCTTAGAGTGAGCAAAATACAGTAGTCGCCTAAGTGGTAGCATGGGCCCATTAAAATGGAATGATTAATGGGTTTATCTCCGCTGCACACACAGTTGACATGAGGAATACTGCAGGAACAGAATAAATCCTGGAAGCAATAAACAGGAACACAATGTACAGTAAGCACTGTAAAATAAAAACAATGCATGTACGACTACAATAGTATATCTGTCTAGATAAATAGATTGATAGGACTGCAGTATCTAATTTAAATATTTACAATGCTTTTTAATGCTGCTGTGTTTACCATGTTTGTTTTGCCATGTCCAGTTGGTACGCTCTGGTCAGCTCATCCAAATGGGCCTGGAGCATGGGCTGCATCTCATCTCGGGGAGAGGGGGTTAGGGTGGCTGTGGACTGCTGTCCAAAGGACACAGCAGCAGGGGATGAGGCGACCCCCCGGATAGGCGGGGTGGGAACCCTTTCTTCCTCTTCCTCCAGCTCATCCTCCATGCCCTGGTGGAGATATGTCTGCACAGGCATGGGCGGTCCCCAACCATCGCTCTCATACCTGAGGGAAAATGCATGTTTACCACACAAATGTAGTTAAGGTTACATATAGCCTGAGCAAGAGCTATAAGCAGTTATTTTTGTTACTGATTAATATCGACTTATTTTTACTATTTAGTACTTTCCCAATTATCAACCAATGAGTTTATCTGAAAATGCCAGAAGCATTTGATAGACTTAAAAAATAAGGAGCTTGGAGGTTTAATCACCACAACTGAAAATGATAATCTACTAATTTAATTTAGCACAGCTTGCTGATTTTAAAGCTATGCATGTTTTATAGAAATCAAACTGGAAAGTATCGACAGACATAGTAATGGCATTACTGTAGATGTGTGATATTGTCCGTGTCTGCAAGTAAAAGACGATTGAGAAAAGTAGATAGCATAAAAAAAATAAATATGTCAAAAGAAACTGATATGTGCTAACACAGTTTTTTGACCTTCTCCAACTTTCATCGGACAGCAATTTGTTATACAACAGTCCTGATTAGAATTACAGTTGGTGTCAAGCTTCAATTCCTCATAGCTGTGCTTATACATGCTGAAATAATACTAGCCATAAAGAAGGTGTTCATTATAGAAATTTGTCAGTGCACACTCCATAGGACATAACTGTTTTAATCTGCTGCCATTAAGAGCGGCCTCAGATTTACAGTGCATGAGACTCTTCATTTGCCAGATAGCCTATTAAAGCAGATGACTCTCCCAGATTGGAAATGGGAGTAAGAGGACATGGTGCCAACTGGACCAAAGAGAGTCACTCTCACAATCACTTACACAAGTTACTGTTAGTTCACACTTAAAGTACAGCGTTGATTTACTGCATTTACCACACAAAATCCATTTCCATCCATGTTTACCAGGTAAACTATCATATTCACCCCGACAGCTAATGTAGAATCCCCAATTAACCTAACAACTATCGCTTTGGACCGTGGCTGGAAGCTTGATTCAAGAGGAAACTAACGCAAAAACAAGGCAACAGGCAAACTCTACAAAGAAAGGCTGTGAGGCAACAGTGCAAACCACTGCACCATTACATTAAATGAAAATTAAACAAAAAATATCAGATGTCTGGTACGACATTAATCATTTATAAGAATCCAGCTTTTTATATCAACTTCAGCCTCAGTGTGTGTGGATAACATAAATCTATCTTTACAAAACAGGACTATTAGGAGGGGTTTTTTCCCACTATGGAATTCATCAGCGAGATTAAGCCAAAGCTACCCGTGTGTCTACAAACTCACAAAGACACATGTTTTATTTTCATTTATTTTATAGATAGAAAAACGGGCCAGCAGATAGTTTGATTTCGCACCCATCTGTATGTGGGTTTTTGTGTAAGAGCCCTGTGCAAAAGAGCACGTGTGCTGCCTGTAGAGACTATACGCGCACTGATCCTCTGCTTCTCGTCAGATTTACAGTACTAAGTCAATAAACTGAGTGAGGTACAGTCAGATGACATTAATGCACAATGCAACCAGATTTAGTGTGTTGCTTATACAAGAAGTTGTTGGACATCATCTATATCGTTTTGCTTTCTGTGATCATTTCTTTTGTACTGCCATTTTTATTTTGTGTGTAGCTGGCTGCCCACAAAACACACAAAATATTACTTGGAACAGGTTTATTTTTCTTGCGCTTCCACATGAGCTCATGCTTCTTCTCGTCAATATCAGAATTGCCAGTTACAAAGGTTCTGCGTATGGCTTCTTAGCCTCCTAAATTTAACTTGGCTACAACAGATTTTCAATGACAGTGGACACAATATTTTTAAACAAATTCTTGACAGCATGACTTGTATTTGAGCTGACTTTCGAAAAATAATTTAAAAGTTGTAATGTCTCAATTGTCTGGGTATAGGCAGGATTAGTAGACTAAAATAAACTGACGTATTACATTTGGTTGCTCCAAAAAACAGGAGGCCCAGTGTGAAATGGGAGGTGATCCAGAAAACAACATAATTGGGTCAAATGGGCTGTAAAAGATAATGAAATATAATGACAAATACAAAAAAGGAGAGCAGTTTGAAAGATTTGGTATCTGATCGTTTGGTTAAAATAAAACTTGTGTCGCGCTTCATTTTCTACTGAAAACTGAGCTGTAAAGTGTGTATGTTGTTTCTATGCATTTAAATGGTTTTTCATTATCCTTATTATTTTTTATATTAGCAGACATACCCTCCCCCGTCGTGGTGATCATTGGGATAATGGTCCATCTCAGTACCAGGGAGAGGGTGAACAGGAGGAGGGGGCAGGGGAACGTTGGCCCAATTGGACCCGTTGGCTTTAGTAGGTTTAGAGCCAGCCTTTGTTTTCTTCTTCTTTCCTCCCTTTCCACCTAGAAAAGATGAGACACAGTATGAAACTGTATGAAAACGACACTGTATACAAAAACCAATTAAAAACGAATAAACAACTGGGAGAGCATTTGCCATCTGACAAATGTCTATTATAAATAAACTCAAATTATTCTAAACACACTACTTGGTTTACAAATCCATTTGGACTGTTTCAACACAGCCTTGGAAAGTCGTACACATTTTCAAACACAAGATTTCAATGCGCTCCTGCCTATCAGCGCTTCCATAGAAAACCTCAAGGTTGCCGGATGAAAAGCATGCTTTCATTGATTGATTGGCTGAAAAAAGCCTCAAATCTCCATAGAAACAGAAGAGAACTGCAGTAAACGAGGCTGAGGCAGACCTTTGTGCTCCACCCATCCCTCAGCGTCCCCTTTCACACCGGGCATTGGGTTCCACAATGAAATATCTCACTTCACAGCATCATCATAATGAATGGCTTGTGTAGTGTCGATGTGTCCCTAATGGAATTCACTGAGAGTCTATTACTACTTTCATTTCTTTTATTACACCGGAGAGCCGCTAACCCCATCTATTTCCACTCATATCCCTCCAACACCAGATTCTACCTGGTCCCATCCATCTTTATAAATCTGCCAGCCAGTTCAATACCAAGTTTTATATGATTTGGTCACTATGGAAGAAACCTTTATTTGTTTATTTATTTTTTTCTTTAAAAGATATTTGACTTCAAATCTTAAAAACAAAACCACTAAAAATATATCCTGGAAAAAGATTTCCTGTTTTTTTTTATGGCTATTTGAATATTTTTTTAAATCGAGTTTCTATAATAATAATATATTTATATATATGTAATGTATCTTATATCTAGCACTTCATTAGGGGCAATTCAACAGCTCTGCCATGAATCCTACTTTTTCAGGTTTTGCAGACACCTTTTAAGAAACATGATAATTCCACGTGTATGATATTGAGATTATAGCAGATACTAAACTGCATTATACGGTGTTTACAGGTCTTCTGCACATTTACCCCATCATGCATATTCAATTTGCTTCATGGCCAAAACATCTTAAGATCCATGAAATGAAATTATGCTTCATGATGTTCTGTACTGTATTTTGACTTTCAGTGCTACAGTAAAAAATGGACACTGTTTTTGAATAAATGAAAATGAAAATATACTTAATAGTCACAGTAAATATGCTTTTTATAACATTATTGGTGGTTAGTATTACTTAGTATTATTCTGAGAAAAGAACATTTTAATGTCTTTTCATCTGAAGGTTCACCATGCTTATGTCGGAGTTTTACAACCCTGTAGCACACAACCAATATGCGGGAATTAATATTAGTATTTGAATGTTAGATTGTGCATGGGCAAGGGGACTGGAACCTTCTGTGGATTATGTCAGGCTCTTCCTACAAGCAAACACCTTGCAATCCATAAAATAACCTCAGCCTGACATCACCACCCTCCCAAAATGCTGAAAGCTATTTTTGGGAATCTCTGCTAAACACATTTGTTTTTGTCATCTGTTGGTTAGCCTTTGCTGCCAAAGGCTTGTAATCACTTTTTCCACTGGCCCAAAAAGCTGCCAGTATGGCATCTTATGCAATGTAACATCACGCACGCTAACATAATGTAATGAAGTAACTTGGCTCAGACATGGTAAAAAAAATATCTTGTTGTCATCAAAATACATTTACAGAAGCAATAGAGTACATCTTGACCATCTCTTTTTATGAATACAAGACAGCAGGAAAATCAGAAACAGTGGGCAGTTTGTTTTTAATCCAAAAAGTATAGATTTTTCTGCTATTAAGACTTACCTGCAAGAATGACAAAAACACTTTAATGAAAGGTGAGCATGGTTAAAAAAAACAAACCCAAAACAAGTAATAATACTGGCACTAGAGAGAAAAAATTAAAAATGAGAATATAGAAGAAGTGTCAGAATAAGATTAATAAAGAATGGAAGTAATAAAAGAAACAACTGTAAGCCCAAGGCAGGTGGCAGCACAGTGTAAGTATAGTCTGAAAGTAATTGGGTTTCCTAATCGTACCTCTGGGCAACGCTTGACTTTTACCAATAAATGGTGAGCTGACGTGATTGTTCAGTCATCCTTAGTCCCTCTACACAAGACCAGCCATCAATATTGTAAATGAGCCTCTTCCAGGGAAGGATGGTCTGGCGCTGGAATTGCAACAGCTCAACCCAAATATGAAAAATATAGAGAGAAGCTGTGGCTAGGAGCTATACAAGAATTACACAGCGCACTCATCTCCTCTGACAAAACTGGGCCTCTCTTCAAAGGGGAAGTGATACTAAATATAGATGGAGCTTTGGGTATTTATACCCAGGGTTTGGGCACTCCCATTCTATAACTGTAGGGCTGCATAGCCTTGAGCTTGCTTTGTTTTCATTGGGTGCCTTAGTGCTGAGGGGAAAAGCCACAGAGAGACTTGAGAAAGACTATACAGCCAAATACAACTCATGAGTGGAGAAAATATATAACTGAAAGTCTTGTATCATCATATTTAGTTTAGGTTAAAAAGAAATAAGGCAACATGTTACATAATGAATGGAGATGCAACAACAGAGAGTTCAGGAGCACAACAGGTAACGCACAACCATGGACTTCACATAATCACAGACTTTGCAGCTTCACAGGATGGGTGAGAGTGTAGGAAGAGAACAAGGTGTCTTTGGGGTCTCTAACTACTACAGAAAACACCAGTTACCTCCTCTCCCCTACACTAAGAAAGGTTTTAATGAGCAGCTTCATGTCCCAGTGGAGATCCACGCTGTCATGAAAGCTGCTCTATTTCGGTTTCTTTTTATCCCGCTCTCTCCTCCTTCAGACCTGACATTCATTATTCCTTCCATGTCCTTAGAGAGAGAGCAAAGCACAGAAACTCCAGCAGCCCCCTTCCCCTCATATGTTGAGTTTACTTTGGTTGAAGTCTGAATCAAAGCTTAGCATGTACTGGTTCAAAATATCATTAAGTTTCACCTCACAGAATATCTCTTATTGATTAATTCACTTTTAAAGCATCATTAATATCGGTAAGCATGATTATTTCACTGCACATTATATTGCGTATATACTAGACAATATGAAAAAAGAGACATCTATTTAAAAATAACTGAAAGATTCTTAATGAGGAGAATTCTTAAATCATTTTTGTTTTAAATAATCCACATATAGTTACATCTCTGCTGTCTTTTTGACTTAATTCTTAATGATTTAATTATTTGTATTTACTTTCAAGCCATCGGATAGAAGTAGAAATGATTTGAATATCTGTCTGCTGTTCTCTTCAGACTTAACCTCTGCTCTTTCAGGACTTCCGGTCTAGCCAGTGGATATCTGAGCCAAGTCTTCCTGTTCAAACTACTGGCCATCGTTTACTAATTTAGATACCATTAAAAAGCTGATAAAGAAAAAACACGGTTTACATAGGAGCTGATGGTTTAAAATTATGTTTTGGGGAATGCACTCTTTTTCTTTTTTGTACTTTCCTTCTCAAATGAGGACATATTGGTCACAGAATACAAACAGACTTCAAGTGGAAACCAGAAAGCGTCTTGCCCCTTGCCCACAGACTCTGCGCATTAATATGCAAATATTTGCTGAGATTAGGTAAACAGATTATCTAAATCTGTCTACCGTAACTGTAAACATATGCCAGGAGACAATAGCTTGCCTAGAGTAAAGAAAGCTCTGAATATATGAGAAAATCTGTCTATTAGCATATGGAAAGTTAATTATTTGAGACAATATTTTCCGTTTCTTTAATAGGTTGAAAAACTGAAAAAGAACAACAGGTTGTGGTTTAATGAGTGACTAATTGCTGTGTGGATTTTATTACTTTGCATCGATCTTCTCTTCTACGTCTAGATATATTTCCCGAAATGATTGCAAAATGTTGCTTTAAAGCATATTTGCACAATCTGTTTGTTTAGTGTAAGCAGAAATTTATGTGTTTAATTATTTCTTTTCATCTTTATCATTATACTACTATGTGGCAAGCCCAAACTGGGACATAAGTCACCTGTGGTTCTATAGGAGGAATTTGCCTGTAAGGCATGACCATTTCACATCCTTCTCTTCAACCCACAGTGTGCCTCAGCATTGAATTAGAGACCAGTTAAAGCAGCGGCTTGAAACTAGATAAAAGAGGAGAGTGGAAGGGAGACAGTCAGAGGGATGCCCTGGTGTCCTATAAATGACATTGTAATTCTCTGAACATGGGTTTTAGTGTAGTCGGCCACCATTAGAGGAAGAGGGAAAAAGGGAGGTATTTTTGCCACTTTACCCAGCCAAGCATCTCTAATGGTGTCTGTGTGTGTATATAGTCCACTCTGTCTGAAAGACTCCCTCTGCCCCTACTCCCGTCTGCTCACTCACACAGTGAGAGACAAAGCCTTCCCAAAGACCAGCAGTAATGGCATGAACCCAGCCTTAGCAATTGCAGCCATAATTTGTCAGTTGATTATATTGCTGTTCTTTCTTTTGACTGAAGTTTCCTATTTCATTATGCTTTGAAAGACTTTTCAACTCACATCCATCTTTACATTCAGCAGTAGTTGCGCTCAGAACCCCACATAACAAAAATAACACCATACCATTCATATGTGATCAATTAGAAGCAGGGAGAGCTGTGTGAGCCAAGTATCACTGGTGATGGTGAGGGGAATTGTGTTATTAAAAATGTTTTGGATATAAAGTTTGTACATGCAAATAACAAATAAATAAAGCAATTAAGACATCAGTCGATCATAAAGTTGGCTGGGGAGCAGCGTGTCCCAGTCTGCTTAATTCTCTGCTGCGTAAACCAACCTGAGAGACTGCCGCTTCGCTCTGAGCTGTTGTGAGAGCTGGTGGTGCTGAAATCTTGTGATTGGTTGTGTGGTATTCTATTAGACAATCCTTCGGCCAATCGGTAGTCAGGAATGAATAGGAGGGCTACAGTGGGGGTTAAAGGGCAAAAATCACAGTGGCATCAGGTGATTGGCAGTTAGCACAAGCACATGCAAACATGCAGTTAGAGCATCAAGCAAGCAGGATAAAATCAGGACTCATATGTTCAAAAAGCTGAATCATTTAACCCTATTTGATTCGTATGCAACAGACAAATCTGATTTGTTGTTGATTTGATAAACACCAAGCTAAGCTTTCACAATACTGATGAATGACTCAGTGGTAGAGAGTGGTTTTTTCACTATTTGTCCTGCTTCAGAGAGGTATAATCACACATAATCATGTTTGAGCATACTTCTTGAAATAATTTCAGGAAGAATTACAAAACATTTTGAAAGAGTCACTGCAATGTGTAAAAACTATAATTAATCTATTTTAGAAAATCACCAGATCATAAATACGTATTAGAATAAAGCCGAAGAACTCTCATTACGTTTAAACTATCAAACTCCATTCGGCCTTGAAAAATCCTGCATCAAATCCAATTAATTTGGATTATTTTCTTAAATATTAGTCAAGCTAAAATGGATTGCCAATTACTTTGAAACTGAAGGAGCTGCGGTACCGTCAAGAAAACTCAGCGGGTAAATAGATGGATCGCTTAAGTGCAGTGTTCCTTTGTGAGATGTTTATTCAGCCTTGGAGAGAAACCAAGACGATGTCTGCTGAGGTAGAAACCGCTCTTTTTGAGACAACCTCTTCCCACCACAGTGGCGCAACAAAGACCTCCATGACTTTTGAGGGAAAAGTTTCAATACCAACAGGCTGTCTTGTTACAACTGTAAACCTGTGGCTTGTAATTTGGCTTTCAGATTAATGTCACTGGAACAATAGCTCTGGCTGACATATTATCATACTCTATAAAAAAACCCCAACACAAAGAAACAAACAAACAAAAAAAACCTTGGTGAGCCTCCCACATACACACAAATCCCTACAGACTGCATTTACTTTCGCAACTTACTGTTGTTGCAAGAGTTTTTGTCGGGCAGGGAGTAGCCCAGGTTGGCCATCTCCTGCTTGGCCTGCAATGAGGCCTTCCACTGGGCCTCAGGCAGGTCCACAGCCAGCTCATGGATGCTGCTGGAGTGGAGAATCTGAGTGGTAGCATAGGGAGTGGCCTGGGATGTTTGGCCAGGGCTGTTGTAGTTGGTTTTTGTGGTAAAGTCTATACTGCTGTAGATGGCTCCGTCCGAGAGCATGGTGCCCGTCTTATCCCCTTGTCCAGTGGGGAGATCTGGGTAAGAGTATGGAGAGATTACATGAAAGGCTTCCTTTTAAAAATGCCCACCTCACCTGTAGCTCTGCATTACTGACAAAAGAAAATGAAAAAAAGCAAAAATGTTGCAATATCTATGGTATATCTTGCACATTTTAACAAATATATTTGTTGAAAATAAATTCTACTGTAGCATTATGACATTCCTGTTCTCCTTCCACATATCCTCTGGATATCTCACTAGCTTCCCTATGTGTTCCTACACATTAGGCATAATGTTGCTGCTCTGCATGTGTGTGTACTAACAGAGTCAAAGAGGGAGAGCTAGGAAGAGAGCAGGCAGCTTCTCTCTCCGTAGTGCATGGTTTGCATGCCCAGTGAAGGGGAGATGATGTAAAGCCATGGCGGAAGTGTCCACATCTGCGCCAGTCAAGCTGTGCCTGTCCTTCACGACTGGCTGCTCAACACCATCCTTTCAAACAGCCATCCACCCCCTGCTCCTCTGCCCGTCTCTCCTCTCTCATTCGCTTGCTCTGAGGTATGGGCTTTGACACCAGGCTGGACTATATGCCATCACTCAGCCTGGTGACAGTGAAGCCCCTGCTGTTAATGCTGTAGCTGTCCTCTGGTGTGATAAATATATATCCAGACACAAATGTAATGTACATGCATGTATACATCCTGAATGCATATATGTGCGTCACAGAGAGGAAGGCAGAGCAGTCATCTTTCATCTCTCATGGTCTTTTTTCTCAAAGCAAGTGGGAAAGCACCGGGGCGCTCACCTCCTCGACCAAAGTTACTCAGGTCATTTGGTCCCCCGGAGTTGCTGTTGACAGGCAGGCTGGTTGCTGGCCAAGAGTCTGCTAACCAGGGGTAGCCTGGATCACTGGCATTTAGCAAGCCTGGGCGGCTAAGCGGAAACAAAGGATCAAACAACAGATTAGATACAGGCCATAAAACTATATTACTACAAAAGGTTTGTTTTGTTTTGTTTTTCATACAAGATTATCCCCAATTGCACATTATACCCTGTTTAATTCTTTATTATGTTACTGGAACACACACATACAGAAAATATGACAGCAATCAACAGCAAGAAGTTGTGAAGACATCAAAAAAATTAAAACATATGTTTAAATGTTACTGTCCACACGCATGTGTGTTTGTGGGAGATAAGTTTTCCATAAACCTCTAAAGCTGATGAAACGAGTCTTCAGTATGGGAGGGAAACGCTATACAGATACATTTCTTCTCCCGCAAAGTTGGAATTCCTCCAGGCCCTTTAATTTCTGTTCCTGCTGAGCCTTTGTCACATTTTCCGAGTTATTAATGCAAAAGCCCACCGTGGGCAGACTAATGCATGCATTTGCGCTTTGCATAAAAGTGCAGCAGTACATGCTGACACCCACATGTATATATTTCCTAATTCATTAATATCTTGCCCCTTCTGCTGTGTTTTCCCATCAACCCCTTGTGGTGACGTCCAGACAGTCTAAATCTTATTTGATAGGGAGTGAGACCTCGGCCCTGGAACCGGCTTGTGGGATGTCTGTCTAAGGGAGAGGGTAGGTCCATTTAACAGGTGTTGTGTCCCTCTTGAGGGGTGAGCGCTATAAAAGCAGTCATCACGACTTTAACCTGTCATGGGTGACTGCTGGGAGGCCATTAGGGCCACTTTACTGTACAATCACGTCTAAGGCTCGTTACCATGAGGAACACAGATGGAGTAAAATGAGAATGAAAGATGCCGCTAAATGCCTTTGTTTTCCATTCACTGCCACACCACTTGCCACTTGTGAAACTGATTAAAATGCAAAACAAAATTTCTAACTGCGTAATCACTAGTGTACCTCGTTAGACAAATGATCCACAGCCGGTATATTTAGTGTATACTGCAGACCCCTCAGTTAGCAGCAGACTGCAGATATGTGTGCACTCTGAGAAGCTGTGTAACACAGTAGTTACCAGTCAAGCTGCCTGATGGGATTTTTTTTGCCTTAGCTCCAGAGGGGTGATGTGTTGGCTCTCAGGGACTGCGCGTGAGTCAGGCCCCGAGGACAAGGGCAGGTAATGGCATTGCTGCAGTCACTCGCTCCTAAGCCACAAGTTCTAATGAGGAGACACTGATTCCACAGTGGGGGGAGTCCAAATGAACTGCAGCCCTGGCAAGCTAAGAGCCCTCGTTGTGGTTCCTGAATGCCAAAACAGGCCCTCGGGGGAGACAAGTCATTCAAATTGATGGCTGTGCATCAGACACATGCACTTTTATAGGGTAATACATCTTCCAAGCCATCTCGTCCTTCTACCTCTGTTTCTGGCTGTCTTGTTACTCCATTGCCATTATTTTCTCTCGCCACACTCTCTTTCTCTAACCTTATTTTTCACCTGTTTTGGGGCAAAACTACAAACAGCTGAAAAAGAAGAGGCATTGTTCATTTTGTTGACTCCAGCAATAGCGCAGAAATGCACGCAGCTATAGGCTTGTGCTCCAGCATGTCCTCCCCCAGCCCACTTGAGGAAGACCATTTGAAAGACAAGGAGCTGACAGAGGAAATGGCTGCATCGTCCTTGTATTCATCACAAAGCAGCATTTCTTCTAAGGATAATTAGAATAAGACTGATTTCTGCCACGGACTCGCTATATGTGTATGTGAATGTGAGTGTGTGCATGTGTGTATTCCAATGGTGGGGTAATGGAGAAGGGCTGGAGGACAGACACAGGGTCATACGTTTAATGAAAAGTTGACACCTAACTCTTAATCCATGCCTATCCTAGAATGGATAGCAACCTTGGCAGAAGAAATTTGATTTGGAGCATTTCTTCTCCTTGTTAGATATTTCAGTTACTTGTGATGAGGAGGAAGGAAACCATAAATACTGCCTAAGATGCCTGACACGGAGCTTCCCATAAATAAGCCAAGTGAGAGAGATTAATTCCAAAGCAACTTCATAAATCAAGCGTTTATGGTCCCACAGACAAGTGAATAGAACTTGGATTAAAAGTCTAGACATTAGCTAACACTTAGCACAAGGGGAAACACAGATTACTTTCTAGATTAACTCTGAGAGACCATGTTGTCGTTTAGTATTCTGGGATGTAAAGGAATCTCCACAGCAACAGTGTCAGTGAAACCTGTTCACTGCGGTGCTCATCCCATGCTCCCTGCCAATTGGAGTAAATCTGCTGTGCTAAAATATTGATCAGCGCCGAGATAGGAAGTTATTACTACCTTCTAATTACCATCTCCTTATTGGCAGGGGGATAAGAAATGAACCCTTATCAGCTTTTATCAATTTCAGCTGAGCAGCCAAAATCAAATGGTCCAGGTCTACCAATCTGCAGCCTATTCATCTTCCATGAATCATTTATTTTGTGATCGATTAAGTGTAATTGTTCAGTCAGAGCAATTTGGCAGGAGCCAATGAGAAACTAGAAACAGACGTGGTTTAATTTGCTATTGTCTAATTAATGCAATAAACATCTCAGGCAACACATGAACACTTTTTCCCCAAGATATTCTGTTCCACATTTTCACTCTCAGGGCAGATGGGGAAGTAGCAACATCTGGGATTTGATGACAATAGAGTGACTAATGGATCAGAGGCTTGTGCTAGGGCTCCAGATTGCATCCCAGTGTTGTGAAAATTATGGAAGTCACTGCTTCTGACTAAAAATATGACAAATATAGAGCAGCAAAAATACAGACATTTCAAATCCCATTTGCTGGAGTGAGAATCAGAACTACTTATGTGGAAAATTGAAGGAAAAACACTTCAGCAGAAAGTAGATGAGAAACGGCATGGCAAGTGGCGTGGCTAATTCATTAAGAGATTGCTGGCAGCTGACAGAACAATACAAACAAAATTGTCCACAGTAGCATCCAGTTGTATGCACAGAAAATGGGGAAATTTGGGGGGGAAAAAAAGCATAAATATAAAAAAATGTTGCAAATAGACTGCAGAGCAGACACGTTCCCAAACGCCCAGATACACTCAGGGTCAAATTTAGTTGCAGACTCTCACTGAGTGTTTGAGATCTGGAGATTCTACCTAGTCAGGTGTGATAAGCAGTAGATAGACAGAAGCCTGGGATTCTCCAGGGAGTCTCTTGAATACCTACAAAGGCTCTGTAACTGGTGTCATTGAGATGTGCCCTGTTCACCATAGCCCCTCTAACATAGAGTGAAATGGAGCAGGCTGTATGGGGGTGCAAGAGGGGTACCTCCACACACCTCTCCCCTGGGTAATTATTTTTACATTATTACATGTGCTCAGATCCCAGCCGCCCACGCAAGGTGACAGGCAAATTTATCACTCCAGAGGGCTTCGGGGTTGCCTGTAGCCAGCAGCGGAAGATAAATGACAAAATAAAAGCACTCTATGCTTAAATTGTTTCTGTTAATTCCGCTGAGGAGATTTATGAGTTCATCTACCGATGCATGAATGGAGATGTGGTTGAAATGTATATTTCAATGCGTGTTTGCATGGTAGGCACAGAACAGGTATCGGTTATCAATCAATCTATTAGACATTTAGAAGCGCTGGGATCAAAAGCAGCTTGCTGAGGACTTCATGCATAACTATGGAGGAAAGGCTGAGTAAGGCTGAGACATAGGGAAGTAAATAATTATAATGTAAAGGATTTTTTTTTTTTACTCGTTTTAGATGAGACTGCACACAAATGTGTAGAATCGGTGTGAGATTCACTTTCATGCGATACTCACCTTCCATTGCTCATCAGCCCCCCATCAACTCTCTGGAATGTCACTAAAGAGAAGAAAGAAAAAGGGAAAAAAAATACCAGATATTAAGTTTTTCAGGTGTAACATAAAGCAAACCAGGGTTTGTTTCCATAAGAAGAAAGGAAAGAAATATTGTCTTTTTAGCATTGCCCATTTTGCTCTTGTGCTTCAATAGCAATGTATTCATTTTTTTCATGCACGACATGATAGTTGATGGATTCACAAAGGGGTGCAGATGTCCGTCTGCATCCAATGTCGTTCTCTTTTTTTAACGGCTATGAAGAGGACTGCATATTGCTTTGCTTTGCATAAGTGGAGACGTCATGTGTTCCTCAAGGACAAGATGCCTGATGAGAGGGAAAACTCATTTCATTTTTTTTATTTTGCTGCTGTGTTATTATCAGATTTGTGATTAAATCTCAAACCAAAAAAAGAGAAAGATTAGAAATGGCAGAGGCTTCATTAATCACACAGAGTTTTCTATCTACAAGCGTAGCGGCTGAGTTGCTGATGCTTTTTGGCTGGCAGGGCTCCCCAGAAGGTATGCATGTGGCCTGTTTCATTACAGCGATCTACAGATAACAAGGGCCGCTCTTAGTCGGAGGCTGGTAGAACTGCGTGGCCGAAAGTGAGAGCCGACTGTGAAGGATCCATTTCATCTCTGTTGTGATGGCAAAGCAGCAGTGAGAGTTCTAAGCATGTAAGAACTTCAATGGATCACAGGAAACACAGAAAAGCAGCAAGAGTTTTGGAAACCACCTCATACCAATGAGGGGGGGGAATGAAAAGGGGGGGAAATAAGAGAGCTGATTTACTTAAGAGAGCAAAGGAAAGCTGTTAGTAATTTGGCTCATTTGTTCCACAGATGGAGATTAAAGAGAGAAGAAGGCTGAACATTCCCCCTTTTTTTCTGTTTCATTCAAGTCGGTTCCACAACAAGCCTAGGCATGGCCAAAAGAGGGGGCTTTTCTGTGGGTGACGTAGTAACAGAAGACAGACAGAGGAAACTCCCACAATAGATTAGAGAGACTGCTACACTTTAATGTATCACCAACATTACCTAAGCTTACTTAATCCAATTTTCACTCTCGTAACCACAATTCCAGGCTTTCAAATGAGAGCGAGACAATTTAAATTCTGTCAAGCATGCATGTTGGAGAGTTGAACGTTTATTTACTACATTAGGGTTTAAGCAAGTGAACACCAGCAGGTGGAATTAAAATACTTTGTTTTACCCAGATAGAGCCAACATTGCAAGTCTGCTAGAATAAAATAGATCTCAGAGAGCTCAAGACAGAAACCGCATTCTTTATTCAGTGAAATCCAAAGCCGCTTCTCTTTGTTCCCCACCACCAAACTTGCATTAAAGAATACTCAGTTGTTTGAGTGAGGACTGACAGGCGGGTGTGAGGGGGAGGCTGTGCAGCGGGAAGGCCTCTGAAGTCCCTATCTGTGCTCGGGCACATTTCTGGGCTGCTGTGGAATACTTTTATGTTAGCCAGAGTGACATGGCGGCAGGGCTGTGCTTCTCGCCTCCGTCTTCAAGATAAGGACTTTTTCCCCCCAATATGAATACAGATTAATCCCCTTTAATAAGCACTGATCGTGGGTGGAGGTGGGGGTGGGAGTGGCATAATCAGCATATAAAAATTCCATCAAATCTAATTTTTGCTGGCCGCGTGCCTCAACGTAGTTGTGATTTACCACTCCTGTGGAGACAGCTTTAGAGGGTTGAGACTGGACACGCTCAACACATCAACTAATTGTCAATGCAGACAAGAGCACCGTAAGACTCTTCAGCACCACTTTGACTCCCATTCAAAATATAGCGCTCCAATTTATGCTGTGTTTGCCCTTGTTTGCTCTTGTTACTCAACACTCTTTGTGAAAAAACCTGCTCTCTCTTTAGCGTCTCTAAGGAGTGTTTTCCAAGTTTTTCCAAGCAAATGTCCTGCAAGGGATGCTGTGATACTTCAAAAAAGTAATTAATTTGTGAATGAAAAAAACTGTAGTTTTTTTAAGTATTTATTTTTTATAATATTTTAAATATTTAAAACTTCCAACCGCTACTCTTCTCTCCCTTTTCTTATTCAGATGAATCATTTATACACCATGGACTCCTCTTAAGCTGAATTAGTTAAAAGGCAGATGATAACATACACTCACGAAATTGGCCCATTAAAAATGTAATGCTACTCAAGGAAGGCAAACATGTGTTGTCACAGTAGTAGAGGAATCGTCACAAATAAGGAACACAAAACTCAGAAAGGAAACGGCACCCAGCTGACTAGATGACATCAAAGGAAAGCAGATGCTCGCAAATCGAAAAAAGAGAAAACAAAGAGGGTTTGTTTAAGGAGAAGGGAAATGGACAGTCTGACCGTACCCCACAAAAATGCCACAAACAAAGCTACACAAATCAGAATGACTCGCCATTCAGAAACGGACAGCTTCAATAGAAATACACACAAATACAACACGACATGGAATAAAGTTGTGGTTTGAGCAGGAAAAAAAGAGTTTAAGTTTGCAGGGCCCGGATCATGGCCAATAACAAACTGAAATGTTTTTTCGCTTCTATTTCTGATTCTCTGATGGCACACATTGCGTTCACCAGCATGAGGTTTCAATTTGCATTAGCCATGACCGTAAGTGTGACAGTTCAAACATATGCACTAGAAGCGGGCAGGAGATGAAGCTGTACTTAGGTGGGGGGAGGAGACGGGACAAATGAACAGTACCTGCAGGGGTGAAGGTGAAGGACTGAACTGCAAAACAAGAAGACAGAGAAGTTGTGTGTTAAAAGCCTGCAGAGGTAAGCAGCGCTTTAGGGGGGTATCTGCACACAAGGAACTGGGTCAAGCTGAGAGGTGCTGAGGGTAAGAGAATGGGAGACCACAACGTCACCCAGTGTGCAGAGCGACAGCCAGAAAGCAGCCAGCTCAGAGGCCACAGAGGTGTAAAGAGGGTGGCATAAACAAAATAAAACAGACACGCACACACACACACACACATACAAATGTAACAAACAGAAATGAAGAGTAAATTAACCAAGTCAGCATATATTCTTGACTTGATCATAAAACATCATAAGAATATAGACTTATTTAAAAGGAAAGAAATAACGCGAGAACACTCAGAGAATACGACACTAAATTGTCAGCTCATTACCATTTCCTGTTCTCTAATTAAATCTTGTACTCCTGGCAGATTATGTGGACTTGGTGGTTGCTAGTATTGACAGGGGGGTCTCTCAGTAAGATGTCAGGGTCAGTGTGTGGGAGGAGAACTGGACAAACCCAAGCTTCAGTGACCAACAGAGAGTCCAGCCTGCCCACTCAGCTCCATCACCCTGGGCTAATAACCAACACAGTGGGTGGATTTGTCAAAAACTGTGACCCTCTGGAAATGTTTCATGCTGACATCTGTCTTCTTTTTGAGCTTTAACACAGTAGCCATCTCAATCTCATCGCAGTGTTCTGATATATTTCATCAAGACTGCACTCATTAAAACTGAAAAACGATAATGTAGTCGTGGTAAAATACTCCTGCTTTGAAAGAGGAAGGAAATCACTTTAAAGTTAGAAGAGTGTGTTAAGGCACCAGAATGCGTGACACTGTGATCAATCTAACCTGCATAGTTGCTCAGACCCTTTCTCTTCTTCCTCCTCCAGTACAGCCAGATGCTGAAGCCCATGAGGATGACCCAGCAGGCCCCCCCAATACCGGCGATAAAAGCAGGTTGTTTCACCACATCTGTGATCTGCTCTGTGATGCTGTTGTTCCGGTTTCCATGTATAATCACGTCCCGAAACTCTTTACCTGTTTGTGCAGGAACACAAAGGCGGCACTTATATAATGCTGGCTGAATAGTTACTGAGAAAAAACAAAGATTTATGCCGTTTTGTATCATTCGATTTTTCACGGTGAAGATTAATGCACAAATACTGACAAGCTTAGAAATATTTCAGTTTTCCCCCACACCAACAGAAACATAAAGGTTAGCTAGATTAAGCTGAAAGAAAGTGTGTCTGTTACATTTCAGCTGAGGTATTGACCAGAGAAGCAGGACATACTGTCGATCTAAAGGATGTGCAGTAAAATATATTTTACAGACTGAAAAAGACAAAGCTTAAAAGCTTATAACAAATCCCCAGGTGAGCAGGTTGTTTGCTTAGTTTAGCCCCCAATTCCCTCCACAGCTGGTAAAACACACTGTGAAATGAGATGAGAGGACCCTGGTCTGTATTGATCTCCAATTGCAGCGCAGCCTGACCAGTGTGCTTGACGATATCTCTTGCAGCATGGTAGGAAAAGTGCAAACCGCACGCTATTAACATTCCCATACAGTGACAGGAAAAAAAATGTACACTTTTAAGGATAACAACGCACATGTGTCTGCATATGCACGTGCAAAGATGCTCAAATGCTCGTGTTCTTTACATTACCAACCACATGAACACAACTATTTGCACGTCCACAGACAGGCAAACACAACATATCATAACTGTAAGCTCACGGCTCTGCTCTCAGAGATGGATTATGTGAGTGACGCTGGGGAAATAAGAACATGCTGCGGGCCAAGCCATCAGTTATGGGTCAAATCAGGCACAATCTGCCATAGCTCCACATAAATCATATCCAGTCAGACCACATATCAAAATATTTTAACAATATCATCCATTTGGTAATTCCTAGACTTTCATGACAAAAAGTAATGATATTTGCTCAATTCCCGAGATTAAACACTAATGCTGAAATACAATTTTATTGCAACAATATTATTCGATACCCGAATATCATTCACTAAGGATTAAAAAAAGAAAGGGAAATTTGATGTCTATAAGTCAGTCTTACCAATGATAATAGGCTGGGGTTCACTCTTCACGCCAACCCCTGCACTTGTGCTGGCAGCCACTTCCACATGGTACACTACTCCTACCTGCAGCCCACCCACCACTACAGAGCGTATGGCTGCATCCACTGTCTTATTAACATGGAAACGCGTCTCATTCCCAAGACACCAGATCTGAAACGGAAAGGACAAAAATAAGTGATGCCTTTCGCTTCGTGTGACTTAAATGAGAATCCATGCTGACGTGCTGGGACCAACCTTGTACTCTTGGATGATGCCGTTCTGGTGATCAGGTGGCGGGGGGTCCCAGGAGATGCTTATGGAAGTGCTGTTCTGGTTTCCAACGGTCAGAACTGTTACCTGCTGAGGAGGGGCACTGGGAGCTGAAAGAAGAGGTGCAAATATCGATGTCAAAAGTCAAATACACTATCCATCAGTTATGGCAAAGAGAATCAAAACAGAAACAAGGATGCACATACCAGACATATTTTTGTTCGCCCTGATATTCTATAAGGACAACCCAGGTGACCGAAGCTTGCCATGATCTTTCGTTAGAGGGGGATTTACATAAAAAGTAGAGCACATCTGATACTGCTATAACCTGTCTTTAATACATCACAATGATTTAATATATCATCCTTGTCTCCAGCTTGGTAGGTTTGCACAGAAAATACTGGTATTGATTTGTAGAATAATGGCCTGGCATAGTCAGGCAAGCACTCTCAGTCACACTAAGACTCTAGCATTGACCAGGGTGGCACACGGGTCAATGATCTTATAGGATGAAGTGCAGACAAGAAGGAAATGTGAAAAAAATAAATTTTAGGAAAACATATTGACTGATTCCATCGATCAGCGAGATGAAACTAAAGCCTGTAGGTGAGGATCAGAGGGGTGATGCCCATCTAAGTGGAATCTGCACAATCCACAGGCAGCCAGGGAGTGGATAGAAACAAGACAGGTCCAAGCTTTCATAAACCTCTATTGTTATTCTGATGGCAACAATCTTCTGACCCCACAAGGGGTAAAAGGAAAAATAAATAACAGTTGGCCCAACTGGAAATAACGTTTTAAAAATAATGTTTTCTCATTTCCACAGTGGCTGGCAGGGGTGCAGCACCACAGCAGAATACTGACAGGTCAATTACTCCTGTGCTGCCGCTCTCTCACCTCACCTCCATCCAAAATGGCACGTGTCACCCTGTAAATCTGTGCTCATCCCTCAGTGCAATTGGCCACACCAACCCCCAGAGAGCCAGAAGGCCCTGGCATGGTAGAAGATGAATGGGTCCAATGATGAACCCAACACCTTAGCCAGATTAGAAACAATCTTCCAAGGGAGCATCTGATCAACCATCAAGCTCTGGGCTCTCCAACACCGAATTACATTCAGGTGACGAAGTGCTGGATTTGTGCATGGCAGTCATCAGAAGCAATGTCGTTCAAAGTTAATGTTATGAATGATTTAGCAGCTTATTATCATGCATATTTGTGCTAAACAATACACATTTTTCATTAGAGGCCTCAGAGGCTGCGCTAATAGAGCCATTAGCAGAGTGATGTATGGCAGGCAGGAATGTGACCCTCTGTCTCGCATGCACATGGCATGCTGTGCTGGATGATGAAAGAATACAAACATGTCATCCATACAAAAAAGGAGCCAATAGCTATTGAAAAGACTGGGAGTGGGATCTCCCTAGAGATCAATGTATTGTAGATCATTAGTCTAGAAATGAACATTTATACAAACATTACTGATTTCCCTTCCCCTTAAATAAGAATTACTCTGCATAAAACATGATCCTCTGTGGTGACTTCTTAGACAATTATGCAGTGGGAATCAGATGGCAGTCAGAGTTCATTTATCAGCCATGATATGGCTGTCCAGATGGAGAGTGAGAGGACGTGTGAAAAAGGCAAAGGGAGACCAAAAAGATGGACACAGCACTGGCGCGCTGAGCATACTATAACCCTGAATCTGCCTGGACGTACTCTGGGGATTCTTTAATTGTGCTAATAACAACCTAAGTTTTAATCACACTCTGAACTGGATTTCTCTATCTGTCTAGCCACATTTTCTCAGTAGTCCCAGGGACTCTGAAGAGCCTAGAGCCCTGTGTTTGACAGTGCATTAACTCTGACCAAGCGCAGCAGCAGAGTTATGGCAGAAAGTTGTTGAGATTGTGCAGGACCTGGATGCAGATAGGGAATATTATCAGCATTGGTAATAGCTGTGACATGTGGGTTTAGGAAACCTTAGGGAGATGTACCTTGGCATGTGTGACTTTAAGGTATGTGTGTGTTTGTGCCAGAGTGTGTGTTGGCGACAGCTGTAACTTGATGGCAGTTCGACTGCTGCAGTGAATGCACTAGCTGACCACAGGAGATATGGTCCCTCTGAGAAAGGGAAAATAAATGGGCCTGTCATCCCAACAGGATGTGAACTGTCTGTTGTCCATGAAGCCTGAATATGCAGTGGAAAGACAGTCTTCGCCTCCAGTATTAAGCGTCTGCATTTGTCTTTTTGTGCTGATGTAGGTATGAAGTTATATGGTTAAAAGGTTGAAACAAGGTTGGTGGTTGTATTTCTGTTCAGGTTTATATCAAAGCAAAACAGTGTTATTGTAGGGTTTTTTTAAAAAATGTGTAATTAATTTTAATGTAGTTTGTAGTAGGCACTAAAACAAAAACAGTTGTACACTTAGCTTCACTTTGGTCGCTCAGTTTTAGTTCACTACAATAAACTTGATCGAAATACATATCTGTGTATGTATCTGTCTATCTGTGCGCCTGTTTATAACATAGCACCACATTGCTCTGTGGCCTTGTCAGAGCCTGTATGAATCAAGCTTTAGGTGACAGATCATCTTCACAGGAGGAAGTGTGAGCTGTGCCCAATCACAGCTCAGATCTGTGGCTGCTGGGTGATGGATTAGACGAAGGTTGGCACTAACACCACCAATCAAAAAAAAAAAAAAACAGCTGGAAGGTCAAACAGACGAGCATATCCTGGAAGCATGTTTAAACAAAATACAGTTCTTAGTTTTAAAGAGGGGCACCAATGATATTGCAGCAAAAACTGACAGGAAAGCAGCCTATGGGATCGTGTCACTCATCATTTGAGTGGATGCGGGAATGTGTTTGATTTTATTGCTCCTGACATACAGTAATATACATATAATCAGCAAGTTCTTCCACTTACCTTCCTCAGTGGTCCTTGCAGTCCTGGATTCACTGTCCATGCCCTGAAACTCATTGAAATAAGGCCGGACCTTGATCTCATAAACGATGCCTTTCTTGAGACCAGAGAGGATCACACTTCTCTCTGAGGGGACGTTCACATCCTGGGTCTGCCATGGTCCTGGTGATGGCAGTCCCGATGTCTGTCTGTAAAGAACTCTGTAACCCTGGATGAACTGGGACTGACGATCCACCTAAAGAGGTAAAAGAAGGCATTATTTTTATTTAGTTATTTTTATTTCAAAGAGAACTGTGCAGAGGAGATTAATAGATGCTACTTTGGGATATTTGATAGATAATATGCATTGATGTTTTTCTGCAATTCTTACAGGGCTGCATGTATAACACTTTAGAGGCTTTTATCACCAGCACTTCTACACTTTTCTGAATTAACACTGACATCATCTCATACCATAGATCCTACCACAAAGTGGTCCCCCCAACATTAAAAAGGCATTCCATGAAGGACATAGGAATGTCTCATGTGTATTATAAATGCTAAATAGTGGCACCATAAAGCAAGTCCTACTACATTTAGGACGTGGTATGAATATAAGAATTTCATGCAGCAACAAATACATACACCCTGGGGAAATGAGAAGGATACACAATAGAGATGGTAACAGGAGATATGTCCCATAGAAAAGATGGAGAGACATCAATTGTAGTAGCCCCCTGAAATCCACAAAGGGTCCTTCGTCTAAAACTTGGAACCATTTAGCGAGACAGAAAAAGCTGAATTTATGCAGAGGAGGAATGGGTGCATAACTCACTGTAATGGCTTGTTAACAGTAGAAGAAGAAGTGAGCAGGGCTTTCAAGTGGGATGTTAAGCAGCTGTTTTTCACCAGTGTAGCTTGAGTAAATCAGCAAAATGGATTCCGTTCTTGGTGCACGAATTTTATTAATGGAATGATTTGGGAATATAAAAGCTTTCTGAAAGGGGCCACTCTGTTTACTTAAAGGGTCCCAGCCACTGATTGATTAGGCAGCCGTGTTTTGTGTTGACTGTACGCTGCAATCATAAAGCAATGCTTTAGCATTAAATTAGCGAACAAGTCCACAGGGGTCAATAAAGATGTCACCAGGAAAACTGCTAATGTGGATAATTTGAAAATGCACTCCCTTTGCCACCAAGGGATTTATAGGACCACAATCAAAATAACCATGTACATATTATACAGTCTAAACACCGTAGTGTTTCTGTTCTCATTATTAAACAGATATTAAAAATTTTAAGTGTTTCACATTTGGCAAAACGTTCTAAACTCGGCCAAAAGTTTATTCTTATTTTGAAGCATCAGAAAGTGCATATAGGATATAGTGGATGCAAAGGTTCCTGTTTGCAGATTACTACACTGTATTACACAAAAATTAATTTCAATCTGCTTTTATCTGAGTAGTCCTTTATGTAAGCGGGAAGCAGCTGAAGACATATGGAAGATAGATGAACAACCAGATGTCTCTGACATCTCTTTTGATGTTACTGTGGTTAATAAAACCATTTTACAGCTATCTGATGTTCAGTTACTTTTAAGTTCCCATTTACAATTTCAAAGCTGCAGTCTTAGGGAATAACCTGACAAAAATTTCCTGGCATAAAACAAATCCTAGCCTCAAGGAGCACCTTCTGGCTTCAAAGAGGAATGTTTAATGCCAACTATCTTGACTGTGACTCAATTTTGCACAATCAAAGAATCACAATATATGCTCTCGCAGTGCACAGATTCAACTGAAGTCTGAGTATGCTAAGCTATACTTACTGTCCATGTGACCTGAATGGTTGTGGGACTCAGGACAACAGGATTGTGCAAGCGAACTATGACCTCGCCGAGCTCCTTCTGTACGTGCCTGTGGTCCACACCCTGAGCTGGAGGACTTATATCTACAAGAGAACAAGAAAGTAAAAATGAGAAAGAGAAGTCCTGAAGTAAAGTCAAAGAGAGTACAATGTTTCTTACTCTTCTTAAACTCTGTTCACTCAGCTCCACACAATAAACCTTGATTCATCACCATCAGAAGTGGAATGACAAAAGAAAGACTGAATAGACCAGTCGGATTTAACAAAGACGTGTACACTTGGTAATCACGACTTCATTTAAAAAGGAGCAACTTCATCTGCATTAAAATGACCTCATTCCATTTTGTATTAAGCACTTTTCTGATCTAAAGAAAAGAAAGTAGAGTTGGGTTTGCAAAGTTCTTTAGACGTGCGACTTGTCTGCACTTACTGGGATCTGACTGAAAAACCACATCACTGAATGAACTCTGAATATATGACCCCTTAGACATACTGGACGGAAGATGAATGGACACCATGACACTATGTTCCAGCTCATTTCTCCCATGCATGTGTTTCAAGTTATAAGCAATAAAAAATTGCAGCATATGAGATACTGAGTGTGGCTGAAATGAGCCACATTTTGAGTTATTTACTGGAGGAAAAAAAGCCACAAATATCATTTCCTATATTTAAAAAAAGATGCCTCATTTACACAACCCAGCGCAGTGATAAATAACATGGACACACCAAAGGAGCAAGACAGGCCAAACACAGTTAAAAGAAGTAAAAAATCACTTTATCATCAGTGCATGCTATTGTCAATCAACACTTCTATATATCATCTGAAGGTCTTCATCTCACCATGAGAGAGATAGGCTGCAAATCAAATTCACTTTTTTAGGATGGTATTAGTTTACATTTGACAGAGCACGGCCAAAGGATTGCTTGTGGGAGGGTGTTATCCTATCAATGCAATCTGACTGCAGACTGTCCAGTACTGTAATCAAATCATCTCTGGGTTTGGAGACAGTCATTTTCTTCTGTTATGATGATTAACATAGCAGGCATAGCACTAACTCTGTTAGGCCTTCCAAAAGTAGACATGGCTATTTTACATAATTGCTTAAGTGCAGCCTTAATGAGCTGAACTGCAATGAAAAATTTGACCTCTTGAAAGTTGTGCAGTGTTAGTGTCAGTATGACTGTTCACTGCAGACTGAGATGGGCTGATAAGTACCAGAGTTTGGAGTGGAACACAGCGACCTTAATCTATCCTTAGAAACAGAAATCAAATTCAGCTTGTGGCTTATGAAGAACTTATGCATACATGCAGTGAATGTAATGAAGTCGCTTCATATTAGTGTTATGTAAGGTACCTTGTGTTCTGACAGGATCAGACATGGGGCTTGGATCGCTCAGGCCCTGGCTGTTCACAGCTCGCACCATGAACAGGTAGATGGTATTCGGACGGAGACCTTTGACAGTGAACTGGGTGGTTTTGACGTGGTCTGCCACTGTTTGCCAACTGTTGCTCACAGATTGACTGTAGTGCAAGAGAAATAAAGTTATATCCACAATCCATAGCATACCAAAGCTGATAGCTAGTGACTGGCGCTTTGATGGGAGTGGTAAAACAAACCTGAACGCTTCAATGACATAGGAGGAAACAGGAGATGCTCCAGCCAGCCCAGGCTGCCAGGACAGGGACACACTGTTCTTGGTGACATCGGTAACTTGAGGTTTAGATGGTGGGCCTGGAAGCTCATTATCATCATGGTTCTTCATTACAATCACTCCACCTGATTCTGAAAGTTTCAGTGAAGAATACAGCAAACAGCCATTTTCATCAATAAACAGTAAAGTTAAAACAAATATCATGTCATCTTCCCTCGACCTACCTTTGACTTCCAAGAAGGCACTCCATGATGTTTCGCCACTGGAGCTGGTGGCCACACATGTGTAGATCCCAGAGTCTGCAAGCTAGAACACAGTGCGATAAAGACAGATTTATAAATGAAAACAAGCAGCAAACAATATAAGCAGTAGTAAGGATTCCATTAATAACACTATTAGCGAAAGGGACATTTTAGCTCCCCCTCCTAAAAGCAGCAGTGACTGAATACGTGTTTCCTCCTATCGCTGACACAGTGAAACTGATGGGGGGACTTCTCCGGCTAGGCCCTGCACCGGACAAACCGTGTGTCATTTGTGAGTGCCTCAAAGTGCTGACGCTAATTTCCTAATGAATTCCATTTTCTACTCACCACCCTTCCATCACTTTTCCACTCCCCCTCCTTATTTCCCCACTGTCCTGCCGACCACAACAAAGACAGGCTAATTAATTTAGGGTGGGCTGCAAGAACCCCCTGGACCGATGACAGCTGGCTTGTCTCTCCATCCCTCTTAGGAACTTTGGTTGTTTGTTGGTTTCTGTCCCTGTGCCTTCCTTCCATTTATTAAATAACATGTCAGTGGTCACCGGTTTTGTCAAGCGTAATAGGTATTCCACTGAGGCCACAGAGTGCAGAAAGGGAGATGCGATTCTTCTAAATTTAATCTACTTGATACATTTGCGTGTGCATAAATGTGTGCGTATATATTCTGAACCACAGCTGGATTCCATCCAACCCTTCACAGCTGAACTCAAATGGAGCTACCATGCCACTAAGTGATACAATCATGCAGGTTAAACAGAGGGGTTTGGTACTTCTTGTATGTCCACTGGAAAAACCTTGTATCCTGGAGTCTTGCAAACATGACCATGCGGTTGCAAATAACTGCAAATAACAGCATTAACATTTTATGTTAATGCTGGTTTTAAGCTCTGCTACAAAGAAAGCACAATACTTTTAACACATAGTAGCAGTTAGTAGTAGTAACTGTGACTTTAACACTAAAATCTTTTACCCTGATGTTTTTGATCTGCAGACTGCCCAGCTCCTGCAGCGACATGCGGGGGTCCTTTCCTAGTAGACTGACCCCATCCTTCAGCCAGCTGATGGAGGGGATAGGATCTCCTGAAGCCTGACACTTCAGTAGCGCCATACTGTCAACCCCCAGGGTCTGATTGGATGGGCCTTGGCGAATAATAGGCGGAGGTCTATCTGTGAGCACTGTGAAACAAAGAGGAAAATGTGAGTGTTATCCATATTCTGTAGTTCAGATGAATGATGATGCTCATATAATGCGCGTGACTATAAAATAAACTGAGTGATAGCACTGGTTATAAAACACACAGCGGGGGGCGGATATTGGTATCTATCATAAAGTAGACTATTTTCTCTGCAGGTCTTGTAATTGTGCCACAGAACAATGATTCCTGTATTTCCAGGAACGAAAAGCTGAGTAGTGTTTTCTTCTTTCATTGATGTGGCAGAGGGATGCTAAGCGGTTTCCAGTTACTGCCTGGGTAGCTTTATTTTTACACACTACTCTAGACTCTGTGGTACAGTTTGGCGGTGAGACACTGGCCTATTGAGCCAGTATGGTTCAGATAAATACTTCATTATGTGCAGTGTGGGGCACAATAAAAGGTGAATTTTAGAAAGTATGGAAACTGGACTCTTTATATCAAAAGAATCAGAGAAGGCAACCTTAATTTCTTTATTATTTGGTTCCAGTTTCAATTTAAATGCTACAACTTTGATGGATTCCATTTATATGAGCAAATTCATTTGTTTTAATGTGCCAGAAAAGCCTTTGGGTAACATCTGTAAAATAGGGGATGTGTCAGAGGCGATCTTAGAGATTTAGTACTGTAGCACAAAGGCAGTTTATATATTTAGAGTTGAATAATGTGGAGTCCCCCTGGCTTCGCAGAACCTACATTAATTAGAAAGTATGGATTAATGATGTCAGACCTGCAGGGGCTAATTACCAAGTACCTCAGTAACCTTTCAACACATTATCACACCTCGCTTGCAACCCTATTTTCTGTCCCGCAGTTACATCTGATAAAAGGAAGTGTTTCCAGATTATTCTCTCTACTTTCGTAGATGCTTCGGGTAAAGAAGGTGGAGAGAAACCTGATATGTTATCCACCAGCCAAATATACTACATTAATTCCACCTTTTTGTTTTTAGGCCTCTATAATAAGTAAGTAGGGCAAATGTGATCAAATGAATCAAAAGTAATAATGTAAAGTTGAAATCCAGCCAACAGACGATTCAAAGCACCTGCTTCTAGCCAGGGACAGTAAGATACAGTTTGTCTTCTAATAGCATAGTTTGTCAAATTAAGATGCATTAAATTATAATGTGCATCCATGTTTGTTAAAAGATGTTTAAAGCAACGTCCCTCACATTAATGCAGTCTTTACTTAATACACTACACTGCTGTAAGACTCGGTTTGACAGAAGCTAAAGCACAAACAGAAGGCAAGGTTTGGTCAAGGGGTTTGATGCGTTTAATTTATGTGTCCATGGCATGTGGGAGTGACAAAGGGAGGAGGCAAAGCTCGACTAAGGCCTTGGGTCTCTGGATCAGGAATTTCTCATTACAGATCTCCTTGAACTCCACAGACTGCTGGCGGGACTCCGGGCAGTAAATCACATGAAGACTGCAGCAGGTGTGGCCATGACCTCACCCTGACCCACACAACACTCTTTCCTCCTTTTCCACTGATTTTATTCATTTTGCTAACATGTCTTCAATAGCATATCTTGGCAAAAATAAAGGTGGGAGTTAAAATACCTTAACTATAACAATGTTACACATTTCATTCCAAAGTGAATGTGTTTTTCACCATACTGTCTACACTGAGTTATGGAGACATCCTATTTGTTGCCACCACCTGTCCACTATACTGCCATTAAGTTGATCACCCTGTGGCCCTGGTACTGCCAATTGTGAGCTGGAAGTAGTATCACTAATATCCAAAAAAGGAGATCTGTGTCTTTCTTTGTAAGACTTTGATAGAGTTCTTCAGCCTGTCTGAGACACTCATAAAGGATTTAAAGCCAAATCAGAGTTCTAACACTTGTGTACAAAATGTTTAAATAAAAATACAAATACAGCTGAAAAAGTGATAAGCAGGAATTTGAAGGGCACTTTCAATTATGTACCTGCACCCGACTGAAAAACAAAACCAAAAAAAATGCCCATGCTGTGTTTTTAATCTTTTTGCTAGCAGGTACTTTAGCCGACATATGGATAGCCGTCTATCTTGCCATCACAATAGCTGATTAGATGCTCCCGCGCCTAGCAAGACAAAAATAATTAATTTCATAGAAAGCCACTGTCACTCTATCAGTCTCCTTCTCCTGCTCCCGCCCTCATACACAAACATGTGGCTCCCTCACTCACCAAACCGCTGACCATTAAACTTGAACAAACTCAAGGGCAATGCTCTATTTTCTTTCCAATAGGAAGACGAGGCATTTTTAATTAAATTGCATCAGGAAAGAAAGAAATAAGTGCACAGAGCAAAAACACAGTAACTGAAGGTTATGGACATACTGACATTTCTTCAACAATAGTTGAATTTTCTTTGCACTGTTTAAAAAATTCATTTGTACTTGTGCACCTACTGCACACACAAAGGTCTTGAAGGCCAAATTCCTACTTGCACTTAACCAGGCAATAGCCGTGTTGTAGCTAAAAGCTGACAAACCCAAGTCAGATGCCATCAGTGTCAGTATAAGTAATTTGTTTGGTGATGGTTCACCTGCCTCACCCCATCTGCAGTGATACTAAGCAATGTGTCAGTGTGTAGTAGTGTGCTGGCATGGCAGAAGTTACACGTCAGGTTTTCCTCACCATCTGTGACCTCCAGTTGAGCCTTGGCGAGGATACTGCCTGCAACGGTCAGGGCCTGGCAAATATAGTAACCAGCATCTGCCCGCTGCACAGATGAGATGGTCAGGGCTCCACTGGGCGACACCGAAAAGCGATTGTTGGGCTGCTGGGGTTGGTTGGGAAAGAGCAAATTCTGCAGGAAATGGAACAAACAGCCAATTAGTGAGAACATGGAAGCAGTTCAACCTGGAAGAATTACAAAAATGCTCACACATCCATCACCATCGAATCCACACATATACTGTGCACACTAACATGCAAACACATCCGACTATTAGTGTAATCACAGCATGAACAATTCTCTCTTTGACTATGTGAACCGACTTCACGAGCTGCAAAACATGTTTGATGACTTGGTTTCATACTTATTCTTGGGCCAAGCCAGTGGCTCCACTCTCTTAGGAAGGGGACTTTTGCTCTTGTTGGCTTCATGACCACTTTCCTTTCACTGTTTCAATTCCACAGTGGTTTTGAGATTTTTTTTTAAATGTATTTTTTTTTAAAAGGAGACCACCTCATGTAAATTAGACTTTATTAAATATAATGTAATCTTGAATTTAGAAAGGAAGACATAATCAGCGTAACACATTTCAGAGTAAATACACAGAATTAGACGACTAATGACACAGAAAAAAGTACTTCTTTCTGAGTAGTTCCCACCTTGTCCAAGCTCTTCCTGTACTGTTTTATTAAGATCCCCAGAGGGAACCAGCAAAAACATCTGGATTGAATTACATCTAATCACTTACATGTAACAAACTGCACAGTTTCTTTTCTATTAGACTCTATGGGTCTCCAGAACATATGAGATGTTCAACTGGAAGAAATGCATTAATGTTATTTAACTAATATACTTAATTAGCTTTAACAAATACCATCACATCTTTTACATATTAGTAAGGATAAAGAATAGAAAGCTTTAATAAACACAAGGACAAGTGCCAACAAGTGCAGAAATGTCAAGAGCGAACAGTCATTTGAAAAGCCTCAACTTTAATGACAAAGTGAGACACACACAGAATGAGTTCACATTACTCAATAGCACTGACTCACGATGCTTTAGGTAATATATTGTTATTTGAGTATCATAGTGCAAAGTTGTAAGCATGTGTCTCACTTCTGTTCACTGTTTTCAGAAAACTCTGTTCTAATTGTTGGCCTGCAGGCTATGCGTGAGCGTGTTTCAACCTTAGCGAGAGCTGAATCATATCTGTGGCTCATCTACAAGCCCCAACAGGTTCCTAATTGGCACTGTTGTTGACCGTTGTGAGGACACCCAGGTATTTGAATGGGTTATCTGCTTGAGTGAGGGTTAGGATCGTTCTTATCAGTTCAGGGTCACAGAAAACCAATTAGCACTTTGCCAGGCACACTTTGATTTGGCAGATCCTGAGAACAAAGGTGTATCTATGTGTCTGTGGTAAAGATACCGATCACAGATAGTGTAGAAGTGCTGTCTGTGTGTGTGTGTGTGTGTGTGCGCAAAGCAGGGGAATCCAAAAAACACAATGACTGTGTGTACAGTTGGTAGAATCGAAACCTGATAACGCCAGATGTACGGTAGATAATAAATCCCGCCTAAAAAGAGAGTGATATGTTTTCACATGTAAAAAATAATAATGAAAAAGGAATTAAAAAACAACATTAAACTGGATTAGTCTGTGTTTGTACCTGACTCCCCTCCTTCTGCCAGAAGACAGCAGGTTGTGGATTTCCTTTGGTTTCACATGGGAAGGTAGCAGTACGGCCTTGTGACACGATTTGGTCCCTTGGACGGATGACAAACTGGGGAGGAGCTGAAGTCAAAGGGCCAGAACAACAGTGTTAGAGGACCTGCGGTGCATAGTGAAGCCGAACCTTAAGGCTTAAGGACTTCAAGCAAAAACAAGCAATATACCACATGGTCAAATCAAAATGACAGTGCTGTACAGAGCTTCCATGCAGCATCATATCTGTCTTTTGCTCTGAACACCAGTGACTATCATGACTCTCACTGCCATGGTAACAAGGCTGGCCATTCATCCAGGTGAGACTGAAGCTGAATGAATGACAGTCACAGTGGCATTCACACAAGGAAGCGTCTCAGTCACAAAGGCATTTAGATCTGAGACAACACATAGGCACACCCATGCCCTGGAAACATCAAACACTATAACAGGAATAGACAGGGTTAATTGTGTCTGACTTTCCATATGGAGGCTTTACTCTGCATCAGAATGCATCTCATATAAAAGTCAAGATTGTGAGCAGCTTGATACAACTTCTGATCAAAGCTGTATCAAAAGTGAGTGAGAGAAAGAAAAGACTACTTCAGTGTTTACCACACAACAAGCTAACACTTGAAAAGCTATCAAAGTCTGAAAATGTACTGTGAAGCTTTCTCAGTTAACATTCACACGTTTATCAGCAGCTAGACGAACAGTGAGACATTTCTGACTGACAACTTGACAGATGCAGGTCAATAACAAAGACAGAGGACTGGATACAACTTCTATTGGCGTGCAGTGCTGCCGTTTTTTGCTTTCTGACCGTTCCGTGACACCAAGTGAAGGAGGGAGAATTTCACACCAAACTTTGTTTCACAGATATTTCAATTGCTTTTTAATGAGATATTTAACAAGCAAAAGCTGACATAATCCAAGTGCATAGATGGCACAAAAAAGGGATATAGCATGTGTCCTTATGCATGAAAAACTTTAGTATCCATACATAATAATCTATCATTTGACAGATGATGATCAGTACAAGTGCAAGAAAGCATTTTAATTATCTCAGTAAATTGCTGCCTGACCCAGGGCCTCTACTTGTTTCTTCGGTGAATGTCATTGAGGGTCACGTTGACAAGAGCCATGTTTGCCAAGATAAAAATCAAAAACTCTTACAGAGGAAACACAGCTCCTGCAGAGATAATGAAAGTCAACACATTAAGGGCCCTGAGTCACTGCCATACTATCAAATAAGCACAGAGAGTGGATTAGAGGGACCATTTTCTTTGCAGAAACACAGTGAGAAACACCAAGACTTCTGCAAAATTCTGACAAGAATTGTTGCAATGCAACATCTTGCACTCTTTCTGTTTCTTTTGATTTCTTCTAAGTCCTTTCTCTGATAAGCCAGCTGGTTCCAGTAAGGCCAAACTCTTCCCATTTGGCTGGTTTCATCATGTAATCCCTTTTTGGGCGTGTGTATTTGTCAAAGATACACACAGTTGGGAATGGTGCAGATGGCAACAGATTTACTGCTTTGCCGTTTGGCCTTCTGCTGCTTGGATATCTTGTGGCTCTCACAATGCTGGGCCTGATACAGAGCTCTTAAATCCTGCTCTGGCAAGGTCTTAGTTCCCTCCCTTCTCTGCTCCATTCCATACCACACACTGCATTATTAACAACTCACTAAAATGTGGTTTCACACCTTACAGAATGCCTCCTATCACTGTACTACCCAGCATGGTCCTTTGTCACTTTCTCAATTCCCATTAATGACTCTTTGTTTGCCATTCTCATGGACTTATTTACACACTTAAGCAGAAAAAAGGATGCTTACTTCCTTTTTTCCCCACTATTTATGATTTAAAGTCATGTTAAATGGGCCTGAATTCTTATGCTTTGAACTGTTTTTCAGGTATGACTCATTGTTTCCAAAGGCAGACCAAAAAAACCCTCTTTTATCTACAGTCAATGTTAACATACCAAATAAAAGGAAGCAATCTGTTTGGAAACCAGTTTTGTCATGACACACAGATATCTTGGGGGCATTCTCCGAGATATCTTTTTATTAATGGTTAAGCTTCCTAATGTGCAAGTGTGCTAAACTGTTAGATTCACTAATAAGTGCCAAAAACATCCAATCCATCCAATCTCAGTTGTGTGATTACTGGCTCCAGTTAAAACTGCAATTTAGACAAAAAGGCTCGGCTTCGTCTTTACTGCTTTTCTATTAGTCATCTACATATTTCACAACTTTTCATCCCTCCTTCTATCTTTAAATTATATTTGAATAAAATAGTCATGGGGAATGTGATTGAGAATGACCAAAAAGTAGACAGGGTCCAATGGAGAAGAACAGATTAAAACTTTCGACAAATCAAGGGGGAAGTCAGTGTGCGACAGTTTCACAGCTTGGCTCAGGGCTAGCAGACATTGGCCCTGTTTTTTATTCAGAAACCCTTAATGACATATGAGAAGCTCCTTCCTGTTCCCTCCTAAGGAAACACACGATCAGGGGCCCATATTTAATTCATGACAAGTCACATCTGCCTGGCTTGGAGAGGGCTCAGCATAAAACAGCAGTCAGGGTGAAAAGAACAAATGGACAAAGAGACAGCGATCCATTCAGCACACTAAAGCACAAATATTTCTTCCTCCTTTAAAATCCCACATTCAATCATATTTTATTCAAAAGTTGACAGCAATTACTGTCTCTTCCCACAGGCAGATTGAATGTGTAATTTCCTCCATCTTCGTGGAAACTGACAGTTTGACAATCAGAGAACCGCCACTGCTGTTTTGCCAACCAAAGTCCTGCCATTGAGGCAGTGTCTGTTTTTTTCTACCAGTCAAGCTTGTCTTGACACACACTTCTGCCATTCTTTTCCCTTTCTTTCTCCTCCTGCATATTTCTCATTATTGCATTCTTCCCGTTTCTGCTCTCAAAAGCACGTCTTTCTCTCAAGATGCCAATTTTCACTTACTCCCTCTAACAATCTCACATATGAAGTGTGCCAAATGTGGTTTTCTGTTGACCTACACCAATCTATAGGGAAATAAAACGACATTCCCAGACCGGTGTTCTTGGGCTCAGAAGGAAAGAAGCTGATCAAAACTAAACAGATCTCAGCTCTGTGATCCAAAAATCCACAGATGGCCTCAAGACTCGCAAGTTAAACACATTCTGGACCATATGAGATGACAATGTCTGAGTCAATTACACTGCTAGCCCACTCTTTCACTGTAAAGAATAGAGACTAGAATCTAAAGAACCTTCAGTTTAGAGGAACAATGCTAACATAAGCCTTGATCTATAATATTAAAGCAACATACGCAATATTCATCAGCTGCCAGTAGAGCTCAAGTATAAGCGATAAAAATACAAAATGAATAGTAACTTTGTGACAATGCAAAGTTTAGGACAGCTGTTTATCCACAGGAAAGCATTTCTAGTAAAGTCGTAAAGCATCAAGGAATTTCTATGTACCTAACACTCCTGAAATTAAACCTGAGAACTGCCACTACAAAACACCATTTATTCATTCATTCATTTTAAACTGGATATGCTAAAGAGCACAGCGTGGAGAGAAAAAAACAAAAGGATCTGCCTATATCTATATCTGATCTGGACTCTGTATAGACAGAAAAGTTTTAGTAGTGTTTCTGAATTCTAAAGTACGTACAAGAGCCAGTTAACTGGCTTAAATCTTAAATCTGCAAATATCTCTCAAGTATTTGATGTACAAAGAATAACTGAAAGAAAGGACAACTTATCCAACAAATGTGTTAGTCAAGTACAGGAATGTTAAAGCGATGGTTACTGATTGTCAAGCAGTCAAATGCAACAGGGTGTATGGAGAAGGCGTGCAGCATGGGATCAAATCAGAAGGATGGGTACTTACCGACAGGGCGAGCTGGAAACAGGACAATGGTGGAGTGGATACACAAAAGAAACAAATTAAGACACAGACGCACAAACATATAAAACAACACAAAAGGAACAGAACATAATAAAATAAGACAAGGGAAATCAAAATCAGAATGAATGACATGTTGTGTTGGGCAAACACACTTCTAGCACAGTGTAAGCGTTACAAAGAGAGGATCCAGTAGGTTTTGTCCACTGCCCACTGGACAGTTTTGCTGATGAGCTCCCATCATCTGTTTCTCAGATGAATGACAGAGGCCGTCTGATGTGAATACCCACTGGTAGTCAAATTTTAGTGTGGGCAGTCATTATTGCTCCTCAGGGACAAATACACTGCTGGACCTTCTCTGCAATAATGAAATCTACAATTCTATGGGTGGTGTATGTTTGTAGTAGCGAGGCAAAGATGTGTTTGCCATAAATGCTGATGAACAGAACCCAAAAAAAGGAAAGAGGAGGAAAAAGAACCAAAAAAAAAAGTCAGGCATGTAGGTTATATCCAAAGGATGAGTCTTCTGAAAGTGTCACAGAGAAGTAGTTGTTGGTAGTTGTTCCCAATGTTTCCTCTGCATTGCCGTATGGGTACTCATGGTGAAGTAAACAAAAAAACTAAGGTGGTGCTCTCATGAATCTGGATTCATAAACAAGTAGTCAACCAAGACCTTGTTTTACCTCCTTCTGGTCCTCTGTGTCGCTGTAAAGCGCTCCACAGAGACGTTAAACACTCGACTTTAATGGGAAGAAGAGTGGTGAAAATAGAAAAAAAAATGGTTAGAATGATTTTATTAACCTTGCAAACCCCAGGTGTGGTGTGCACCAGTAATCTGTGAAATGGCTTTGCTGACTGGGTGGTTACAGCATGGAGGGCAGTGTGGCTTGCAGGCCACCACAACAGGGGGAGGGTGGCAGAGTGTGTCGACGCTGCACTTGGAAATGTAAATAATTAAACAGATTCATGGACTGTCTACATCTCTCTCGGCTATAGTACTCAGCATTCTGCATTTCCACTTGTGTAATGGGGACAGTAAGGAGTGAATTATCAATCCAAAACTTCATCTTTGTATATAAGAAGAATAAGAACAATACGCTCAACAGTTTCTCTGTGTGTTTTTAACTGATTGATTTAATTGTTTGAATTGATATACATCTGTTTCATACCTCTGACTGTGAGGGTGGCGGAGGCCTCCAGCTTGCCCACACGGTTTTCTGCGACACAGGTGAATGTGCCCTCGTCATTAATGGAAGCCTTCTTTACTCTCAGCACATAGTCCTCCTTGTCATACTTGATCTCATACCTGTTAACAAAAACACAACACTAATATTCAAGTTGCCTGATCATCATTTAATTCAAATGCTATAAAAAAGATAAAGCATTAACCAAGGAAAACTTATTTTAGAACTGTATGACAATAGATGTTAAAGGTTTTCCCCTCTTGGAGTGGTACAGGGAAGCAAAACTGGTCGTTCTGACAAATGGAGATCACAAGGAGCAGGATCAATTATTCAACAATGACAGGCAATACACAGAGACGTATTCATTCAATTGGAAACGCTCAAAACCTGTGCAATATTCATGAGCTGTTTTTCAATAACTGTGTATATATACGTGTGTGTGTGTGTGTGTCTCAGCTCCATATGATTTGTATCGACACTACACTTTCTTAATGTAAGACATGTTAACTGACTGAATCAATATATCAAGTATAGCAGGGAAAGGTTGTTTCCAATTTCATTGTGGTAGTCAAATATTTGTGTTGATGTGTGCCTGCAGACCTTTGTGAATTATATGGTAGTTGACAAGCCGGCAATGCTGGTATGGTTTGTTTTTGCAGTCTGTAATTGAAGAGGGTGCCTGTTCTGGCAGTGTGTAAGTAGTATGTTAGTTGAGGGGTGGTAGTGCTGTGTGATGGTGGTCTGTCAGGCTGACAGTCCTTCCCTGTTCACAGTCTGTCACTCACAGAGGCCAAAAACAGGCATCAGTTCAACAGATTAATGTTAGATCTGCATTAGACAAGAATGTAATTACAGATATTTTAAAAGATTAGCATGTAGAAAACAATAATATTGCTAGAAGTGATGCAGTGCAGTTAGTTCAATAATTTGTTGGACAAAGTCACAATTTTTGTGTTTTTGCCTCTGTATACTGCCACAGTGGACTTCAAATTAAACAGATTAAACATCCAGTATCTGGTTAAACTGCAGACTTCCAGCTTTAATTAAACAGGCTTTACAAAAGAAAATCTGCATTAACTGGACAATTAACTGACAAGCAGATTTGTGGTCAGGTGAGGCCTGTTCCCTTGTTATTTCATGACAAATGAAGCAGACATAATATGTGAAGTTGATTCAATGTGTTGAATTGTTATTTAATAGCTTTTCACTGTCAATTTGAGTATGAGGCACATATAAATGTCTGTGCCAGTAAGGGAGGGCATCATTAGGCTGAAAAAAAAAAAGAATAATAATAAATGAGAGAGACAGCAACTACTACAAGTGAGCAAATCAGCAACATCTGGTAATTTCTTAAAAAGAATGAATGAGGGCCTGAAAGAGTTTTAGCTGTCATATAATATAACTCACAGCACATCGTGAAATAATTATTTCAAGAGTTGAAAAAGTTCATAACATCCAACCAAGTCAACACCACTGTCGAAGAGGGATAATTGTCGAAGTCTGCAAAGTCTGCAGAAGATTTTCAGACTTTTTCAAATCCACACAGGAGCTTTAAAGAAAAAGCCTGACATCATATTACTCTTTTATTATAGCACATGCCCATGTGCTATAAAGCTCCACACTTGCACTCCAACAACTATTAAAAACACATAAAGAACTGCAATGTCTGCCTAACAGAGCAAACCCTACAGAGATTGAAAATGCCAAAGCAGAGTTGTTTCTGAACAAACTACACTGGTCATGTTCTCTGTAATGAAGAAAAATACTACCCAGTCCAACAGTTTGACTGTTTTATGTGTTTTTAATGTTTTTTTTTTTATAACAATAGAACTTTACAACACAGAGAAATACACCATATAAGGCTTTGGCTTTAAAGTTTTGAGTTTGGCTTTTGATCGTCAATAAAAAATGAAATTATACTTTTAAGTGTGTTTGTTTTTTATAAAAAGGAGGATAACGTTTACTCTGGATACCACAATTGAAGTTTGGATATAAGCACAAACTGTGTTTAACAGTAGTACTTTGTAACTAAGGTAAGAGTATGATATGGTCCATTTCCCTGAGAGTGGAAAACACCTCTTTGCTCAACCATCAGGTGCACTGATGGCTGTTTTCCACTGGCAGCTGCAAAACTAATCTATCCTGTCTATCCATGTCTAATTTTTTTTTACCTGCTGTTATGACATTTCCTCAGCAAGCATTCAATGGCAGCTTTATTGAAGTAAATTCCTCAACTATGCCTGTTCCACCCCTCCACACATGTATTTAAGGAGCCATAATGATTATTTGACTGAGTCATGACTGACTGCTTTGTTCTAGAGAGAAGTGATGTACAGTTCAGGTAAGAGTGGGGGATGTGCATAAAGCATTTATTGTTGAAACCAAGTACGTGGCATCCAGAGGAATGAGGCAGCACATTCTGTGGCAAGCTTGCTGTCAGATGAAAAACAAACAAGCTAATAGAGAAAGCATCCTCCAGTACCTGCCCTCCGGATGGTAAGGATCAACGTGATTTCCTTACTTGGAAGAAAAGGTGAAAGAGTGGTGGGACAAGTTAAGGCTTATGCAAAACAACACGACTCCTGAACAAAAGGAGAGGTGAGCAAGTGAAGAATACATAGTTTCCACCGTCAGGCTACGCAAAACGACTCTCAACCAAGGCTGACTCTCAAACTTCTTGCACGACATGCACTTTCACCTTGTTTCTCACATTTTAACACTGGTCAGACCAGTCTCAATCGTTTCTGTATGGTTTTGTCAGCACAGAAGGACTCACCAATAATGAATATAGATTCGAGAAAACATTAAAAGCAACTGGCATTGTGTTTGTTACTTTCAGCTATTTGTAGGAATCTTTCATAGGAGTTTAAAAAAATACATTCATTATAGATTTAACTATAGGATCCAAAGGCACATCTCTAAAGTACGGGAGTTGTATACATATATGTCTGTGGCACAACAGTGGTTACTTAGTATATAACTAATAATTATCTGGCACATTCAAAAGCGTTCCGTAGTTAATGGTAAATCTGTTTTCTCTGTGTTGTCACACTCAGAGCTACAGTTTCTATTTGTTAGGCTACAGCTACACTACAGAAATAGTGTTTAGAGACCAATGCACAACTAAAATTATTGTGACAGTGTGAATCAACTTACAACCTTCTTGCTTTTTAAATGGTCACTTTGAATGAAGGGTCCAGGTCCGACACCTGTATGAGTTAGTTTCTTCACACTCACATTGGTGCATCAAGAATGTGATAAAGCGGCAATAAGACAAAGTAAGTCTGCTATCAGTTTTTGACTGAACAGGGTCAAGATGGCATTTAAATACAATCTGTTTCTGATAATACTATGATTAACTGTGAGGAAACTCAAATCTGTTGCAGACTGTTGCAAATATGTTTGCATCTATGTCAAACGTGTAACGCTGTACCAGCGTGCTATTACTAGACCTGGCAGAATCCACACATCAAACATTTCCCTGTTGCGACAGACTGGGCCAGATCTAAATTGGGCAGATGTATAAATTTAGAAACAAACAGATGCAGGTAATTAATTTCATTACTGACCATCATTCTAACAAGAGCAGCACAAATTTGCTGATAAATGATAAATAAGAGTAGGCTGAAGACAAAGAAATATGTCTATTACATAAGGGGGAACTCTTCTGTTAAAAATTATAGGGAACTAGTTGTAGTCCTGAGAACCGAGAATCAGGTGGAGAACAGGATTTATCCGGAGCTGCTTTATCACAAACTATATAAACCTGGAATCTATGTATAACAGCTGGCATGCACGCGTAGAAGAACACAAAACATTTTTTACTGGCAGATCCTAAGCTGTCTATGTGTTAATGAAATTACCGCTACTGTGCCATGTCCCCAAATACGCACTGCTTTGGTTTTTCTGCATTTTGAGAAAATGACCTGGAGTTGCGTACCAGCACTGGTGTCACATATCCTGCAGCTAAAGGCTTTTCAAAAGAAATGTTACGCACACGGTTTGTTGTTTTTCAACTGATGTTACAGCTGCTGTGATGGGTTAATAGAGAGGAAGACACACGCTCTTGAGTGAAAACATCAATGTTAATGTGAGATTATTCACTGCATCACTGATGCTGTATGTTACAGAATTAACATTAATTTACTAGATGATCCTTAGTCATCTATGTGGAAAATGATAGCTGTGTTAAAAAAAACCCCAATAATAATAATAATAAAGGTGATACGTTGCAGACGATGCTCTACAGTAAAGCAAAATAAATAAAAAATTTCTTGTCAGAGCAAATTTGTTTTTTTTTTTCAGGAATCTACTGTAGTGTCATAATAATTCTTTAATCCGACAGCATTTTGCGCTGTTGTATTTTGACATTATTTTATGTTATATATTACAGTTAAGTGGTAGAGCTTCCCAAAGAGTGCAAAGTAGATGGAGACTATAATGCTGGCATGGTTTACCGTTTGTCTTGTTGGTCTTGATTGCCAGTGTCTGAAGTCTGGGAACATATCATTTAACTAACCCTAACCCTAACATACTGTTACATTCAGACATTAATCTAACACACTAACACATTAAATGGAATAACACAGAAACATGGATGTTTCTCTATGTGAACTGCTCATAAAAGGCTTTCAGATGCGTTTTCATTGTGTACCAATTTAGAAATTTACAAATGTGACTAAAAGCCTGAAACACAAAAAGGAAGACATGCATTTGTATGTACTGTATGCATTTCAGATGCTCCAATAAGTACAGTTCAGTTCTTCTCTGTTTCAACAATATCCCAATCTCATTGTGAAGCAGGAATATGTGGAGCTTCTCTCTAAACACTCAAAGTGAGCACTAAGTAAAGAGCATCAGGGCAAAGCCAAAGTTTTGGCACTAGGCTCACAGTTTTGAGCTTTCTAGTGGTGCCAATTACACACTCATTCTGATAACATCTCCCCCTCTCACATATCGTGTGCAAAATAAGATATGCTTTTCTGTATTAAATTTAGTGCAATTTACAGTAAATTGCTCACCACAAACCTTAGCAAATTGGGTTTGTGCATTTCATTAATTGATAGCGCAGATGAGTTTTGCTCATTGGTCTAGACTGACTCCAACTTACTCAGAGTGATTATAACATGTTGGCAATGTGTCTGCATTTATGAATTTGATGGTGATCATTTGGAAACCTTCACTAGTTTGTTTGAGAGGGACTGAAGTCAGACAGTGATGGACCAATCAAAATTGTTGGTTGCAAGCTGGTCACTTCAACTACTCAAAATCCCAGAAAGCCAAAAAATGAAACGCAATCATTCATCAACCACCAGTTTTCCCTGGTCACATTGAGGCTGCCCTCCTATTTTTGCACTAGTGTGACTGAGGTCTTACCCAGCAGTCATCGTTAGACTTAAGCAAATTATTTAATTTTACTAATTATGGGATCTTTTAAAGTCTAAAGTACATTATATATGCCTTCGGATAGATTTTATACTTTTCATTTTATATATTAAGAGCACTGATGAATATTATAGACAATGTAATCAGCTATAAAGACGCTAGTGTAACAGCTAAAGTGCTTAGAGAGGTTCCCACAGTCTTGACTGAGCCCTTGCCTTGTGGACAACCCAGGCATGCACATATTGGACAACATTCTTTTTGTTCTTGGTCCCATCTCTGTCAGACTCTCAGAACAGGACCTTAGGCCCGTCCATGACTTATTAGAGGAACATGAGTACAATCAATCTGTAATCAACTTCCCATATGATATCAACCTTAATGACAAGATGAGTGGAAATACTCACGGATAAGAGGCAGTTGTTGCCACACACACACCCCCACACACATACTCGCACACGTACGTACGCACAGCGAGGGAACAGTAGCTCTTTATTGCGACTGAACTTGGGGAGAGTTCTGTTCTCTATTAGAGGAGGAATGTAATTGCACATGAAGAAGTGCTGTGGAAAGGATAGGAGAGCCAAGTTCACCCTGCTGGACTCCATTTTTTTTAAACCAGAGATGGAAGAAATACGAAGACACACACACAGAGAAGGGCGTATACAATCATCAAACACATATCCTCCCATATGTAGAGTCATTCACTCGTGAAGGGAGATGAGGAGTGATAGGAATGTAAGCAAATGGCGAAACAAAGCGGCATTTTTCAGTTGTCAACTTGATGTGTTGAATGCTGAATGTAGAAAGCAGCACAGAGATGACAACTTTACTGGACACAATTTAAAAGGATTACGGCTCAAAAATCCTCCAGATCATCTTAGAGGATTTGCCTTTAAACTGTCTGTCACGAACACAGTCACCCATGTTCGACCCTCAGTCTTGTGCCAATTCACTCACATTAAGAGAATCTTATCTTGGTTGTATGTATGACTGGATGAGTGTGTCTACAAAATGATTCAACAGGAGAGGATCTTATCTGCCTCGCCTATGCGAGTGCATGTGAACGGAACTGCGAGGAGGGAGAGGGGTTGTGTGCCAACTCTAAGCACATGAGTCAGACTCCAGATAGAGTAAAGGACTAATTCCAGCTTGCTCTCTGGCCTCACTGCTCTAACACAGTCTCCTCTCTGCTCCATTTCGCTCTGACAGTCTGATCCAGTTTTACACCATCTGACTGCTACTTTACCTCATGCTGATCAAAGCAACCGGAGTATACCTGTCCAAGCCTCGTCACCCATAAGAGGGAATCAATTAACCACTATTGCTTCTCATCTTGCTTCACTAAGGCCCTGAGCCAGAGCTCCAATCCCTGGTCCCTGGCACACCTCTTGTGTTAGCAGGATAAGGGCCTTCACAACAGTCCAACTAACATTCATCACCGTGTCCAACTTTAATCACACAACGGTTAAGCAAGATTCCAAAATTTATGATTAGGTTGGCAGTTTAGTGGGGAAAAAATTACCCTTTTACCATTATTATGTTTTTTTGAATAGTTCTTCTCCCCATTGCCTTAGCAAGAAGTTCAAACTTTATTTAAAGCAGGCACTATGGCTTTAATGGAAAAAACATAAAACTGGACCTTGCTAACCAATGCCTGGAAGCCTTTTTTGATATATGATGGCATATTTACGGTCGCTTACCAGTAGATGTTCTTAATAATGCATAACGATGTCATATTCTTGTTACAAACTATTAGTCAGTTATCTATTTAGCTTGCTTAGTTGGTGACACAGTTACTGTTAAGAAATCCTAAAGAAAATACACCTGAACAAATGAATAATATTTCATTCACCCACCCCCTTACAGACCCACTCATAAATACTAGATATATCCACTTATATATCAAGGCAAGTAATGGAGACAGGAACCATAGCTTGTCATCTTTTCATTCTGCTGAGTTGCAGAGGTGAGAAATCACTGAAATTGGGTGGTCAGCATAACACAGGCACTCCTGTCACACTAGCTTTAACAGCTCTCTCAAAAAGAATGACCCACACATCTCTATCATACACGAACCCCCCACACATGAACACACCACGAAGGAATTGAGTCAGAAAGAAAGGCTTTTCTGCTGAATGTTGCAGGGCCTGTGCTGTGGAGGTCAACAGGGAAAGGTGCCCTGAATACAGATGGATTGCAGGACCAAAGGGGCTCTGATAAGGCACAGGAGAGGGTACAAGGTTCCAAAGCAAATGAAGAGCGAGAGCTATACCGAAGGAGGGAAAGACATGGGCCACACACTTTGCTAGTAGGCAGCGGGAGATAATACACACTGCCCAAGTCTTTTCACTGGGGTTCATAAAATGTGCAAGAATAGAATCCTTTCTGTTTTGAAAAATGAAGCCCGCCAGCACTCATTTCCAGGCTCTCTGATGTGGGAGAAGCTATTGTGTGCTTTTGGCACGATTCCTCCACAACGTCCAACCGATGGACATTAATCTGATACTAATTTAATCCACATCAAGGCATTTTTATAATTGGAAAGAACTGCTTAAGCGTAAACAAATGTATAAGAATTATGTCAGTTCTGACAAATTATGGGTGACTCTACTACTGTGTGGATTTTAGGCGCAGAAATCCAGCTGCTTGAAGACATCTGCAAGAGGTTTTTCCTGGAGAGGACATGCTGCTTTTCCATCTGAGCTGAATCTTAAGTGCTTTGTGTTGACGAAAAGAAAAAAAAAGTTCAATTTGAAACACATTTAAAAAGAGGAAGTTGGATAATTGTAATATTACATGTACTGGTCAGTGGTTTTAATCCCAGCTGGAGCACATCTAAGTGAATTTTCTTCGCCTATGCTGGTAATAATTAAAGTCCCCATTACCCACTGTTTTTCAGCACACCTAATGGTTTCCTCATAATTTAGGTCCTGTCCTAAGAGAGACCTTGAAATTTAGTTTAATTAGTTCAGCACACTGTTTGAATTTCTGTGTAACAATAGAGGAAGTGGAAGTGTTTCTTTTTTTCTGACCTGACAGCAAAATCCAGTCCTATCTGGGAGCCCAGATGATAAAGAACAAAAGGAAAAACATTACTAGAGAAAGGTGGGCTGATCTCATTTTAGCTACAGCTTATTGTTTTGGTCTTTTTGTTTGGATAAAGTGACCATCCTATAAGTAATTTAATGTGTGGTAAACACATGTAATGTATTTAACTCTATCTTCTTACAGATCATGGTTTTCTGGGATTCAGCGGAGAAGGATTGGTGCAACTGTGTGTTCATCAGGAATATCAGTTCTATCTGAGCTGGACTTTCTGGCAAAAAATAAAAAATAGTCCAAAGATAGCAAGTGTATAAATTTACCTAATTCTCATCTTACTTAGAATAAGATCAAGACTCAGTGTAAATGTTAAAAGTTAAAGGAATATCTGGATTCTTTATCATTATACTGCAGCAGTTGTCCTCTGACCTTTAAATTTACAGTTTCAGGCTATTTCCTCTGACATATGCCAGACTGTAATTTAAAAGGTTTCACTTGGAGATTGCAAGGGTTTCGGTATCATACTCTATAATGACACGACAACAGAAGAGTTGACCTATTTCATTACACTGCACTATCAAGGGCTGTTGACTAGTATCCCAGAGTAGATGTAGCTGTTTGGGGATTAATTATTTATTTTTCTCTTGCAAACACAGTAAAATGCCCAAACAGTGGTAAACGAGCATCACATTTGTCTTTGTCCTCTAATTGAAACCATTCTGTCTCTATCTTCTTTTCTATCCCACAGAGAGACCGAAGCCAGCGCCATCCTGGCATGCTTTATGTCTATGTGCCAATGTGTGTGTGTGTGTGGCTGCCTGGGAGGCTGCTGGAGCCACTGAGCATATTAACAACCTGTTTACTCAGCTGAAGCTCCATTTCCCTTCTTCCTAGTATAAAAGTAGCACACAGAGACATCCACATAGAGATGCAGGTACATAAAGGGACCAGCAAAGTTAAAACAATTTGATGGTAAAGAGGACGGGCCTTGCTAAGTCTCCCTCTTTCTACAGCTTATCATAATAATAAGGACACTGTAACCTTTTCGGTTAAAGAGCAATCAAAGACCACTTCCCACTGCATATAGAACTACTTGATCCTTAGTCATCTACATTCCTGTGATGGAAACCAATACCGATACAGCTGGAGTGGCCCAAAGGCAAACTAGGCACTAGTCCTGAGTGAGAATGTTAACCACTCTTCTGTTAATTAGAATAAAAGGAGTTCTGTTTGATGCTTATTAAGTGAAGATAAGCAGCAGAGGAAGCAGGAACAGATCGTCACTTAACAATATACAATGCAGTCTTCTTTTTGGCAGGCAACAAAGGCAGAAGAAAATGTCAGAATTAAAATATCGTCTGTCTTCACGGTTGTTTTTCTGCTTCAAAGCAAAACTGGGAGAATTAAATATAGCAAGAAAAAACAACCGTTCACACATTGTAATTAGTAACACTGCAATATTTATCTCTTATTAATTTTGGCATTATCTTTTTCATGTGCATCGTATCCAAATAAGGCCAAACTTCAAAGGGATGGAACAGTTAGCAAGGACGCAGGCACATGACACTCATCCTACTCCGTTATAAATCTGTTAATTAGTGTACAAAATGAACTCATTTCCAGAGCCAACTCCCTATCAAAGACATGAGTGAAATACTTTTATGTGTTTGCTTTGGCACAGAGCTCATGTCCCACTGCCCAGTGAACCAAATCCTTATCAGACACAAACAACCCGCCTACGCTCAGCTCTGCAGCTAGCCTTGAGAGAAGTCAGGTCCACTGTGTGTACGTGTTATGAGGTGATCCAAGCAGTATGTGACTTGCCTTCTGGCTGGGGACAGTATACTGGTTTCTTTGAAGTCCACTTCTAACAATGACACTGCTTTTGACTGTAAGTCAAGTGATTCATGGGAAGAAACAGGCCAACACGCAGGACCCAGAACGAACAGTATCACTATATCGTCAGTGGCTTTTTACAGGAAGTCAGATAGCCTAAAGTTGGCAGTGGGGCTAGAGTTTCTCTCCAAATTGTAGACTTTTATTGCTTTTTCCTTACATCAGTTTCTATTTCTGCAAGTGTGAGTAAACGTGTGCATCATGTCTGTGATGACACACAAACTGAACGGGGTTAAACGTGTATAGGAGGTGATGATTATCTTCCAGGTTTCTGGTGTCTATGCCAAGAATTCCCCTGAACGGCTGCACCTGTACATAGACACTTGAGGGTCACGTCAGCTGCTATACTCTGTCTCTTTGTATCTCCTGTCATTCTATCGGTCTTTACCTGTCTGTTACACAACCTGGCAGATTTTTTTTTCTGCTTCTCTAAATGTCTACATTTCAGCCTCCCGTGCCCACTTACCTGTCAGTCAGATTTAATTGTTTAGCTCCGTATCGGTTTGTCTTCATGCAGACCTCGTCCATGACATGAGACACTGCCTGACTTTTTTGGCATCGACGGGTAAAATGTTTTTTTTTTCCTCAGAATGATTAATGTGCATTGTGTACAGCCTAATAGGGGTATTTATTGCTCCCTGGCAGCCACACCAGGTGAGCGCTGGCAGTGTGAGTCATCATTAGTTTGAAACAATCACTTAGACTGACACTAGTGCCTTTGCAGTAAGTGCAGTCTGTCACATTAGAACTTAACACATAAGCTGGCATTTAGACAGACAGACACACACACACACACACGTGCAATTTAAACTGCTTGCTTATATTCATCTCATTACTTAAAGCGCTGCCATTTGGAGAATATTCCGGTAAAAGTACATACCTCCCACGAGGAACATCAATGTCATCTTTCCTCCAGCGTACATTGGGTTGGGGGTCTCCTTGCACCTGGCAGCGGAACTCTACCGTTTCCTCTTCCAGGACCACCTGGTTGATTGGCCTCCGGAGGAAGGTTGGTCTCTCTGCAGCATGGGCACAAAAAAAAAAGCACAATTTCATTATGTTAGGATTTGGCTTTGCTTTATTTCTCACATTGCCCAGTTCCGACATAATTATCCCACTAATTACTCATATTTTGTTCATTATCTGATATTTCTGTTCCTCCGTGAGGCACGAATATACAGCAATAGTGCACTAAATGGACCTGTAACTTAATTGGAAATATAAGAACTGGCGTTTATTGAACTAACCTATTTATTACTGTTCACTCTGGCTCTTTATAACCTCATGACAGTTTAATGGGCAACACAGAAATGTGCTCCAGATTGCATGCAACTCAGATGGGAGAGTGTAGCAAAAGAAACACTGTTATTAAGCTTTGAGAAAACTTGGCTTCAATGTATTTCTTTTCAGGAGTATACAGTAACATGGATGGATGTCACTCTGCCAAATAACTGAGAAGATAAATTTCAGGAGGCCTGAAGAAGCAATCCTTACCAAATACAGTGACTTGTGCTGTCTCGCTGTCCCTTTCGCCGACCATGTTGGTGCCCACACAGATGTACATGCCTGCATCACTCTTTCTTGTGTTGGAGATCATTAGTTTCCCTCCTCGAATCTAAAAAATAAAATGAATAAATAAATAGATTAAAAAACTCGTAAATTAAAAGCTTGTACATTTTACACATCTGAATTCTGTCCTTGTCAAATCATTGGACAACACAAAAGCAGCATTTTTCCCCCTCACTGGCTTCAAACACATGAATGCCCAGCCAACTGTGCTCAGTGGCAGACATTTCCAGAAGCAAAAGCTCTTTCCTGTGTTCCCAGACACTAATAGCAACATTCACAGTAGACACTGATAATAGTTCTCCTTATTTTCTCCCGTTATTAAAATAAATAGCTACGATACTCACAGTGATCCTGTCATCCTTATCGTCAATTCGAATTTTGTCCTTCTTCCAGTAGATGGTGGGTTCAGGATGCCCTCTGGGAGGGACACACTCAAGGATTGCTGGCTCTCCTGCTGCCACCACTACATCCGTAGGGTTTTGTCGAAAGTCATCTCTCAGCACTGAGGGGAAAAAAGAGCAGCCAATTGAGTAAGAGTACAGTGTTAGTAGATACGGTTTGGCTGGATTTTATTGCCTGAATGAAATCCAGCTTACCATTCTGAAACTGCCTTTCTGCGTATTATGTTAATTGCACAACATAGTGTGAGTGTATGCATCGGTTATCTAGGCTATTTAAATGGGATGCACAGCTTCATGTGACTGGGAGAGCACAAGTGAAAGCTAATTGGAGCTAATGGAGGTCCCTGTGGAGGGAGCAGAACAAACAGAGTCAGAATGCCCTAAAGCCTGGTGTCACTCACTTGTGAGAGCTCACAGGGGTGCAACAGCGCTTCACTTCGGCATGTACTCTTACACGCAGCCACATATGTGCTAACACACAAAAACAGTGGGGGTCTATTGAACAACTGTGGCCTTGCATCTAATCACCCTCAGGTAGGCCCGCCGTAGCGGGGATAGCCTCTCCCCCTCTAAAGTGTTCAGCGAAACACACAACAGCAGCTCATTAACAAACAAGGGGAGTCGCTGTCACAGTGAAACACACCAAGAAGCACAGAAGTACAAACATGAAAGCACGATCATGCCAAACTAACTGTGAGAAATTAAACCCTGAGTCACTGATGTATTCAGAACAAACACCTACCGTATGAATGAATGAAAATAACGTAGACCTAAATAGCTGGGGCTTCCCTGATGTGTGAAATGAAACTATTTTTTCCCTATTTAGTCTTTAATAAATCCAATAAATTGGAGTAGCACTTTAGGAAGTTTGGTATCAGCAGTGTAACTATCAGTGCAGCGGTGAGGGACACGATCCCTCTGATGACTGACTGAGCTTACTGATGAAAGCACTGAGCTTGTTGGGAGATATTTGAAGATACTTCAGGAGGGCTGAATTAAGGGCAGCACCACAGGTCCTTATGTAAATTCCATGTGGCACAAGGGACAATGGCAGGGAGCGCCAGGATTATAAGAGGGGATAACTGGTCCCTGCACTTCAGGCTTCTCTCATCTCTTCATTCACTTTTCTTACCCTATCTACAGAAAGCCACAAAGCTATTGTCTTCTTATTTATTTATTTAGACCAAGGGGAAGGAGAGTGGAGGAATAGAGGAAGCTTTCAACCCAATTATCCTGGGGATGCACAGGGGTATAGAGTGGGACTTTAGTGTGACATGAATTCAAATGAAACCTTTACACAGGGGTAATAAGAGAGAATACAGAGTAGGCAGCGATAGAGATTTTCTCTCTCTTATGCGGGGCTGACCTCTAATCTAAAAAGCTAAGGTAATTAGCCAGCTCCAGTGTGCCGGTCCCCCTAACCAGTGTGGGTAGAACAGCCACCACCAATGGGCTCTCTGTATTTGCATTACAAACAGATGCCCTGCTGTTTAAAATCATAGTCTGGTTTGGACCATACATAGGCTGTTGTTTTCAAGATCACATTGGATTTAATTGCTCCTTTCCATTCATTGCTGATAGCACCCATGGGATTTTGTCAGAATCAATTTCCTTTGAAACAGAACAGTGACAAAAGAAACACGCATTAGGTGCATCATTACGGTGCTTGTGCCACGCTATCTAATCGAATCTAATACGGCACAGTACGTCACAGTAAATGCATCGCTGCACTGCAATCTAAATAAATATGCGATGAATAGAAATGGAAAAATAAATAAATAAAAACAGAGTAGTCACACACTCCAGCAAACAAAGAACAACAGATATACACACACGCACTTGTTGCAGGCAGGATAAACATTAGGTTACAAACAGCTAGGAGCAAATAAACAGACATGTCGCTGGCGAGAGGATTATGCTTTGCGTGCAGGTTCGGGGCTTGCTGATACCAAGAAAATACTCACCAGACACATTTACTAAGTAAATGAGAGGATGGGCCAACCCAAATACACTTTGGTAAGCTATCTAATCCTAACTGCAGTCATCAAGGTCATCAGCCTACAGTTAGAAAACACCTACAGCTCAGATTTTCATCCTCTCAGTTTAACATTTGCACTCCTTTATTACAATTTCAGCCTGTATCTCTACCATGGCTTCATTTGCCCAGAGGCAATGCAATGGGTGGAACAATGCTTGCTACTGTGAGGGAATGATTTTATATTAGTACCTTAACATCGACTAGTGGGTCTGTATGTATCCGTCAGAAGCTGAACTTTTGCTCCAACTCTGAGGCCCTGTAGGCATTCAGGCCTGAATCAGCCAACAGACGTGAAGTAATTACCTTTCTCTTCCCCTAAAACATTCAGCTCTTCTTCAGCCGAAAAACCTCACCTCCCATGAAGTACCAGGAAGCCACAAACTCTGCTCGCTCGCTTACTTGCTTATTAATATTTATATATATTTTACATTCCCTTCCCTCTGTTGACTAGTGCTACATCTGTCGATCTGGCTGCGGGCTAAAAAGAACCCATGTCTGAAAAATATTAATATGCCTTTCCCGCTCGTGTGTTATTTATTTATTTATTTCCTAAATATCAGAGGAGTGGGTTGATTTGAATGAAAGAGCATCAGGCAGGGGGCAAAGCATGGCAAATTTGCAGCTCTTTCAGCTGGCACGGTTTCAACACCTCCAACTTAAAGGGGAGGGAGTCAGGTTGCAACTTGTGCTGTAAAACAGCCAACGGGTTGAGAGTGGAGGTCTTTGCCAACACAAAAACACAAAGGAGACACCCACACAGCTACTTTGTAAGCCAGACTGTGCTACATTGGCAGGAGAGGCCGATGCCAGCAACCATTAGAAAGGTCTATATGCAGGAGTGTTTTTAGCTAAGATAGACTCAGCACACAAAAATCAGCTGGACGCAGATAGATGACAGCTCACACAACGAGCATCGTAACACAGGGGTGGCAGGGCAAGGACACCATGAGGGGAAATATTTTGTGCAGTGCCCCCTCTTCTTCCACCTAAGATATTAGTCACTGGAGGGTGACACTGCTTGTCAGAAAGATTAGTGGGGAGCCTTGACTGAAGCGTCCAGCCTGCATACCGAGATAAGTGCCGACAAACATTCACCTACAGGAGCGCACCTCGGTTTGGTTCACAAAGGTTGTGCTCACTGCCACAACACCACAGACGTCTGAGACCTATTCCTGACATTCATATCACCTTGATAGATGCTCCCCACATACACAAACAACTACACACCAACCCTGACAAACTGTGAAGCAGTCTTAAAAGCCGCCGGCTTTCATATCTCTTTGTGATACTGCAAATATGAATATTTGTGTATGTTTGTGTGCTTGTTATTACTCTTCCCTCCCAGTTAATGGTAGAACAGACCCTCCGTGCTTTCATAGATATTCTCTTGGGTCAGGGGCTCAGAAACGCACAGTGAGATTACAACAGTTAGAAGCCTGGGGCCACACCCCGCCACCCAAACCCACCACCTTCTACCCACACTCTGATTAGAAAATAAACCATGCACACACAAACTAGGAGAGCTGTAGAGAGGTAGCTCCAAGCTATAATATCATTTCATTTGAGTGGTTTTTGCGGTTCATCTGGTAGAGTGCTTTTACAATGCCACCACTTTCAATCCCACCCTTAGAGAAGATAGACAATATATATCTCACTTGACAAAGCAAACCTACTGTATGTACTGTCACTGATGTTTTGTATTGCTGTGGATGCTGAAGGCAGGAGAAGGATAATGCCACACTATATTAGACCACACTGAAAGGAGATATGCTCCATTTGTCTGGATGCAAGCTTTTTCTCCAGGTTTGACTCGCTCATTTGCCCTCCCACCGGCCAGAGCTAACCTTTGCCCCTCATCCAGATGCAGAAATTACCCCCTCAGCAGGCAGGCAAGCAGCAGGTTCGCACATATCCCCTATATCCCTCCACTGAGGGGCTGCAGGTCAGACCACAGAAACAGCTGCGAAAATATGACTGTCTGGCCATGCCCAAGGCTGTGCCTCCTATGAGAGCTTGATAGAGACTCTCATCATTAGCACAAATAATATCCATCTCTCTGTCTGCCTTATTCTCTTCATCATCAGGGGTCACTCTGCTGCGTTCTCTGTTAATCATTTTTTTCCAATCCCAGTGTTGTCCAATGAATTGCATATTGCCCCCTACACTCACTTTCACTGGCTTGTCAGTGTTCTCCTCTTTGCACTGACTGCAGATGAGGTTCTGCAGATGAAGCCGTATACATTCACACCCAGTCATCCTCCACAGACCATGGCCAAGTCTGATATGATCACCACCATTCTCCCTATCTGCAAATCCTGTGCTAAGGGATTGTAAATAACACTGACACTTTCGCAGATAAGATTTGCAGAATATGGAAAATAGTGAAAGTAAAGAGACTCATATGGCTGCCAGTGATATTATAGTTGGGGGGATACCGTATGAAATGTGGATCTTTAATAGAGCCTCGGAGGGAATAAAAGAGACAGTGCTCCTGTGCCCTGGTGAGAGCACTGAGAAAAAAAGAATGAACATAACACAAAACAACAGGGGATAACGAGAGGATGCCTGATCAAGGTCAAACTGAAGAGGTGGTGAGGAGTACAAAGGGACTAAATAGATGGGGCTGAATGTAAATGAAGAGAGCGCATTCCATCACACTCATGCCTCATATGGAGCTTCGACCTCTGATTAAGTAGATAAGCCGAAACAAATATCTTTATTTAAACAGCAGCCCCAATCAAAGCTAATTTTTCAAACAGCACCCCTAATTTGGCCTAACAAGCCCCTGAGCAGCACAGTAATGACAGTAAGAGGACAGTGGGCAAATCTGAGGCCAAGAAAAATCTGTGGTGTGGCTCCTGAGAAACAATATAATTAACTCTTAATGAACCTCTTTCCTTAACAATACTAACACACACACACACACGCTCGCACACATACAAAATTCAATTTAGCCTAATCCATGCTTTATGGTAATGTATAGCTCATTAAAATGTTATTTAAAAACTCATTAAAATTCACTTGAAGAAGTAATGGCTTCATTACAGTAATATGCTGAAAAGCAAAGAAAAAGACAAGTGAGGACAAGGAGAAGAAAGAGCAGAGAGCGACAGCCTTCTAATCGCTTAATTGTGTCTCAAATGGAATAGATTTACATAATAAATGATGATGGGCTATATCCTCATCTCTATCTTTTCCCATTCTCATAGCACTCCGTAATTAACAGGCACTACAATTAAAGATGCATTTTTCCCCAAAATGATTTTGGTGGCCGCTCCAGTTTTCAGTCTGTTGTCTTGTTTATGGTCATGACTGTGTTTGGGGGGCTTGGCAGATGCAGGCAGTGTGCTGAAACTGGAGCTGGCTGATACTGATGAACAATGTGCCCATGGGCCTTTGTGCCTGCTCTGATAAGGCATGATGTTGTGCTGATGGTTGTGCTCAGTCCAGAATGGACACTTTGCAGCCAGAAGGGGGAGTGAGACGTGAAGGAGGAACGCGATGAAGGGTGGGGGGGGTTTGGAGATGAGAGTGGGATTGATTTTCTGCCAATTCCAGCAAAGAGACAGCACGGACAGAGGTAGTGAGGCATCATGATTGAGCAGGTGGGTCTGCTTCCTGCATCGGGTAAAGCAAGAGTAGAGAGGAAGTAAAGTGAGAAGCTAAAAAGGAAGAGCGGAAGTATTGCAGCAGGCAAATGCCCCTGTTAATGTTTCCTCCAGCAGAAATCAGTCTCCTATTGCATCAGCCCTATCTCGGTATATATGACATGGAGTGAGTCATAAGTTGGATTTTGAAACAATTGGAAAAGCAAACTTAGTTAAGCGGCTCCCAATCACTAGCTGAGACTGACTCCATTAGCTCTTATCAGGGATACGATTCGCTAAAACAAGGTGCCCAGTATACAAATTAAATTCCAGAGTTCGCTCAGGCTCTAATACTAAAATTCATACATCTTTTGCCTGTCATCTTCTCCTTCTATACTACAAAATATCTTATTACATTTTATCCTCACCATCACCCCCTCTTACCTGCAGGGTTAGAGTTAATATGTATTACCCCCCACAGATTTTTTTCCATGTAGCTGTTCAAGTGTAACAGATGTCACAAGTCCAGCTGTGACACGCTGTCGAACCGAAAGAGTAGCTCCATTGCTGGCCCTGAAAAAACGAACATCTGATATGCTTTTTGTGGGTACTGTGCGATGATAATGGTGCTGTGTGTGCATCTCTTCAGCATATTTGTGTAAGTTCTGGCCTGATGACATTGAGGTAGTGTCCTTCCACAGGGAAATATAATCCCAGGAAGCTGCTGAACTGTGTCCCTGCTGAAAGAACAGTGCAGGACTACCGTAGACACAGTGTGCACATGCACACAGAAACACACACGGAAGTAGTTTCTTATCCAGTGTGGCATATACTTACATCGGCATCTCTGGTGAAAAAGGAAACCTCTGCAGTCTAGACCTATGTCCACTCTGCAAATCTTTATAAAACCTTTAACAGCATCCCTGTCTTTCTCTTTATGCCAGCGTGTTTGCTGCAGCTCCTTGTGTGTCTATTTTATTGTTTTGCTCTATAATTGGATTGGCAGTAACGGCGAGCAGAGCGCCGTTAGGAGCTTGTAAAAGGTGTCACTCTGCGATGGCAGCCCCGTTTTAATTAAGCTCTCTGCTGGAGTTGAGCAGCTTTTATCTAGCTTGGCCTGATGAGCCCCAAGTGCAAGTGTGCTTCATAACATTCTGCAGGACAAGCTGGAGGAGGAAAGGAGGCGTTTGCAACAGCTGTAGATAGCCCAGTTTACTATACTCAGCTGTCCTCCCTTGACACCAATCTACATCCTGGACTAAGAAGATACTAGGAGACATTGTAAAAAATTTGGTGTGTTTGTGCATGTATGCCATTATTGTGTCTCCTTGTGCTCATTGTGACAGAGCCCCACCCATCAGTGGTGTGCAGTCATGTGTGTATTGGTGCAGATGCAGAGCCGGCCCTGCAACATGGTAGCAGCAAATGGCTACAAACAAGAATTTAAATGAACTGAACAGAACACTCACAGTGCTGCTGTAACTTCTGAAATAATTCTACTTTACGGCGTATAGATCGGCATGTAAGGTTGATGCTGTAGGCAGTGTTGGACGCGGCATAATGATTAGAGGGGTGCATGTTCATCACACTCTTCCCTTGCCTTTTCTCCCCTCCTCAATTCTCCTAATGGCCTCTTCAGATCATCTGTCCTTCAATCAATACTCCCTGAAAGTAAGAATCCCACACCTAAGGACACTTTGTTCCCCACTGTAGATCACAGGTGACACATTTTCTGTATCAGGAATCATCTGATGGTTCTGAATCAGAACCTTCCAGAGGATTTTGAACCAGGTCTGTTATCCATCAAATGTAAAGGTCTGACCATTTTCTATGTGGATGGCTCAGGCAGGAGGTGATACAGTTAGATTTGTGAGCAGAGGAAGGCTGAGGTCTGTCAGTGAGGTGAACAGAAAGCAGAAGAGGCAGGGTGTTAAATCACACACACAGCCTGGATGCTGAGACATTTAAAGAGATTTATTGATCGCTTTATAGATCTTAACTCTTGAGGGAGAGCAAAAATTAAACTGGATACAGAGATGACCTTTACAACAGCCTCATCCATGGGCAGGTATTTTTTTTAATCATTTCCATGTTCCACTGTATATATGTGTACGCTGTTTATGACGGAGGGAGTAAAGCAATTCACCACTTAGGCAGCGCATTCGAAAACTCCCCCCTGTACAACCAGCGCAACTATTATCCCCAATACGTTTTATGTGTGTCTGCTGAAGCATGATTGAATGCTGCACATAACATCTAAATACTTGGAATAAATTGTAGCAGTGCCTCTGCCTGCTCAGCAAATCACTGCTACATTAGCCTCACCTAAGTACCACATACTCATACATATACAAATTGCAATTTGAAGTTTCTGTGCTGCAGTCTGTCAGTTTGTATGGAAAGCAGTTGCCCTGCACGCAGCAGAGTTATGCACCAACAGCACTAATAACAGCATGATCACTCTATAATTCACTGAAATGGCAGAAATTGCTCTCATGCACATTCCCTTGAAGCTCCTGAGATAAAACCAGAATTACCACCTTGAGGACATAAGACCAACTAGTCAAGCAGCTGTTTATATCATACAGCGAAGATTTTAAAAGATTTAATAAGTGGGCACCAAAGACTCCAATGTAAAAGAAGGTCACAGTCTCACTTTGTTCTTGATAATTAGTCAGGGCCTGTATATGTTTTCAGTTTTTTGGATATAAAAACGATCGTGGCTCAAGAGTTGGGTGTTCGTCTTGTAATCGGAAGGTTGCCGGTTCGAGCCCCGGCTCGGACAGTCTCGGTCGTTGTGTCCTTGGGCAGGACACTTCACCTACTGCCTACTGGTGATGGCCAGAGGAGCTGATGGCGCGATATGACAGCCTCGCCTCTGTCAGTCTGCCCCAGGGCAGCTGTGGCTACAACTGTAGCTTGCCTTCACCAGTGTATGAATGTGAGAGTGAATGAATAGTGGTATTGTAAAGTGCTTTGAGGGGTCCCGAAAAGCGCTATATAAATGCAATCCATTATTATTTATTATTATTATTATATAAAAAACATCACCTTATCCCTTTACATCCTATTAAACATTGGCATAGATTTCCTCACATTAACATGTTTGTTGAGTATGGTAAAAAAAACAAAAAGACAAACAAAGTGATCTTAACTTTTGGCATCTAATCCCTTTAACCCTGAGTTCAAGTGAAGATCTTTACCAAATTTCCAAAAAAATAGTTATTTTCATAATGAGAAGGGGCCGGATGAAAAGAAATTTTAAAAATACCACACAACAAGAAACACATAATAATTGACATGTTTATGCTTGACATGTAATTGTATATGAATGCAATCTGAAATTGCATTTATAAATGCATGAACAATGCTTAGATGTTTGACATTAACCAGCTTAGTGGAGCATTTAAAGGATTTATAAAGTTACAGCTTCTTCAGTGTTATTTTGTGGATTTTTGAGAGGATCCATATCACAGTTTAGTTTAGTTTTTTTCCCACTGTCTCAGTCACATTAACTGTTGTACAGAGGAGTAATTGTCTTAATTCCATCTGTAATCAGCTTACAGCATTAGTGCAGCTGGATATACCTGTACACCGGGCTTATGTAACCTGTGTGCTAATGGTGAGAATTTCATTCATTTCAGGGCATGGAGTAAAACCAAGGATGCTCACTCAGGTAATCTGCCCTGTATAAAGCAGCAGTCTGTATGTAATAACCCGGGTGTGCATTTATGTGTGTGTATGTGTGAATGTCTGTGTGTGTTTGTGTGAGTCAATCCATGCTCATATTATCATGCAAATGGAAAACAATCTGAAACACACCACTGGCTGCCATGCTCAGGATCAGTGCAGAGCAGTGTGTCTAAACCATTCCCGTTCTATCCCTCAACCCTCCCTTTCCTCAGCCTCTCCATTTCTCTCCTCCATCAAAAGGGAGATGAAACCGCACTGCTTCATACCACGCTGGTACCATAAACATCTCTGTAGGCTGGGGATGTGGGGTTAATTATTTAGGCAAAGAAACAAAGCTAATGAGGGAACTTCTAATCAGAAGCTATTTGGAGTCCTGTCAACAGTATCGACTGCACTGCAGATGAGATAAGATATCGTTGGAGGGCACCAGTGACCTACAAGGACAAGACAGTGGCTCAACAGCAGCACAGCACACTGATCCCAGAACTCTCCAGGGCAAACATTCTCCAGCACAGACAGAGCAGTGAAAAGATACTGTGTGTGTGTTTGTGTGGGCGTGCATGGACATGCATTTCCACTTTCACCCATGCAGTGCTCTTTATCTTCACAGTCCCCATTTTTTATAGAGATGTGACCACACAGGAGAATCCAGTTTGTGACCAGCAATAGGCCCACAATGCTATTAACCAAGAGCTGCTGTGCAGTAATCAATCAGCACTGACTGAATGTGGCAATTAGCTAATGATTAAATCAGGTAAACCCACTGAGCAAGAACTGGTAAAAACAGAACGAAAGAGGGTTTAGTCTGGCAACACAATATGTAGGTTCTGTAGGATGCTTGCCACTGTTTGACACTGATGTGTCTAGCAAGAACAAGTAAATGCAAATCTGTGCTCTGGTTCTGAGACAAAGAACATTAAGGGCATTGAAAGACACTTGCTGGCAATGACTAGATTGCAGACCAATTTTAGACATGGGGAAATATCGGTGCAGCTTTATTTTATTTTTATCTTAAGTTAAATAAATTAAAATGAAATTAAATAATTAAGTTAAGATTTTTTTTTTAACAGTTTCCAAACAATAAGCCCTAATTACTTACTGTGTGGAACATGTAATTAGATAGCCATTATTAAGGAAAATCAAGACAGGGTTCAATTTGTGCCCACTTGAGTAATTATTTCCAAACAAGTGCAAAGATTACTTTGGTTGTCTTTCATTTAGTCGATAGCTGATAAGTTCAAAATGCATCTATAGTTAAGACAGTTAAGGAGTGGATATCTACAAAGAAATTCACAACTTTTTCCCTAAATTTTTTTTAGGAAATTACAATCAATAAAAAATGCATCATTTGATGTATAAACACCAGACTTTAAACCATTTGAAAATCACCAACTAATACTCCATCCAAAGGTGACTCTTTGGGGTTGACATAACCTTTTTTTTTCTTTAAATATTTTCAAATTCAATATTTAATTTTCAATTTAAAAAGGTGCTTGAAAGGTTGTGATGATAAAATGACATTTGAAATCGCATCTAACTCCACAAAGCACAACATTGTGGAGCCATTAGGAGGAACCCCTGTTGTTGGGGTGGACGTTCACTGTAGTGCGGCTAAAGACACCACTTGAGTTGTTTTTCTTGCTTCCGCTGATATCCCTGATTGCACGCAGGCACTGCAGTCTCAGATCAGTGGGGGCTGACGCACAACACATATGATACAAGCCCACACATACAAACATTAACGTGCATGCACACATGGTGTAACCCCCCTGTATGAACACAGAAACAACTAGACACTGTGTCCCCTGGGTAATGAAAGAGCATTGTGAGATTGTGGTTGCTGTAAAACCCAATTAGTGTGTGCGCTTTTATCAGTTCTCTTCGAGCTACACACACAGATAACACAGTGCAAAACATTGATTTGCCTTTTTGGTTGTCTGCCCCCTTCTGGACACACACAACCAAGCAGGTGAAAGTGGAAAAATAAGAACTATGGAGGATAAATTACTGGGGTAATGTGCTCTCCACAGGAGGCTTAATCAACACCAATAAGTATAGAATCAAACTGTCAACAGAGAAACAGAGGTGATCCACTACACAACAAGATCTGAATGAATTGTGATTTAAAACAGTTAATAAATAATCAAATTTAGCTTTCAGAAGATGTAAGCAAGCTGTGTCCTTGTGTATTGTATGCAATTAAGCAAAAGTAAAGGCTGTTTTTTTAACACTAGTTCTATTCTTTGCTTCAAAATATGTATTCCGGGTAACTAGCTGTGCCGTCGGACCAAAAAAAATACAATAAAATAAAATAAACAAATAAGTGACCACAACTTAAGAATGAAGCAGTGTCACAGTCCCAGCCTTATGCATGTCTTCTAACACCTCCGTCTCTCACAGCCACATAAAAGAGTAGAACAGAGTGGCAGCAATTGCAGCCTCCGTGCTGTGCAAGCCTCTGCTCCGCCGCAGCCATCAAAAGAGCTACTTCTGTATGCATATGCCGCATCACTCTGGGCTTTTTGAAGGCATGGATCACTGTCAAGATGCCAAGACTCCCACCTAGCATACTGTATGGCTGAAAAACCATGTCGAAAGATATATAGGATGATTCTGCCTTCTGTGTGAATCGACAGAGGACGATTCGCTGTCTTATATCCTAATCTTTGATTAGCAAAGATCGCTACTAATTTTCAAATTTCATTAACGCTGTTGAATATCAAATGTCATGTTAGTGAGTTGGAGATGGAGGTGCACCTCTTTAATAGGACTTAAGAACTAAGTAGAAATCCAGTCAAGAGACAGAAGGGGAGAGACAGGCAGAGGGAGGAACAGACTGAAGTGTTTTTTCACCGTCTTTCATTATTCAGCCTCAAGCTATGAATAACTGAATATCTGAATCCACGATAGCAGGGACGGAGAGCTGTATTTTCATACAGCAGGTCTGAATGTGGGGGAAGCATAACAAGCCACAAGAAGGCATCCTCCTCCTCCAAAAACGGTCGTTAAATATAGAGCTAGGAGCTCAGCTTATGCTTGACTGCTTCCTCAATTTCAGCATGGACGTCTGCACCTCATCCCCTTAGTCAACACAAAAAGTAAATAATGACGGCTAAAGTATCCACTTCTGATATCTGTCCTTTATTAATGAGTCAGTAGGAGTGTTTGGTCAGTGGTAAAACCATAGCTATTAGAGATACTGTCAAAAGGAGGGCAAAATTATTTGTCCCTGCTTCAGCACAACATTTGAGAAGTCACCCAGACACAGTGGTCCTGCTCTCTGGGCAGCTACTGAATTAAATATGAGGGCAAGGGGGAGACGCGGGGATGGGGCAAAGTGCCTCAGTTTAAATAGCAGAAAGGTGACATGTAAGCACTCTGCTATGGATGACCCCCTGACCTCACCATGCCCACAAAAGTGTGATCCCACCAGGTAACTGTTGCATGTTTTATATCAACATAACCCTCCAGCATTGTGCAAATAACAGACACCCATGAAGAAAACAACACGTGTGTAACTGCGTTGTCACGTCGTTGTGCAAACACCCCTGTCCAGCTAAAAACCTGTCATTAACACAGATAATTGATGGCCACTCTTCCGCAGAGCACTCAGATGATTGAAGTCGATCAACTCATTTGAGAGAGAAAAAAATGCAGTTTAAAATTGCCTTTTCAAATCCGTCTGCTGATTACCATAATCACTTCATGGCTGACAATACTTTGTAAATGTGTGCTATTAATGCCAGCAATTACGCAGGCTAAATGCAAATGGGGTGCCAGTGTGGATGGACCTATCGATCTGAGCATATAAAGCAATAAACAAACCCGATCGTACATTTGCCACTGTGGAGTGACCCCCGCTGCTCGCTTCGTCATTATCCTCTGTGAGTTTTGTCCAAGCAATTGAGGAGTTAAACTTTGCTCATGTTTCTGCTCTACATGCAGAAAATGGGTCCTAGACCAATTTATAGAGGCAATTTTAGTGTGAAAATGGATTCATTCTCAGCTCACAGTGAATGCCTTTTTGAAATGTAATGGCTGCTTCACTCTACACCACTCCAGCATCTGCCTCTAGACTGTGCCTCAAGCTGTAGATCACTCTCCCGTGAGCCCTCACTTCACTGTCAGGACAGCAAATTCTACCTTCATTAATAGCAGCCACTCATGTCTGACTTAAATTAATGTACAGGCTATCAATTAGCTCGGAAGACCAGGCGTAGTGTACACAAGGGAAAAGCATCCTTGGAAAGATGCTGGACAGCAGACACAAATACTTCATTTGACACTATTGCTACATCTTTCTATTTTCAGTTGCAAGCCTGAAAATTAAGATAGGTGTGGTTCCATTCACGTAGTGGAACAGGTAAGGAGTAGGAGGTTCACGGCCCACTTATTCATTCATACAGAAATGAAAATCCTCACCTTATGGTACTTAATAAATTATTTTCAACATAATCCTCACATTTTTAATCTCGATTAATCACGCACCCCCTCAATTTTTCCACCTACCTCTTTTCCTTGATGAGTTAATTTCTCTCAAATTGCCTGTTGCCTGAGTGACCCTGACGACCCAGGAGACCTCCTAACAGGCTCCTCTTGCCCATCAGAATTGATCAGTCCACAGTACCCTGTCAGACGCGATCAATACATCATTCCTTCAGTAACAAGGGCCTGCTCGCTTGCCTCCTCTTCCTTCCCTGCGTTGCTTTACTTTCATTTTATTATTATTTCTCGCAGCAGATCGATGCAGTCAAACAGGCACACTGTAAACCACACCACAATTAGAGCGGCATGTAATCTTCTTGTTGACTTCATCTCCTTCACAGCAGCCGGCGAATGAAACACAAATGATAATGAAATCTAATGGGATTCTGTGGAATTAAATCACTTAAACAATGAAGAGAATCCAGCCACATAGGGGTATATACCAATCAATATCTTATATGCACCCAAGCTTAACAAGCTTGCAGAGCAGCTTTTCTTCATGGTGATACATCATGTGGAGTGGCAGCTTTCAACAGGTAAGGCAATGGTAGCAAATGCAAAATACAGCCTTGTAATACTAAACAATATACACAAAAAATGCAATATTCTGTGCATATTAACACTGTGCAAACATGGACGTGTATTTTAATGAGATACTTGAAGGAAGAACCAGAATTTTACATCTGTTTTATGCAAAACTGTTCACACAGTGTGGTAAGATCATGAGACAGAATTTCCCCATGAACTATCCTTTGTCTATCTGATAAGATGCCAGAGTGTCTATAATTGGGGTTAAAACTGTTGGTGACTATGAGAGAACTGATTTCTGCAATGTCATTACATTAGCAGCTGGTTTATGGAAAAGAAAAAAAATAGACAACGAACTAATTTAATCATTGAATTATAGATTTAACACGCCTATGCAGTTTGGGTTGGGTTTGAGGGCAGGCATAACTGAAAATAGCACCGGTGATGCGAGAAGAGCTGTCTTCTCTGTGCAGGCGGTGTGCAGGGCAACAGTGTGGAACTGCAGGAGTAATTAGCGAACCGGGCCCCCAGCTCCCTGAGAAGTCCGGCTTTGAAGGAGGCAGCTCAGGCCGATCAGTGGCCCCTCTGATGTATGTTTGTGAATCTTTCAAGGGAGTGAGAGCTGCTAACGAGGCCTCATCTATTACCATTTGAGACGTAATTAGCGTTGTTGGAGGAATGGAGCACGGCCAAGCAAGAGTGGCTCAATCTGGGCTCTGTGCGCCTGTGTGTCCCACAAGGCAGCAACAGCAGGAGGATAAAGTGAGCAAGTGGAAGGAGACTCCCCAGAGAGCAGACAGGGCCTCAGCAGCACTGACACATAGGCCAGCTACACATACAGCCACCATACTGGAGCACAGTGGTTCAACAAAGCTGGCAGCATTAGACTCTTTGTTTGAGAAGAAAGGGGCCTCCGTAACAAACATATGCACATGTTTCTCAGCTTAAAGTGAATCTGTTGTTAAGCTTACTGGTTAAAGTCTATCTTTTTTTAGACAACAAAAGATATAACTCAAGAAACACTTTGACTTTTGAACTTCTTGTAAGTCCTTTTTTTTTTTAAACTTAAGTTCTACACCTTCAGCCCTTCTTTTTGCCAGAAAACATTATGCATTTTCAATGTTTATTCATGCTATTCACAGCAGGATGCCACTATTGCCTCTTTATAGTGTTCATGACCTTGTCACCTACACATGTGTGCTGAAGCAATGTGGGAAAGTCCAACTGACAAATTAGCTGGGCTTCCAACTGGTGGTCAATCTTTGGTCTCCGGTCACACTGAGGTTAGATCAGGTGTTACTCTATGCTCTGTTAACCATTTTAGTCAACCTTTAACCCCTCAGGGTTAAGTTGCTTGAACCCTCTGGGTGTCTGACTGAGCCATCAAGGTCATGACTGTTTTCACTGAACATCAACAGTGATTAGTTGATGGGAATGAGCTATTAATCTTCATCATGACTGAAATTACAAATGTACTACTAAGGCATTATAAACTAGAGGTAAGCCTGCATGCTGGAAGACACCTGCTATACACACCACTTTGTTCTGAAGCCTTCTGTCTAAACAGACAATTGAGAGATGACTAAGAGTCATCGACAGCTGGTGAAAACTTAAGAGGCAAAAAAATGGCCTTTCTATAGTTCAGCCGCTCCTCTGGAGAGTAGGGGTCTAACTGGAGTTGGAACCAGCAAAGCTACTCATTGTAGACTGTGATCTGTGTCAATCCAAGGCAATTTTGAAAATCTTTTTCTCAACCCTCCCACCCTGCCCACCCACTGGTTGTTGAACTACAGCATAAGGCAGGGCTACTTGCATCAGTATGCAGCATGGAGACGGTGAATCAATGGAGTCTGGAGGACTTTCCACTCTCACTCGCTTGCAGCTCCAGTATTAATGGCCAGGAACCAGGCCTTATCCACTCCTCTTGTGGCCACACGCTAAATTACTGGTCGTGAATCAACACAGCATTTATGGGCAAACGCAAATTAAAGTGGCTAAATCTGCAAGGACAACCAGACCTTGTATAAACTAGGGGATCACAGGGCATGCTAAGAATGGGGCATGAGAAAAGATATAGATACAGTTTTGTTTCTGCACTCAGTGGACATATTTGATCTGCTGTGAGTGTTAGGACCATTGACTGACTTGGGAGGCCAAGCATCTGGCTAGACACTTATCAGAGCAGACACAAAGTGAGGAAAAAAAACAAGTCATACATATAGAGAGAAAAAGAAGTGAGAGTAATATTATAACCGGCTGTATAAAGGGAATGGTAAAATAATAAATAGGTAAACAAACAGTAAAGCTGAAGGGGAAAAGGCTTTTAAACATTTAAGCACAGCGGCGGGAGATGCTGCAGGATGACCTGTAATGGGAGAGAGGGAAGCGGAGGAGTGGTAAAAGCCTGATAAAATAAGAGACTGTAACCTCACTCCACTTAGCCATCAGACAAAGAGATGCTTCAGGGAGTGCATGAGCAATATCACCATAAAGTCACAACATGCTGTGTGTGTTGCCAGCTGTTTCTAAGCCTCATGTATGCCTTTCTGCACACCAAAATGAACACAAGGAATGCTTACAGAAGTGTTTAGTATGTAGGTCTGAAAAAAAGACAAGGAGTAAAGCAGTCATATATTACATGTCTGGAACATAAAGAGTGATGGGGAATGCCAACAGTGAGAGAGACAGAAAAGTATGAAGATTACCTCCACAGTAATTACCAAACCTTATAATCACGAGCTTGTGAAGGGAGAGGGCGGTCTTGAGATTAACCTTGCAATTCATGTGCAAATTCATGTGCATGCCTGCATAAGTTTAGTCATATCTTAGTAACATGAAGGTCTGACTGCCATATACATGTATCTATCCAAAGCTTCTCTAAAAAGAGGGGCCCCATCGTTATACAACTACATCAATTGCCTTAGTTGATACTTGGTAGCTAGATGGTGCCAAATACAGACCCTCAGACAAAATAAAGAGCAACTGCTTCTCTGATTTAATGGGTGTGTGACTTTCCTGCCGTGGCCTTGCCACACCTGTTTTATAGACAGTGTGGCTGTTTGTAGGTCATCGTGCTTTTGACACTGTCTGTCAAACATTAAATGCTTCAAAATGGGCCTCCACTAAAAGTGTCCTGGGACCAGACTGCTCACCTTGCTTCCATCTCAGCAGTGACAGTCCACCATTGAAGGAGAGACAGTCTAATTTCACTGCTGCCTGATGTCCATTCGACTTGAGTGATGAGGAAGGAGGCCCTCATACACACAAACTGTATGTGCACTGGTGTAGATGGCCAGCGAATACACGTATGCACACACCCCCGCAGAAAATGTTTCTAAAACAGTAAACTCAAACGCAATGTTGGCTGTGTTGACAGACCCATTAACTGGCCTCTGACTGCCATTTCAGTCTTGTTTCACCCTATCCAATTCCAGGGAAATATACTGGCGAAGCCCTACTAACGCTTCAGTGCACCATGGCCCCTCTGAAGCTATCGTTATTCAGTGTGCTGTCTGCTGCTTGCGCCCCATTCCCACTCTTCATTGTCATGCTAAAAACAAAGTGCTTCATTGTAATAGGGTGCCATTCTGCCGGCCATCAAGTGCTTCTCAAGGTATGGTTTATAAGAATATGCATGGACCTTTCAGGGAAAGTTAGAGGCAGTGAGTGAGACATGAGCAGAGGTTGGGGCCCCTCTGGGGTTAGGAAGGCCTCTACTCCGATAGCTCCTGATGAAGACAAATGGACAGGACCAATATGGTCTCCCTGTGGCAGGCTATCATCTATAGGAAAAGGGGGGTCTGGGATGGCCAGCTGGATGATGGACGTAGAGCCTAATTGGTGACCTGCAGGGTTAGAAATGGGTTCGAAAGGCCTTTCCACTGACAGAGTGGCATGAGTGTCAATCTATCCTGAGCATGGGTCAGAGATCAAGTGATCTGCTAGGGGGAGATGTGAAGGGATAGGGACGCATCTCCAGTTTGCCACTCTCGCAAAGAGCGAAAGATATGTCTCGCCCTACAATCAAAGAGAAACAACACATTTTCCCTTTAATCAAATGAAGAGTGTGCAGCAGTAACACTCTGTGACCCTTCTGACAACTTTGTGTCTGGAGAGGAAAAATTAAAGAGCATCACGTGATGGTGATTAAAGAGAACATAATTCTTTAACTGCATGTGGTCTGTCTGGTCAGTTCAGCAGTGAATGCTCTACATAGCACCCAGAGCAAAAGAGAAAAAAAAAAGATCTGTTGTTGAACACTAATCCGAGTCAGTGTTTGAACACTCCCCCCCCCCGCTCAGCGCTTTTTCAGAGGCTGGAAGGAAATCGATCACATGCCTGAATTAATACTTAATCATAGCACCCTAGATGCTCTTAGCTAAGGCTCATGTCCACTGCTGTGCAAACATGGGTGCACATGGGAAGAGAGTAGTGTATACACTGTGCTGCAGCAAAGTGCATAACAAAGTGGACAGCACGTCTCCTTAAAATCAACACACCACCTCGCATCGGCATGCATGACCTAATATAAGCACACATATTCAGATCACCAACACTTGCTGACAGCTTTCACATATCGATCAAAACTGTTCTAAACTGATATTGTCCAGACTAGCTAAATTTGCTAGTGAGCTGACCAGACAAGCTGACGTTTAATCTCCTTGTCATTTAAAACCTATTTGCATCTGAGAGAGTCATGCAGTGAGCCTGGGTGGATTATTATTTACCCAGAATAATGTGTAGCGTGGCCTTAATGGACAGCACAAAGACTGACAATAATCCTGTGGAGAGGAATGTCAACATGTTTCTCCATACTACAATATTGAAGTGACACTACAAAAGCGGATGTGAATTTGAATGTCTCCAGTGTTCAGACTGCCACTGGAGAGTCCCCCCGCCCCAAGTCTTTTCATTCTGAAAACTGCAGAGCCACTGTATACGAGGGGCTTTTACTCGTGACTGACATGGCTAATCGCACTGGCCTCTGATTGGAGAAGAATGAGACAGAGACAACCATTAAGGGAATCCATGTGAGAAATGGTTTTAAACCCTGTTATTTGCTACCAAGGCGACAGATGGAAACACATGCATTGTTGTGTCTCGCTATGGACAAAAATAGTGCTTGTTCAAGGACCATCTATGCCGCACAGGAGAAAGATGATGAATACTAACTCTTTTTTGCAAATATCCTCTTTTATGCATTGACTTTACAATTAAACCAGCAGTAATTCTATTCATTTGGAAAAACAAAGTAAATCCGATAACATTAAACACTAAATTGCCGTGTTTATTTGACAAATGACAAATGTTTTGATATTAAAAAAATAACTGTTTGTTACAATGTAATTGCTTAATCATTATGACTCATGGTTCTCACCTAAAAGTGAAGTATATAAGTGCTATAAGTGCAGTATTTTGGAAAGTGCATGTCATTTCCCTTATTAGTGCTATCACTCACTGAGCTCTAAAAACAATATACGTTAAACTTACAAATGAGCTATGGGGGCCTCACTCAGCTTCAAGAGGTGGAATAAAGCAGTGCTGCATTTACTTAGAAAACAAAGAAACAAAAGAAAAATGAGACGGACAACAAACCCATGTGAATCAAAAAGGCTTTGGGGGCTTTATCTGGCGGCACCATGTGGGAATGATAATGACCATCTTGGATCCAAAAGGACAACGATTCATCTTAACCCCAGCCTGCCTGGCAAAACTCATAATCCCTGTAACACCCAAGACCCACCACTAGACAGACAGCAGGAAAAAAATTGTACTTTGAAGGGGTGGGATAAGACGAAACAATACCCATCCCACCCACTTCTCTTTAAACTCAGCATGATTATTTAACATTGCCTGGCAGATCCTCCATCTGCTAGCTGGCATTAATTCCCTTCTTTAACCAAATCTTCACCTTTAAACCTCTGAGATTATGTCATTCGCTTTCCCCTCTTGTCTACTCCTCCCCATTTTTTACCCTCTTTACTGGTCCTTCAGTTCAACTAATACCTTTTCACTAGTGATGAATCATTTCATTCAGCCTCGTTTTTTTATTCCCTCGCTCTTCAGCCGCACAAGCATCAAGTGCACTATACTCTTTAAACATCCTCTATCCATCATAGTGGGAAACCTGGTCTGAGAACCCCCATGCTCAAGCTGTCTTCCTCTCCGATCTAGCCTCCTCTTTTGTTTCTTTCTCCCTTAACCCAGCCATCATGATGAACGATGGTGCAGGTTAGATGGGTCCATTTTCAGCCCCCTGACTCCTGACCCCTCCCCATTTGCCCCAGGTGACATTACTAAATACTGCTGTCTAGAGGGAAGTGAATAGTCTCTCCATTTATTTCAGAGAAGAGTTACTGAGCCCCTATGTATTTGTGTTTGCGAGTATACAAGTCTGCACGTTGTGTCTTCTTCTGAATCTGCAAAAATATTTTTGTCTGAAGGATTTGTGGTCTTTTATTTGGAAAAATTGTAATAACCCTGAAGCCTACAAAACACAGTCAAAGCCACAATGCAATTTCCTAAGTACACTTCACTTCTACTCTTTGTAATCCCTAAAAGGTTGTGTGATAACACTGAAAGAGTTGTATAAATATCTGCTAATATTCGTGTGAACCCATGCCAGTACGAAATAGGATTTCACTTTTTGAGCCTTGCTTAAAGGGCTGACAACCTCCAGGGTCCTCCGCTCAGTGACTCAAACTGCAGTCTTTCTAAACATAGTATAACAATCAAGTGAGAAAGTTTTCTCAAGTATCTAATGGATCAAAGAGAGCTGAATGTTTGACTCAGATTATAAGATTATCATAAAAAAAAGTCCTCAAGAAGAAAACGGTAGAAAAAAAGACCTGTGGCAACAAGAAAGTATGAGGAGAGGCGAGAACGATTGACAGGTTCAAATAAAAACGCAGTAAAGCCACAGAGAACAACATGAAGACTGAAACAGTCTTAACTGCGTGGTAAATCTGATTAAGCGTCACAGCGAGGATGGCAAGCAGGGCTAAGTGACTCAATGGATGAGTAAGTGAATAAATAAAGGAGAGAAGATTGCGGTGGCCGCCTGCCACAGCACCACGTTATTTGAGCAGTCTTGTGTGTACACACGCCAGGTTGCTACGGGCTGAGTTTCCACACTGAGCGCAATTACTCTGCCTGTGTTCTGTGCCGGTGAGCTAATTAGACATTGGGAACTTGGGACTGGTAGACTGGAAGATGAGGTGAGTCACTGGGGATGATGATGGAGGCAATAGCTTCTGTTTTTCACCTGAAGCCCTCTTACACTCAGGGAAGCAGTTCCCTGTTTATGCCACAGACTATAAAAGAGAAATGGCCCCAAAAGGAAAAGGAGTAAATGTCGTGGAGAAAATGGTTGAGCGGCGGCTGTGCATGCTTTCTCTTTCACCGTCTTCCCCGATGCTTCCCTCTCAGGGACACACATAAACGCATGCCTACCCCCATCCTGTGCCACCAGAAACACCCAGCTGTCCGCTCTCTGGCCCCATGCTAATCCAAGCCTGCCGAGTCTACGCCCACCCCCTCTGGAGTAACCCAATAACGTTGTATGTACTTAAACAGCAGTGTTGGCAGGCCTCCTACAGTCCCAATCTCCTCTCACTGCCAACAAACACAAAGAGGTCTCTTTCAACAGTACTCAACTGGACTCAACTCCTTCTGAGAGTTGCTCTTTAAACAAACACTCCTCACAGTGTGGCTTACTATGATGCGTCTTTAAAAGAAGAAGAAAAGGGACATAATAATTGATGATTATGCTTCTTTCTCAAGGCAGTATTAGGCAATATGTTATGATTAATAGAATTGTGGTCTTGCTGGTGTACAGGAGGGTTCTTGGCTACTGAGCTTTCTCATTAGCTACGCAGATTCTGGTCCTAACCTAATGAACAATAATAATACTCTCCGGTTGAAATGTGTTACAGAGATGAAACCTGATGGCCTCTGCTGGTAATTGGGCTCCCTTCTACTCATTAAGGGAGGAAGGCAATAAAAAAGCTATAACACTTTCAAAGTGCCATCAGAGGAGGAATGTGGCACTTTCTTTTTGATAATTCATCAAGAGTGCAGCCCTGCCTATTAACTGAACGAGAGCCCAGGGCCAAATAAACATCACCCAGTCTGCATTGACTATTGGATGGGTAAACAGTCTTTGATGTGATCCTTGCCAGACACTGACGTCCTATGTGTACATGACCGTCAGAGCAAAGGAAAGACCAGTGGGCAACTCTCCCCAGGTGTAGCGTAGTTAGCTGTTACAGAAATGTGGCAATTCAAGGTCTCTGGTGTTTATTCGGACTATTTTGCTGATTACTCTCTGTGTGCTTTCCTTACCCTGCAGGTTAAACTCTGTAAACAAAGTGTGGAAGTATGTAGAGTCAGTACGAAGTTTGGGTTCATGTAACAGAAAAACGCAGTCTGTATATACAACTGTGGCATATGAACTGCAGGTTTTTCTGCCAAGTTCTGCACCCTGGGACTTGCAGCTCCATTCATCAGCCAATTTCTCACAACAGCGCTGCTCATCAATTTGTTTCTGAGCAGCTGACATGCTGAAGCCGTCTTGCACCAGAATATTCAAATAAACAATTACCTCTGACTGGCTGAGGCAACAATGTCAGGAATGTTACTCCCCACATCGTGTGTTTCAGCATGTCTCATCACTAAGTCTGTGGCTTTTAAACAGTAAAGGGAGAGGAAATAAGCCAACAGTGACGCACAAGTCATCCTCAGGTCTCATTCCAACACGGGACTCTGTCCAGTCTCGACAGGGTTCACTCGCACACAGTTCACATAGTGCAACTTGGCTGTGGTGAGAAAACCTGTTCACATCCAAGACTCTTTCCTGCCCTCTCAATCTGTCAGAGACGGATGAGGCATCAGAGCTACAGGAAACAGACAAGGGAACCCCAGGAGTTCCAATTTACTTCTATCAACTTTTATTCAAATAGTAAAAGCTGGCATAAGTTGGCAGGAATAACAAACAAGCATATGGTTGAGCTGCCTTCTATCTTCTTAACAGGAAGCTTTTTTCAAGCAATAAGGAGTGCAGTGTAACACAGAAGAGCAATACAAAAACGAGAAGCGACTAGCTGACACTCAATCTCTTGCATTCTTGCTCCTGTGTGCTACATAAACATAATGCATGGTAATATTCAATTCAATTTTATTTATATAGCGCCAAATCACAACAACAGTTACCTCAAGGCGCTTTATATTATACGGTAGATTGTACGATAATAGATACAGAGAAAAAACATAAAAACACATATATGTATTAGGTTTGGACTGATATATTGGTTTGCAAATACATATTCAGTGCAAATCTGAATATGTCACCAATTAACTTAACTACACATTTAGATGGAAATGTGTAAATATAGTAATATGTAAATGTCATTATTATATTACTAATAATAGTAGCAGCAGAAAAGGTTTACATGGTCAGCCATAGCTGGTGAAAAACTCATTAATTTTTCTTTGGTTTTGAGTGTAAGTGAGGGCAGCTGCAGTGTAACACACTTACTCAGTTTGTATATATGTGTGGCATAACTATGATTTATACACACAAGTCAAATTTAGGACCAATAAACCTCAATATTAACCTAATATAAATCCATATTCATTTGTTCACATATTATAGAAGTCTATACACGCTCACACACACCCAAAGGATTCAGTCTGAACGAATCCCTGCTGGCAGACTTGGATAGCTTCACTACAGCATGTCAACCTGACCAGAAATGAGAAGACGGCTGTTAAAAATGTTCTTCAGACAACTTCTTCTGCCTTCTCCAATAAACAAAACATAACAGATGAAACATGCTGTGTTTATAGATGGTCATTTCCTCTCTCTTTTTCTCACTTGCTCTGGTTATGTCATCATGTGCCTCTGGGGTGAAGTAAGAACAAATCCAGACTTCATAAATCCCCCCCACCCCACGTTCGTTGTACATGAATGCAGTCAAGCATAGTTGCTAGACTTTTCACTTTTATTGTTTCTTTTTGTTTGTTTTTTTTTTTGCAGATTGAACTTCAGCTGGAGAAGAAACGTCTCCTGACTCATCAGCTCTACCACCACACTGCTGTAGTTTTAGCAGTTAACTGCCAGCATGCAATCTGTTCTGGATTGGGACACTTCATACAGTATATGCTCCACTGCTGCCTGGTGACTAGAACCACCTGTGCTGAACAACCTACCCGAGTGAAGTTCACAGACATGGTAATAACGGCATGCAAGGTAAATCAGTCAACCTCGAGGACTGCAACCCCCCCCCACAAAGAGCTCCCTTTATTTCTTAATGTTTCTAATAGTGTACAGAGAGAATTACATTATCCCAGGATGCCCCGACTTGCTGCTATCAGAGAGAAATCCAACCAGATCAAGCCAGTCTGGATCACTTCCCTTTCTCCCTCAACAGTGACCCTGAGGAGATAACACCAGGCTGGGAGAAATGCTATTTGCTGTTAAGAAACTGAGATACAGAGGGAAACAGAGTGTGACACTCAACGTGTGGAAACGACAGCAGAGACCTTTATTTGCTCTCTGGCAAAAGTGGGAGTGAATTCACACTGTAAATGAACAGAGGTGGAACAAAGCCAGACAAGGACGAATATATCAAGAGGAACAAGTTTGCTCCTAATCATTTTGTGTACAAAGAAAACCGTGTCAAGAATAATGGGATGGGAAAATGGACTGGAGGAACTCCTTCAGTGGGAGTGATGTATATTTTATGGCTGTAGAGAGGTTGCGACCCTGGCCGTGGCCTATCTGGGACCACGGATGTGGGCTGAACCAGCTGTAGAGTGGGAGGACGACTGCAGATGAAAGTTTAACGGGTCTCCAAAGGCCCATATACATTCACCCCCTCCAACAGAGCTACATGTAAGAAAGGTGGAGCCTCTTTCACATCTCTGCACATGGCCTCGTGAGGGCTCGTCAGACTCCTCAGCTGCTCCTCGCTCAGGGAGGCCATCTGGTGCCAAGCAACCCAGAGGAAGGAACTGAGGCAGTACTTACAATGTGCTGCGGTGCCCTCCCACACATACGCACACATATTTGTACAAGTGCATCGTTCCAGATAACCTCACACCACATCCGCTCCAATTTCTCCTGTGCTGTTTTAATTTAAGCCAATTAAGCCGATTTTCTCGATTTTATTTTCTCTTCAGCAGCACTCTTTCACTCCCTCTGCACTCAGTGGGATCCCAGCTGGGTTTAAACACACACAGACGGGTCTTCAGAACAAATATTAACAGCTCAGATTGAGAGGATTGCATAGGATCCTTGCTAGAGTGTGTCAAATGAGGAGCAAGATCATATGGTGAAAATCCTCTTTATGGCATTAGTTCTTAATCTAGTAAATGCTCTTCTCAGGCTTTCACTAGGTGTGATCTATACATCTCTATCTACCAGTTAATTAATTTTGTTTTGGTTTTGTGTGTGTTGTTGATAGTTCAGTGGCTGTATTGTTAATTAGTATGTCTATTTTTATTTAGTTAAATTATTTTCACTCACCTGTGGAGTGTACAGTTAGTTCAGGATGCAGCAGAAGACAAAGGGGTGGTCAGGAGCAGACATGGAAAAAAAGAAGAAAAGAACTGGTTAGTTTGAAGCAAATAGAAAGCAACAGTAACATCCAGTAAGAAAGAACGCAATGCATTTCATGTAGGTCTAAGAGGAAGTAATGGTGACCTCGGGTTACTACTGGATCATGTCTGAGGCCACTATCATATTCTCTGACCCCTTCATCTCCCCACCACCATGGCTGTATCACCCCATACTCCCAGCTTTCCTTCTGACATCTGCTAATCCCTAGACCTTTGACCCCAGGAAATTTACTCCCTCAACCTTGACCATTTTCTTCTTTTTTCCCTCTTTATGCCTCGTGGATCACCATTATCCGTTATCATTTCATTGTCTCAGGCCGAGAAAAACAATTTAAATTCCCGTGAACTGACATCCTTTTTCAGGCTAAAGAAAAAGGGGCTGTGTATTGGATGCGGGCCTGAAAGATGTCGTGTCCATGGAGTGATAGTCAGGCTGTGTGAATTTATTGGATTTTTTTTAACCAAACCCAATAATAAGCATGTACTGTGCATTTGACCTATCCAGAGACAACTATTTATTCTATATTTTATGGCTGTCAAAGACATCTTCCACACTTCCACCATACATTTACAGGGATTGCATTTTACCTAATACCCACAGTCTGCAGGAATTTTCATATAAATGATGTGCTCCAATGATGCTGATAGTGTTTGTGAGATATGATCCAGCTGGAAGCCAGTAGAGTGTATACATTTTGCCCCCCTAAGAACAAAATGCTTAGATATTGCTGTTATTTTCCAGCCGCTCAAGGATCAGCATGTGGATTCTTTACCACATTATCACATAAAAAAAAAAAAAAAGATTTATATCTCTTTTTTTGCGTGAACTTCAAAACAACTCAAAAATCTAAAATCAAGTAAAAAGAAAGGGCAAGAAAGATTTGCACTGAGCTTTTAAAGTTCAAAATTTAGACAGCTGTCAATGGCCTAAAAATGTCACAGACAATCATTGAGTAGATAATTCACAGATGAAAGCACTACATCTGTATCTCTAAGGAAAGAGCAGATAGCTCTAACATCAAATGACACACCACAATGCAGCATGCGTATAAAATGACTACATTTGGTCACATTTACTTGACTAAAAGATGATAAAATAGATTTCGAAATGCTGAAAGCTTTGGTTTATATTGCCTAGAAGCGATGAAGATGCTGTGATTGTCACGATTATCATGTCGAAAACCATGTAAATGCAGTCTTGAAAGTTAACAGATTCAAACTCCAACCTGATCCTCACTAATTTGGAGACTATATTTAAGCAGAAGATCAAGATATTCCCCTAGAAGATAAAGATCTATGCTGACTGTAATACATCCAGATGTTCCTGTTGTTGCTGTGATCTTGCTGCCTGGCACCTACCCAAGTGTGTGGACTATGACCCCAGGGCCCACATTCATACAACCCACTGATCCTGGCTGCCCCTGAATCCTGGCACCACATGGCACACTCCCACGTTTATTATTCATCTACTTCATTACCCTCCATAGTTATTTACCTTCAAACTGCTCTCTGCTGCTGTGACCCTGAGGTGGGTATTATGGCACGCCACAACAAAAAGAGGGGTAGGATAGACGAAAAGGGAGAGCCACCAACTTAATCTCATTTCATGCATCTTCTCTCTCTCTCAGAGCACAGAGAACTAAAGTGAATAGAACCTGTGAACTGAAGTCAAGTGCTGCAGCGGAGTAAAGTGAAGTGGATTTGTGTGGAAATTGCCAAGAGGACACTAACCTCATCTTTCTTAGGTCAGAATGCTAAGCGCTTAGAGAAGCTCGGTCATTCCTAAGTAAGGATAGCCAATCAATTCCAATAGCCCCCAGGGCAGTCGCCATCCCAGGACCCCCATGCAAGTGCTGGCTTTTCGCTTCTCAATGCCTGGGAGGAGGCAGCTTATGTGTTGGGCTGAACTCGGTTAATTGCTTGAGATATGACCTTGTGTGGTTTGTGAGAGAGATTTTGGAAAGTAGTTGTTGTGGTTGCAAAGATATTCTCTGGCCCATAAACCAGAGATTAGCCTCACAATGGGAAGGTATATGGCACAACTTTCCTGTGGGACTAAGAAGATACAATCCCTCCATTAGCACAGTAGGGTGTGGATTTGGCTTCTCTGTTACTGATGGATTACGCCTCTGCCACTTAGACTGAAGTTCAGAATAAAAAGGTGGAACTGGGGCATGATTTTCTGGACATGTGGATGACACTCCTGTGCTAAACTCTACATAACATTTCTTCTCTGATTGCTTCACAGATCCATTCAGTCAAAGTCTTGTAATAGCTCTCTTCCACACATTTCATTTCTATAATCAGCACTCCATCATCATATCAAGAAATGCAGGGACCTAGTGCCAACTGGATGAAAGAGTGAAATTAAAACAAAATTAGAAAATGACAGACTTCAAAGGAAACACGATGCCACTTTTTTATAATTACATTCATTTTTCCATTTTGATTATTTTTTCCTTTTCTCATAAACCAACGGACTGTGGTGTGCATGTTTATTTTGGACACTATCATAATAATTCAACGTGAACAGTAACACAGCCCCATAATGACTTCCCTTTTCTTTGCTGTTATTTCTGTGCCACTGGTCTGTGCCAGGATGCTACAAGGCTGGGCTGACCACAGAGGAGTAACTCTGGTTTGCTTGTGGTTCTTGGACAAAGTCCTGAGACCTAAGCTGGGAGTCCATTTCAAATTCAGCCTTGCTTTCCCTTCATTTTAGGGAGGGGGCAAAGGAACAGCCCCACTGGAGGGTACAGAGCCACTGCGATTGTAGAATTTCCACAATGAAGAAAAGGACCAACAGGAAAACAAAGGTATGTGCACACATGTAGCTTGCGTCTTTCTCCCCACTCTTTGTATGTATAGCATGTGCTGTACACATCTGCTGCTGTGCTGATCATTAACAGACAAGTCTTAAAATAAGAGTCCATCTCAAAATGATCAAAGCCTCTCTGCTGTGGTTAAAACAAAGCCAAAATCGAAGTTGTACCCACAGAAAGACACACAAAGTGGTATGTTTATCCTTAAGTGAAAAACACAGAAAGGGGGGCACAGAGAGGAGAGCAGAGAACAGTTTGAAATGAAACACAAGGAAACCTGATTGGTAATTACATCTAAAAAGCAGGAAATATATTTCATCAGTTGAACCCACATACTAGATAATCCCAAAAGCAATTACTCGAGGACAAATATTACTGAATTTGACCCATAACCAGTTAAGCTGATAGATCAATTTCTGTAATTTTACACGATGACCTTAACTTGGTCAATCTGTGTACTCTTCTCTGCTTTTACTTACAGCATCAGATTAAATTTATGATAGCATGAACTCCTTAAGAAAAGGATGAGAGCAAGCTCTCTATAGTTTTTTGAATGTACATTACCCCACAGCAAAATGTCAGTACAGTAACTTGATGTAAGCTAAAGCTGCCACTGACTCTTACAGAATCACAGTGGAAATAAATGCAACCTGGCAGTATGCATACATGCATATCATCTTAAAAAATTTAACTTAAATTTCTTTGTGTAATTATCCTTCTTCAGGGGGCTGTGAGGTTCAGTTATGAACATGCTCCTCACACACCTCTGATAAAGGTCTTATGCTTTATGCTCCTGCAGTGATAAACCTGAACTTCAGTGTGTAGAACGGCAGTCCTTGCTAAAACCAGTCAATTAACTCCCCTGCCTTCAACGCCCCCAACAGGATGCACGGCTTTCGTAGACCATCAAGCACAGATGAAACCCTCAACATGTAGTCACACTGGGTAAATTATAGGCAACTACACTCCTGTCTGCCCTCTCAGCCCCACCCACGCATGAACAGGGGGTCATTACCTCTACCCTCACCATCAGGCCGCTGGCATCCAGTTGGTTATGAGCTGAGGTGCCTACATGTGGTGCAATTGAGAGGGAAGCCATGTGCGCTTTGTGAAAAGTAAACGGCAACATGCAACACCGCAGCAAAATTTTCCAGCAGCTCGGAAGGCTGGGAGGCCAATTAGATTAGACCAATGTAAAACTGTGGTTACAGGATGTCCCAATTCACTTAACATCTGCTGAAGGAGCATGGCACAGCTTCACCAGCAGACAACTGATGCATAATCCATACTATTACTATCCTACAGAATATAAATAGTGGGTAAACTCACTGCTACTGAAAACACAAGCTAAAAATGCCCATCTTTAAACACAGAGGAAGCGGGACACGACGCCTCATCGTTCACTGTTTGGCTTTTCCACAGCTGAACCTTTTCTTTGGCTCCCGAAAGAACCTCCAGCTGCGTCTTGTGCCACCATATGCATGAAAAGGGGGCCATCAAAGAACATATTTCTTTCATTCCAGGCAATTTCCCTAATCCCTGATGAGCTGCAGGGGAGAGGAAAACATTATGGATGTGGGTTAGCAGGTGGTGGAGAAAGGATTTTGTGGCTAGTGCATAAGTGTGTGTGATTCATTGTGTAAATGTGTGTGAACATGAGTTTATCTGAATACGTTTTCATCATTGTAAAGCTGAGTTTAAAGATGGCACCTTTTCCTTTTGTATTTCCGTTAATAAGAGCTCGTGTGTGTGTGTGTGTGTGTGCGGGAGCATGTGTGTTTATGTGGATTTTAGCACATTAGTGGAGACAGGACTCTATCCCCAAGGAAAGGGGACTGAGAAGTCTTGAAGTAGCTCCCAAGGATTAGTTCATTCAATCTCCTACTAATCGCTGATAAATTCTTTCCACTGGTGAGTCTTGCTCAATACCCCCTGCTCTCAAGAATCCTCTCACTTCAGCCTCAATGGAAGAGAATGCAAAGGGGGAAAAACTGCTTAGCCGTATGATTCTTTCTTAAACAAACTTTGAAATCCAAATACTGGCTACTGCTGCTTTTAGTTAAGGTACAATTGCCATTGTATCTCAAGGCAGGTGATGGTCCACTGACTAGTGCACTTTCTCTCGTATTTCAGGTCAGAGCATAGCAGGGGGGAATGCCCTCCAGAAATCAGTCAGTCCAATTTCCCCGTGTCACCACGAGCGAGCTCCTGACAGCTCTGAGATGTAGGTTGCTATAACGAGCAACAGCAGCAGCCCACAATGTCAGCGTTTTCCTCTTGGTGCTCAGACAAACCTCTGGGCTCTGGAAGTAGGCTGTGAGGGCAAAAGACAGGGTGTCAACGGCATGCTTGTTAGGGTTTAATTGTGTCATTCTGGGGGCATTATGTCAACCACACAAGCAGGTTGCAATTTTCACAACATGAATTCTCTACATTTTAATGGTGTATGTTAAGAAAAGCAGGATGCACTATTTTTTCCCCTCTCAATCCTTTATTAACACGGGGAAGGTCAACTGAGCGTGCTGTTTTGCAGGACCTCTCTGCTTCACATTCACACTTTCACATTCACACATGAAAGCTGCCCAGTCTGTTGCTGTTTTTTTATAGAAAAAAAGCTTCCACATCTGGGAGCGAAAGTCTCGATCTCAGTGATTGCTGCTGAATATTGCCTATTTTCTTTCCCACTCAAAAAACTGGGGACCTTCCTGCTCAATGCTCACTTCCCTTGGATTCTTTTTGGCATTAAGACTTAAAATGGCTACATGTGGTGAAAAGCATAGAAACCCTATCTTAAAATCTGCTGGGTCACTTTTGAGTTATACTGAGACAGGATGGGCTTGGTGACATCAAAAGTGGGCAGTTAAAGTATGAGTCATGCATTAAAAACAAGCTGGTCAAAGGGTTTTTAGGGTATGGTGGAGAATCTCCTTTGATTTTTGCAGGAAACCATATATACTGAACATGTAAGAGAATCAAAAATGGCCTTTCAGCAGACCTGCTCTTCTCTTCCACAATTTGAACGCCAGCTACAAGGGAGTTTCCATTACTTTCTGGCAAAAGATCTTGGCACTGACAATAAATGGGGGGGTGGAGAAGGGGGAGTAAAAAACTGTGAAATCTGACTGGCTTACTTCCAAGTCTCCTATTCCTCTTTTTATCTGAACCCTGCCCTCACACTCTGCCTGGATGCCTGCCAGAGAAACTGTTTTATTATTCCTACACCTTTTTTTTCTCAATTTCTTTGCATACTATCTTCTCCTCTATTCTCTTTGGTTCTCGTCTAACACTCTTCTCTGGAGCACTTTTCTATTCCCTTTAATGGTGCTGCATTAGTCACAATGTGTGCGTGCATGCAATGTGCATCTGTGTACCTGTATTCATATCTGTAACTATTTAAGTTGACTGAACAGTATATGCGGCCTTTTCCCTACATGGAATAACTAAGCCATTAAATATCTGAATCAGAAGGTTAAACAAATTGCGCTCTATTTGATGGATTGGTTCAATTTGCCTCAGTCTTCACTTGTGTATGAGTAGGACAGCTGAGCAGCTGGGGGTGCTTAAAGAGCACTTTTTCACTCCCTGCCAGTTTCCTTTCTATAGTACATCTACCATGAAGAAAGCCAATGATTTATGAAGCAAACAAATTTGTAAATGAGCATACACCACTTCAGCTTGCCACACCACAAACCTGCTGATGGGAGACAAAAAGAGCAGAACGTGCAGTGTACAGCTTGCTGGCTCAGATCACAGACATATACACTTGTGACTCCGAGGAAGCAAAAAGCTTCCTCGTATCATTCACTTCTCCATTAAGAAGATGACATTAAATCAAGCTTGAAACAAGAAAAACATCCTGTCACAGGTGCCAAGACACACTACTCACTGAATGCAGGTGTTAAAGAAGAGACATTCTTTAAAATCGGTTAAGCAAGAAAAAACAAACCCGACACCCTCTGATTATAAAGAAAAGAAAGAGATGATGATTGTTATCTGTTAACGTAATGGCAGGAAGTTTTGTTATCATACATGAATTTATTTTCATTTTATTTTTGTATTTTGCCAAATCCTGTTTGCTTTCCAACTGGAGAAAAATGAGCGATGAGAGGGAAACTGACGGGTGGCTGGCAGTATAGGTGGAAGGGTGAGGGTGGGGTGGGGTGCCAAGAATATCAGTTTTGTTCCTCCCTGAGGGGCCTAGATGTGTGGGAGCAGTGGGGAAGAAGAGAGCAGGTGCATGAGCATTCATAAAACATTGTCTAGGCAAGATATCGGACTTATACGGCAATGTAAAGCTCAGCTGAGACGCCGTTGTTAAAGCATTTTTAACCTTAGCCACAACTTTGGAAGTTAAACCTGTTTTACAAGCCAAACTAAGGTTTTCCGGAGCGCAACATTAAGATTCAGTCCACCCCGTCCTCTTGAGTCTTCCCTAGTCAACACTGGAACTAATGTGCTTGAACAAGACATCTAATGGTTCCTGTGAGTATCAAAAGCTTGCCCCTGGAAAGGCTGGTTCCAACAGGGCCCCCCTCGGCAACAACATGGGGAGACAACAGGATTGAGGGCTCCCTATGAATTTAGATCATAGCACAGTCTCATAGGGAACACAATAGGCTCGTATCACGACAAGAGCCAAAATGAGACTACAAAGACCACACAATGAGATCAATGCAGGGTATTGTTGAGTTTTCTTGAGACTTCCAGTTGAAATAGTTGTTTTCGAGCGAAACAGGAGATGCATTGATTTTTTTTATGAAATGAGTCTAAAATGGTTTGATTTTTTTTCTCTCTCCCAGATCAATCATTTGAGAAATGATACTGTTTGTACACTTGTCAGAATTTAGACAAGATGGCTAAAGTGGAGATAATATACCAGATAAAAATCTAACAGCTGACAAAGAAAAGGAGTAAAAGGGAAAAGGAGAGACTGTCTCTTCCTCCCCATTGGGCACTGGAATAACCTTTTAAATCATGTCTGACATTTTTAAGTTGCCACAGTGGAGATTCTGGCAATATCCTAGCTCTGATATTAAAACCAGTTACTGGCAGTAATCTCATTGCTTTGTTTGATGACTTGCAATATGACACCCATCCCCCTCGTCCCTAGCCACCATATTGCTCCTCGCGTTCTCCCCGGAGACCATCCATCCCCGCCCAGATTTGCCCTTACCCTGACACCAGTTGCTAATAGTGCCACTGTCAAGGAAGCCATCAGCAACAAGAGAACATCTTGCCTCTTTTGGATATTCTAATACATTATGGGCTAGATTGAAAAGATCAGGCCTCTTTTTTACGTGTACATGGAAATGTTTGAGTGTCTATTTGTAAATGTACATGCACCACTGGCGGTTCACCGGATGAAAGCATACAGACGTACATCTGACAAGACACCGTCAAACATCAGTGCTGTCATATCTGACACACTGCCAGTGCATGCTGATTGACTGTCAGAGCATTTCAGATTTATTGTTGCTCTTGATGAAGGTGAAGTGAAATTAATTGTCAACACCTGGTCGGGGGAGTGTAGCCACAGTGTGAAGATTACAATCTGTTTGCTGCTACAGCGCAAGGGCATACGTCAGGCTGCGGAGCAGGTGAGAGACCACAGGTTGAACTTAAGCGGGGACATAAGAGGGAAGGAGAGAAGAGGTTGAGAGGAAACACAACAGGCTCGTTAATTAGTGTAGCACAAATGTCTTCATAATTAGGCCTAATCACCTGAGCATGGCAGCGACCATACGGCACTGGCCGAGCAGCCATCCTGCCTGACTGGCCCACAGTGTGGCAGATACCACAGGGGAGAGAAAGTGGAGAGAAGGAACTAAGATGGAAGGGAGGCGGATAAGAATGCAAAATAGGCAAACAGGAGAGTGACTGAAATGTGCATGACAGCAGCTGATCTGTGTTGTGTATGCGTCTACTCTCTGGTGGCATAGTTAGGTGTTGTACCTTGGATTAGAGGCTGGTCTAATTGGCCCACTGGGCACTAGGGAAAGAGCTGAGAGCAGGGCTGCTGTGACAGCGATTTCCTCAGCAAATAAATCATCTAGTCTGTTTCTTCAACATCTCAACACTTTTGACATTAATGCCAAGCCTGCTCAGCTCAAGAGACATATTTACTGGCACTGATTTGATTATGGTTATTATACACGGAGCCACTCTGCAACATCACTGAACGTAGTACACAAATCCATCAAAGCACTACGGGGTTTGGTTGGTATTTCATAAAAAGAGTAGAGAATTATTTAGACCCCATAAGGAATACATTTGCATTTATATCTGAGATATAAAACATACAGTGCAGTGATAAGAAGCTTGTTGTGCTTTCTGGTAAACACAATATTAGCAGTCAGCACGCAGCTCCTATTACTCCCACAGGTGTATGTTGCCATAGAGAGACGAGGTGAACTAGTGCGAAGTAGGAACAGGGGGAGACCTGCCAGCACCCATTCAGTCTGTCCCTGAAAAGTGGCTACGGCAGGAGTAAGAGCACTGGGATATGCTGAGATCCCCTCATCCTCACACTGAAACCTCTCATCACTGCTAGGCAGACAGCTAAGCTTTAAAGAGAACATCCCCACTCCCTGCCACTTACTTATTTCCGGATTATGTGATTGTACAACCAACAGCCCACTGCATAAAACACAAGAAGGAGGGTCAGCACATTATGTCATCAGAGGAAAAGCTGCCACGCACAGAAAGAAGCTGCAGTCCACAACCTACCACTTAGTGAAGAGGCACGCTGAGATTTAGATTGGATGGGTTCAAATTATACCCAAGAGCTGGCAGCTTAGTTAGAGGGAGGATTAAAATCTACTTCACGTCAAGAGCTTTCGGGTTGTAACAGCCGCAAGAACATACAAACACACACACATACACACAATTACTTTAGTTATCCTCAACCGAATCAGTGCGGGACCAGTGGCAAGCTGCCAACCACATTAAGACTAAAACCCTTTTCGTAAACCCACTAAAACATTTGGAATCCAGGCCACTACATCCCGGGATTCCTTAGGAGCCTCATGGATTGTACAGAGAGTGGATAGAGTACTGCTTTGAATATGACAAGTGTAAATTAGGAAGAAACGGCATGGTTCAGCATAATTAAAATTAAAATAATTTTGAAATCACATTATTTCTTAACACGTGAGGGATCACTAAAGGTGAGAAACCTAAGCTAAGATAATCTGCATATTCTCTAGTGGAGTCAAAATCATGCCTAATCTCCACAGAGTGCCTGATAGGGGTTAAAACGGTGAGCGGTAAAGCCTCGTAAACATCTTTGGCTTCTTCGCTAATCAGCCCCTGCCGTGCCTTACCTCCTCCCCTCGCTCTCTCTCAGAGGAGCTGCCACTGCCTGGGCCACCATATTGTCATTAAAGACCCTGGCATAGCAAGGGAGCACAGGAAACCCCAGAGCCACATCTCAGGAGGCCTAACTACTCCGCTGAGGACTACACTCAGTTCCAGCCACAGAACTGCTCAAACAAAAGCCCAAATAAACAGCCAGAATCACAGACTGCCAGGCAGACAGGCATATGTGTGCACATTCATTATATGCATCTTCAAAAGTAAAGAGGGAAAAAAAAACAAGATTAAAAAAAAAAAATCTCTTGAGACACACTGTGGAATTGATCAGTATTCTATTTAGCGCCTCATAACACCTAAAACTAAATTCTCTGCTGTGAATTTTCTTGGAAAAAACCCAGAATGCTGGTTTCAACTAAAATCCCACCTGCGGGCTTTTTACCAGGCAGGCTTGAGATTAATTGATTCCAAGCTGAATAGTCTGCTAAAGAGAAGGGTTTAAGCAGCAATAGAACAGAGCCTCTGTCTGCCTTGAACTATCAGCAGGATCTGTCTCTAGTGGATACTAAAAAAACTGGAGGCAGGGCCGTAAGACAGGGAGGACTATAATCATCTGCTGCATATGTGCGATGTGCAAGAGTGGGGCGATGGTGGCGGCAGTGTCTGGGTGGTCGAAAGGGAGGGGAGTGGAAGATACTCGGAGGCTGAATCCAAACGAGGGGGCTTTTCTGCAGACTGAAAGCGCCTGTGTGTCTCCAGCAGATGGACTATTGTCTGTTGAGTCCTGGGGAGTGGGTGCTAAGAGCTTTCCTTGTGCCCAGGGTGGCCCATTTTTTTATCCCGTACTTCACCTCCATGCCTCCCCTCAGTCTTTTGCTTTGTTACACTTTGTTTTGTTTGCTGTTGGTTTGTGCCTCACTATGTATCTCACTTTTGTTAACTTTTAAAAGATTTTTTCTTCTTTATTCGTTTTGGGTGGGGTGGGGGGTCATTTTTCTCTGGGTAGGCTGTTTTGTGTTGTCTGAGTAACAAGTGAGAAGGCTGGTAGTGACAGGAGACGAATGCTGAGCCTAGCTGTTCCAGCCTGTTTGGTGGCAGTCCCTCCCTAAGGACTGAATATAAAGACCACCACATAAATCACCAGCCACCCAAACAAGCGGGGAAGAAAACAGCCGTCAGACAATGCGACTGATTACAGCAGGAACCATCATCCATATGCGCCATCATCTCCCTTGCATATCTGACTATCTCAACTATCTTGGAAAATCTGCTGCTGCCTGAGTAAAACATCCATAAGAAGGCGGCTGTGGGAGGGCAGCAGGGATTTGTTTTTAACTGCACAGAGACCAGACTGTATTGCAACCACATAAGCTATAGCTGCTGCTTAACTGTCAACCTGGAAACTGTATGTGTTGTGATTCTATCCTATATTTTTCTCAGAGCGTTACAGAGAACTCTTTCACTTCAGCCATATGGTAACATTTTCCTGTCCTTGGTGCTTTTATGTCTTGCTCTGGTAGAGTCATTAATTACATCACTATGCTTAAGACAAGTATATCAGGATCGTTCAGAGGGATCCCTCACCGCACTTTCATTTCCAGGAATACCAAACACATATTAAGCTGTGCTTCTTGCCCTCCCCACCTCCCCCAACTCTGAGTCAGCCATCCCAAAACTGGCAGGACTTGACAAAATGTTCTGACTCAATGTTGTTGGGTAACCCCACAAAATCCCCCATACCAGACAGAAAAAAAGGCTGTCTACATGAGTGGGATGTTAGAGGGTTGTATGATGTAGGAGGCTGGAATAATTATTTTAGGTCTCCCCGTGTTACCTTGAAACAAACCCAGAGCAGGCCAAAAAGAAGAGTGTAGAGAAGTCAGATTTATAAAAAAAAAGAAAGGTCTGGCATTATTTATGACTCCCTATAAAAGCTGTAGTTAATTACAGTGTTTTAGACTTATAAATTACAGATTGTGGAGCTCCCGTTATAATTAGAGCAGTGGAGGCTGGGCCTGGGTTTGGTCTATGGGTTAGGAGGTGGAGAGGAGCGAGGAGGCAGGGCTGCTGAATAAGGACTCCTCTACTGATGTGGTAAAGCCAGGCACAGAACATGTCCCTGAACAGGGCCTTGCTTGCTGCATGTGGCAACCCCTGGCTGCTCTCTGCAAAAAGCCCTCTAATGCTTATCCGCTATGTCTTTTACCAAACTATGGGACAACAATAGAGCAGACTGTAACTCTAGCATGGCAATATATACATGTGTGTCATTTTTTGTTAGGAAAACATGTACTTTCTTTACCTAAAAATACCTCTTCTTTTGGTTCCCGTGTGACAGATCTTGTGCTATTGATTATCTTTTTGCTACAGCTCAGTGAGGCAGAGCCAGATAGGCAGGTAGACAGTGGGATGCTAAAGAGGGTTAATCCTGGTCATCCTGTCACACTCATTAGCTGAATTATCAATGGACTTAGCAGAGCCACACTGCAACACGTGTGGACACAGAGCAGCATCAGCGTGTCATGGGAGGTCTCCAAACAGCCAGGGCATGCCCTGAGGACGATTCTGATGTCAGAGGTCAAGTCAATGGCCTGCATTGATGCACTATGTGTTGTCAACTATACCATTAGAGACATTAGGGTGATTTTGATAACCTTAAAGAGATTATAAGTGTTAACAAAAGAAAAACAAATGCATCAGCATCTATCAGAGTATCAGTCTGATATGATTAATGATTAGAAAGTAATAATCTGATCTAAAATACACTGCAGGCAAACACGGTGAGAATTTGCACTTTGCGGATATGGATTTATCTGGGGGAGAGAATCCTGTGGGAGATCAGTCTTGCCATTTTTGGTTTGAAAACATTTGGCTTAAGTAGCTCAAGTAGAGAAATACCCTAGGTGTGATGTTACAGCAGCACCTCACACTAATGCAGAGCTGAGCAGCTGAAAATTCCCTCAGGTGAGGGTGTGTCTAGAGAGGCAATTCAGGCCTACAGGGCATCTTTAGAGGCTTTCTATAAGACTCGGATAATCTTTGGGATTTTGCCTTCTTTAGAAAACAATTTAGGAAAAACACCCTTCATCTACAAACGGTGGATCTGCATCTGATTGAAATCAATAACGAGTGGTAAGTGTCAATAAATTATAAAGAGCAGAACAAACTCCAGATCCTTAATTTGATTCATTTATATTTTTCAGTCTGATTCAGTAATTCAGCATGGGGTTGTAATAGCTGAATTCTGGATCAATAAGCAGCATCATTTACCAGAGTTGAGACAGCAGGATGACACTGTGTGCCTGAGTGAAAAGCCTTCAACCCTTGCAGAGTCTAACACAGCCCCAATCAGTAGTCCTCCTCAGCAGAGCGGAGACACCTCTTCTTGTATGCACATCACTTCTGTACAGAGGTATTCAGGACAGGGTGCTCTGAATTACAGATGAGGGCAGTGACACTGAAGACAGATGCCAGCCTGTCACCTAGGACCCCCCACAACTGCAAAGTGCAACCCCCAGCCTCTACCCATATTCCCCTCCAATTCTTTACCCTGGCCCCGGGCTACAGGCAGGCCCTCTCTCATTAGGGGTGCTGACAGGCCCCGTCCTCACCCTGATCCCTCATCATTAGAGCATGTAAATCTCCCTGTCACACATATAGGCACACATGCACATACACACATGCTGCAGACACATCTGAGAAGGTGGGGTGACGGGTTCCCCAATCACATTTACCTGAGAAATGGGAGCCACTAACCCCGGGACAAAGCAGAAAGACTGGATTAATGCATATGATAAACATGAAGAAGTGGAGTTATATGACAGGAAATGCAATTATATTGTAATCACTGTCCTATGCAAGGCTGAAAAGCAAACAAAAGGTGATGAAGAGATCAGTTCTTTTTGTCCAAAAATGGATGTCCTCATACTCTAAATGCTGCAACTATTCTAAAATTGTTTAATAAGACTACACATAAAAATACAAACAACAGAAGACACACAGAGTGCATGTAAAGAGAAGCAACCGAGACAAAAGCAGTGAATCTGGAGGGCAAGCATCTGGTGGGTCCCAACTGGATTGGTGCACTACTGTTGCTGCATGTATAATTCAAAGTAGCCCTCTCCTCTCCTTTCCTTTCCTCCAGCCATGTAAACAAGCCCAGACACAGCATATGGAGACGAGGATGGAGGGGAGGAGGAGGAGGAGAGGAGAAAGACTAAGAAAGGGAGATGTATATGGAAACGAGGATGGGGGAGAGAAATGAGACGCTACAGGCAGGAGGATGGAAAAAGAGGAAACAGAGGAGGACAGAACAGGTACCAGAGATAGATTGGCAAAGTTGTTAAAACAAAAAGTGAGGTAGGTGAGGAGCAGAGACGTTTCTTGTTTCCACTGAAAAGCCAGTATGAATCCCTTCTTGTTCATTTTAATTTATGACAATTTCACAGCACAACATGCAGACTCCATGCTGAGTGTTCATTTCTTTGTACTCTAAAGGGGCCTTCAAAGAAATATCACAGTTATTTTAGTCGGATCCCTTGAGACAATTCTAGTGGCTTATTTAGAAAGCCGTTATGGATGCTGGTGTTACTGAGGCATGCGTGTCTGCATGTTCACATGTAGGTGTGTGTTTCTGAGTTTGATACGACGCCTGTGTGGTGAAACATTACTAGAACTACACCTGCTTAGTACGACTTACAGGAAACCTCATGACATTGCCAGGACTTTTTTAAATAAGTAAGAATGAAATACAATTAGTTTTAAGAGCATTTACGTAAATATTAAATTTGAAATGACTTAATTGGATTTTTAAAAAAAATGACTTACCTGAATGAGAAGATTTTGGAAGATGAAATCACCAGGCAAGGGTGGCATGGAGGAGAGACAAGATTGAGAATTAAATAGTGCATTGGAAACACAGTGTGAGTAAGTATTTTATGTTCACATTATAACTGATGCTGCCCGCTGCTGTGGAACAGACTGGATTTGCATAAAATCTGGAATACTTAAAATTGTTTACTACTCGGTCTTTCTTGACACAAAGCAAAGGTGGGAAAAAAAAGATGCAGTTTTCTAAACAACAACTAATATCACTGCATTTGTGTAGCTACAACACTGCTATCCATCTAAAGCTGTAATTACGATATACACTGTTTAAAAAATGAAAATGGAAAAAGATACACAAAAAGGCGCAGCGAAACAAAGCGAACAAGCCCCAGAGAGGGAGACTAAGGGAGGGAGAGAAATCATTAATGCAAATGCACCGCAGATGCTAGATAGACTGGAGTTATCGGAGGTTACTGCTGTTTTTGGAGGGTGTTAATTGTTATTCATGATGCTGTTGGCTTGAGCATGGACTGGGGCTGGTTGTTTTTGAAGTGTGGAATCAGGTAGGGATTTATTGACCATTGCTGCTGGGGGTACAGGTCCATAGAGGGATGTCAGTCAGGATGGTGGAGGACTTGAGGGGCAGGTGGTGGGAGGCGGAGGGGGCATGGAGCTGCTGGTGGTTGGGTCAAACCTCCAACCTCACACCTATTGTGTCTTCCTGTCTGCCTGTAGCTGTGCAAATGCTCCTGGTATAAACAACAGACATAAGAGGGTAATCTATGTCTGCATCTGTTGCAAAAAAAAAAAAAAAAAAAACTACAACAAAATTTTTCAAAGGGGTATTTTTTTTTAGTTAAAAAACAGAAAATAACACTTAACTAAAGACAAAAATACTTTTGAGACTTTATAAGAATCTGTTGAAAATAGGATGCCTAACATAAAATATAATGACTCACTGGAACTAAGTGGAATTTCAACACGATTTTCTAATACTCCTCAAATGTATTTATTCAAAATACAACCACATCCCAAAGCACAACTGCATCGCCATGCCTGCCAGCCCAGGTTGTTTAAGTTGTCTGCGTATGTCTTATTACCAGTACACACAGGAATTTGTGTGCTTTTGTGCATCCACGCAAATGGCTTGGATGCCAGGAGCAAAGCATGCATGTGTCCACACAAAGGCACATGGGAGATAAAAATATATTTGTGTCTGTATGCTGCTAATTGCAGGCATGCGGCCATGTGTCCAACCCACAAGGCTGGGTGCTGAGAGAGTGACAAAGCTAAGCTGCCCCCTGTTTTACACGCACATACACACACTTGTGTAGACTCTGTCAACAGGCCTGTCAGAGAAGCAGAGCCCTGACAGTCACTCATTCACCACCAGGACTACTGCACAGTGATATATGCATTGTCTACATGGTAGCATTGCTCTCCAATAATATTTTATGCTTCAGCCTCTTTCTCTTCCACTATCTCAAACCAGTTGGCTTTTTTTTCTTACAAACATAGATAGACAGAGGGAGACAGAGAGAAGCAGAGGGGCAGAGCAAAAAGGGGAATGACATTTCCCTATCTATAAAATGACCTACTTCAAAAGGAACAGAGTCTGGGACAGATGGAAGACATGAGCAGAATCAGAAAGGATAGCTTGCCAAATAAATATATACAGAGCAAAGCAGGATGATAGTATGACAGTGGCCTTAGCGTCTTTTTAACCACTAAGCAAATATACATAAGGACAATCAATATGGGCTGGCAGGTAAGGCAGGCTGGGAAAAGGGAGGAAAAAAGAAATGCAGATAAGGTAACTGAAGTAGATACGGTAAGTGCATATACTCCCTTGGCCCATTATTAGTATTATCCTTGCTAATCTGTGTGATCCGCTTAACAAGGAATTTGAGCCTGTTCACTGTTAGCAAAGAAAGTCTTAACTTTAAATCTGTAATGAAACTAATGTCTGCTGATGATGCAATATTTTTAAAAGGCAGGTGAAACTTTCTGTAACACCTTTTTTTTTTCTTTTTTTCCTTGAGCTTATTTCTGTCTCTTTGCGCTCTATCCTTTTCCCTTACCCCTCTCTCTGTCCCTCCTTCCACACGACCTTGGCTAACCCACCACTGGGGTTTTCTCTGACGGAGGGGCAGCCAGGCAGAATTTATCTGTCTAAGATCAAAAGGGGAAAGGGTTTAGGGGCAATAGGATATAGCTGAGGAAAGATTGCATATCCAGGCATGAACCTCAGGACAGGAACACAGGTTAACAGACTTCCAGCACTGACACAAGATCGCTCGACCAACATCAAAAACGTTAAAACACTATTTAAATATTGCAATCTGCACTTTGGTGTGCCATTGCACTCTAACATTACGGACACACACGATCAAGAACGCACACACATGAATACAAATGCAGATTCACATACATGTACATGTATGGCTCTCGTACTATCCGTATGGGACTGGTCTCGGGGGGACGCCAGTGAAGTGTGACGGGTGTGATGGGATCATAGGGAGCTGTGGCCTCCCTCCACCAATTACTCAACAATCTGGTCTTGTCCTAATCTTTCTCTAAAAACACCCGGGCTGGAAATGATGCAGAAAACAGCAGGCTGCCCACAAGGACCTACAAGCTAATCCTGGTGCACTGAAGTGTGCTTACTCTCTTTTATAAATGCTAACACACTTCTACATCATTTGGCTTCAGGTACACATTCAATGACACCTCTGGTCTTCCTGAAGCTGGTGGAGATTATATCAGCCGCTTTGTCCGAGCCATGTAGTCATTCCCAAGAAAGAGTGCTGTGTCCTCAGGCCACATCTTAATAGGTCAGACACAACAAGTGACCTTTTAAAAAATACTATATACAATACCTCGAACATTGTGTTTAAAACAGGAAAGCTTTTACTCAGTGTTTGACTAAAGAGCAATTTCTTATGAATCACTGAGTGACTACAGCAAAGGCTTTGTCACACTGGTACCATTACTAAACAAAACCACACGAGCCTACGGCATGTGAAAACTTTTTACTAAATGGAAAAAGAATCGCGTGACATGGTGTATATTAAAAAGCAGAAAATCAATGGAGCCTTAGTCAACAGCGATGGCTTATGCATCAGTCATCATCAGCTTATCAATAATCTAATGAGAATTAACACCTCAAAAATATCGTACGATTTCCATAAGTTAATCAGGATTGAAAATGACTGATGATTTTAAAGGCAGCACTAAAAATACTGAGCAGCCCAGAGGCCTGCCTTTGATCCCAGTGCTCAAATTAAATTGAATCTGTTTCAGACAGCTTCCTCTGTGTCCTTCAGATTCAAACAATGATTTCATCAAGGCCTCTCATCACGCCATTCTGCCTAAAGCTATCTGGATGGAACCCCTGTTACTTGATCCTCTGCCAACAGGAGAGAAATGTCTCAGTCTCTCTCTCTGTCTTTATAAATAAGTAAAGAGTGTGGTTAGTCCATCTAAGAGCAGAGCAAATAAATGAATAATAGAAGGAAATTCAAATGTCAATCAGCATGAGTTTACAGTAACATTTAACCTATTTGAGTGCTTTGGTCACTGTATCGCTTGCTGTATGTGCTAGCTCATTAAATCCCTAACAAATCTAACTGAGCCCAAATTTTAGTCCAGCCTGTTCAGTTAAGCCATACCAGCATCCACATACTATCGGCATATAGCCACTGAACCCTAACCCATGCAGGGTATTTTTACCCAGGCCATACCATTCCAACCCCACAGCAGCTGTTCTTCATCCTGAGGGTGACACACATCTGGTGTCAAGGCTCTGAACAAGCAAACAACAAAGTCCTCTTTTGAGTTGATGCTACACAGAGAAAGATAGGCAGCTCTTGGTATAAAGTCACTCCAATGTAGCCTAGGGGCCACAGTAGGCTCCCTCATTCTTGGAGCTGAGCACCTGTCCCAAATGTATCAAAGGTGCTATTTTACACTAAGGTGAAAGGGTATATCTCTTTTTTTATGGGAAGGATTAGGGGCTCCTTCTCCCCCTGCCTTTCCCTCAGCCACCACGCCTCCTGCACTAAATTACTTCACACAGCATCACCCCAGCTCCCATTAGCTCTTTCAATCTGCCTGCCTTCAGCATGACAAGCCCCAGAGCTATAGGAGATGGTAATGATCTGTGTACACTCCGCATTGTACACCCCTCCCCTCTGTACCTCCATCATCCCTCCCTCAAATATCTACCACCTGTCCCACCTCAAAACCATAGCGATGTATTCAAGATTTGTCTCGGTGTCTTTGGTAACCCACTGCATCCACTAGGCATGCAACAAATTGAAGTGGGCTTTCTTTATCTGCTCTGTCCATGGAGGTCTTTAAGAGGCAATCCTAGAGCCTATTTCAACCCCCTCAGTCTCCAGGAAGACACCCCTATCCATTAGTGACAGAGAGGGGTGGAGACCCTGTAAATTATAGACGAGTTCCACACAGTGAACAATGGAGCATCAATTCTGCATTCACCACTACATCTGCATTCCTCTACAAACCAAGACACATTTTTTTAATATACATACATTCATATGTCAAAACCCAGTGGAGACATAAATAAAATATTGACATTTAAGGCTCTGTACTCTCATTGCTCACAAAATAGTCCGATATTCTACATAACTATTGATTGACTACAGACATAAAAAGCCTCGTGCAAGTTGGTTTGGGACTAAAAATAAAGAGTTGAATGTATGAACACAGATGCTTGTCAAAAGCCAAGGGTGGGTAACATTAACACGTAACAAGCCAGGCTGGATCTGTCGGTATGCAAGCGCAGGTTATGTGAACGTCACGTCTGAATCCTCTTTGTTCCGGTGGAACCTTCTCAGGCTTTCTGCTTGGCAAAAAATGAATAGTGATAATTAACATTCCTCTCTCAGCATCCTTTCCATTAAACTTGCATTAACGACAGCTCAAGATAAAGAATTGAAATATTATCTGTCAGCCTCATTCTCATTTCAAGAATGAGGCCATTCTAAATCCACCATTAGCAATTATTCTTTGTGTCTCCAGCACAATATTTTATCTTGTATAATCCTCAAAATCATTTGAATCGGCTGAATTGGAGTGCTGGTATTTGGGGTATTCTTTGAATGACAATGGGTCCAGTAGAACTTGGTTGGAATGGATCTCATCTTCTGTGGGCTAAGCTGTGCTGTGTGGTATTAAGTGTGACCAAAAAGATGGAATTTAAAAAGTGAACATTATAATCAATAAGAAACAAGCACAGGAAAGTCATATATAAGTCCTGATGATATCACACTGACATTTCAGTGTGCCATTTTATATACAAATTCTTCTTGACTCTGCGTTGCGAACTGCATGACCACGAGTTAAAGATGTGATGGGGTTTCTTTTTGAAATGAACACAAATGAGATGCCCGTCCTCTTCTTTCCTGGACTATATTCCCCCTAGATGGGTTTTCATCTAATCCTCAAACACTGTGTACGTGTGTATCCATTAGCAGTATGGCCTGGAGGCCTTTCTCCTGCCACTAACCCAGGAGGTGCCCACCCCCACCCCTCACACTCTCCGTTGGGGGGATCAGGTTAATATTATATTGGAGAAGGAGACAACATTTCTTATTTATTGAAAGGCAGTCTACCATGAAAGAGTGTTTGCGGGGAGGCTAGTGGATTACCTGACCCTATCTCCCCTTGTATCAGATCACGGTGGACCCCAATAACTTCACGTACTATTGCGGTACGGCGAGGACAAAAGAGAGGATAGAACGCAGCTTTTGTAACCTTTCATGTGTTCCACTGACCGCTTTCAAAACACTGCTGTATTTCTGTGAATTTAAAACATTTGGAAATACTGATTGAGAAAATGTTTGATACATTGTTAATGTGTTTTCTCTAAAAAGCATCCTGTCAGATATGCAGATTTGCATTTTTCTCAATGGCATCTCATTTGCCTCCACTTCAGTTATTTGCTGCTTATTTGCCACTGCTTTGCTTTTGACATTGAAAGAAAGAGGGCAGTGCCCTCTGTGTTCATGTTGCTACTTCTGACATTTTATCCATTTTCTTGGCTGCTTCAAGGGCCATTGTAGATGATGTACTGGACACAGACAAGAACTACTTAGTCTAACTATCCACTCATGATGGAGAAGAGTCAAATGATGAAGGAAATGAAGAAGGACAAAAAGGACAGGAGGACAAAGCAGAAAAAAGAACGAGGAGGTAGAAAAAGTAATCAGGGAAGGCTTTGAAATGGCCTTAAAATGAGCAAAATTCCATCGAGCAGAACAGTCTGAACAGGATAAGAAAGGATGTGTGTGAATCAGGGTCAGTACTGACTTAAATGTATGATGGGAAGTGAATTATGACAAAGTCCTTGGAAAGTACAACACGGAAAACACATAGAAGCCTGTTCTCCAGGAAGAATGAACCACTCCAGAGAACAGACACTTTATCTTATTAAAAGAGCTAATCAGTGCCAGATTTACTTTAACAAACTCCAGGGACAAACAACTGAGCGAGTCCAGGCTGATGTACTGCTGCTTCAAAGACTGGTTGATATTACCAAGTACAATAGCTCTATCTCTCTGATTATTCAAATGCATTCTTCCCAACCATACCCACACAGCCAATGTGAATGGTGAATGTCTAAGTGGTGCCAGCACAAGGACTCTTTAAATAAGTGTGTTATTTTGCTCCTGTCACTGTACTGTAGTTGGTCCACAGTGGATAAAACAGTGAAATCTCAACAGTCGATGGGCATTCAAAAAAAAACAAAGGAGGGGGTTGGACTTTGATGGCCCTCATGTTACTATGTATTATGAAAAAGCACTTACGCTGTCCTTTGCACTCATTTTCAAAACACTGCTGCTTCCTATCCCCAAGAGTCCCCAGTTTTACAGCTAACCAGTAGACCTGACTTCCGTTTGACCCATTTCTGCTCACGACAACTATTTCACCACACTATTTGTACTCATAGTCTCTTTGTCGCTCGGTGGAGAATCGATGCTAAACTGAGAGTGTCTGGAAAGAAATAGCTCCAGGAACACTTTTACATTAAGCACCCCCTGCCAATTAGATACTGTTAAGAATTTGCATTTTGAATTTCAATGTGCAGATCGGGACCCTAGGATACCCAACTATCAAAGCAAATGCCTGTATTGCTGACTACCACAATGCAGCATGCCCTAGCGATATTTCAGCTGTTTGCAAAAATTCAATTTTGATGCTGATAGGAGCAAGGGCATTATCCACTTAGAGTTATTAATTTGGCTGTTCTCAGGAGGAGCTGGGGGATGTTTATGCTTTCGCACTGCAGATCCATAGATATTCACAGGCTCTAATTGATTTGGTTACTGCGGATTCTCTGATGATAAGATATTGTGTTGCAGGCGAGGTACGCATGGATAAACATCTGTGTGGTGTTTGTTCTAATGGCTATGAGAGCAAAGACGGGGGTGGCCAAACACTTCTCACTTCTGACCCACATATTTATACCCCTTTTGACAGTGCCTCCAGCCAAATTCAATAACAGCCACTAGAATATTCAGATTGAAGATGGTGAAACTGGAACACTGTCCTTAGTAAAATTGTGCTTCTTGAATAAAATGAGATACATACACATAGCCAAAACAATAAATAATGTTGGTTAAACTGCACCCTCACTATACTGTGACATTCATTATCTGCTGTTTTAGCACTGAATCCTTGTGTTAAATGCAATGTTTATCGATAGCAAAACAAAACAAAGCTATATATCTGACATAAAGATAAAAACTAAAGCCTAATGAACTGACAGTAACAACCAAATACGGAGGGGGTCCCTCTCTCCAATTAAGCTTTTGTGTGCACTGTGGTGGGATGATTATCATGTTTTTTTCATGTGCCTTCTCAGTCTTTACGCTTGACCTGCAGGGCTAACATACAACAGCACAATACCAGCATCTATAGAGCTTCACTACAGCACTGGCACAACCACTTGCACACAGACTCACTCATTTACAGACACCACATGCATGCAGGTACACAAAACCACACTTACACACTGGGGGGTAAAGCAATTATGGAGTCACATCGTATAATCACATAATATCACTTGATTTCAATTCAGCTGTCAACGGATTATGCACAAAGCCCGCATAGTATACACTCACACCCTAACACTAAATATATAAATAAATTAGGCTGAGCGTATTTTGACAGGGAGGTAGTAAGTGCAAGGAAGCAAGAGGTACTCCTGAATATTTCAACAGAAAACAAAAAGGAGGAGTTGGTAACATGCTGGCAAAGGCATGCCAGATGTCTGAGGATTTAATGGGGGGTAAATGGAAATCAATCCCTTTCACTGCTCAAGACGCCCAATCATAACACATTGTTTTAATGGTCCCACTGGATGACATCAACAATATATATGGAAGCAAGACGGCTCCACTGCTGACTATTATTATACCCAGTGGTTATGAGCAGAGACAGACAGATAAATGAGGAACACACTTAGTAGATAAAAATATGACAAACTATGCAAAGGTTTAATACAGGTTACTTATTTTTAAAAGAATCAATAATAGTCTTCACAACTGACTGTTTTTTTACATTACAGTTCACTAGCTGGGCCCACGTCCTCATCTTAGGTTTGACAGTGTTTCAGTAGATAAAGGTGAATGGCTTGGACATGAATTGAGCTGCGGTTTGGAGAGGGCCAAACTGGCAGCTCCCGGGCCTAACAGATCCCCATTTTCTAAATAGAAGTGAAGAAGTTAAAGAATTGAAAAGGGGAGGAAGGGTGGGGCACGTAAACGAGAATGAACAGCTTGTAGAACTGGGGGAACATATATCGAACCAGAGGGAGTGTGTTTGGAGTCGTGGTCCTGAAATTCCGATACTTTATATCCAATTATCCTGATTTTATCTTTTCTAATTTTACAATGTGTCTGATCAGATGTGAAGCTGACACTGGTATTCAACTAAGCAGTAAAAGTCCTTTCTTTTTCCTGAAATGCCGACATCCATACAGCGTGTACTACAACAGGCAAAAGAACTTATCACTTTAGCATGCCTACCTGTATTCTACACTCACAGTGTCTGAATAAAGGAGTCATGGCAGAGCAGTTAATGGGAGCCGACACTATGGGGAACTTCATGTCACCAGAGACAACACAGCAAATTAGCTGATAATTAAATTTTTCTCCATTAGGGAAAGAGCAGTATAATAACTCACACAGTAGGCTTGCCTGCTCCATTAATGTCTCTATTTTCTACATGTAGGAGGATAAAAGAGAGCGACAGGGATGTCAACATTTCAAAAACACAAGAAAACGGGAGGGCATGGGGGAGGTCACATTCTCATACGGTCTTAATGACGATATGAACAGCAGGACAGAGGGAGGACCTTGTGTGCTCATTGCTTTCTTCGCGGAGTGCCCAGCTCAATAAGCAAAGAGTAGTTGTTGGCTGACCGTGCCTTCAATTATCACAGCGTCAAACTCTTTTCAGTACAGGTGAAGATAATTCCTGTGGACTGTGCTCAAGTGTTTGCGTGTGTTGGTGCTGGAGTGTGTATGTAATCACCCAGCTGTTGAAGAGGCTTTAGCCTCCAGCTGTTAGCCTGGTGATGACAGCGGTCCATGGCCCCACCTTCATGCTCACTGATCCGGGTAATTACCTCGTCCATCTGACCCTCTCTCCACAGACACAACACCACCTCCACACCACTCTGACCGAGGTGGCTGTCACTACTGCAATGAAGAGTCTGGGAGAGCTATATAGACAATATGGTTACTCGATTAAAAAGGCCACCCTAAGATCAACTCGCCATGTTTTTTTAATTATAAACTAAGGCTGACGGTACCGCCTCGGAAACAACACTCATTTCAGCTTTCATGAAGTACATGAAGCCATTACCTCAGGAACAATAAAAGAGAAATATTTAAAGGGGTGTGACTCGCAGCAGTCCCCACTGTTAACCTGGAGGTAAAGTTCGGAGCCTCTGTGTAGCCCTAGGAAATCTCGGTCCCTTGCTTCATCAAAGAATGTGTCACCCCTGGCAAGACTGTCCTCAACAACTAATGACAAAAAGAAGATAATTACAAAGAGAAGAAAAAATGAGGGATGAGGAACACATGCTGAGCCTAACACCTCCCATTCGCTTTTCCTGTGTTGTTTCTCTCTACAGTCTCTGTGACTCTCAGTGAACAGAAACAAGAAAGACCCGGATGATCAGTAATTTCACAGCTGACAGACTTTCCTTTCCCTGATTCGATATCATTTGTAAAAAAAAAAAAAAAAAATGGTGAATCTCCCTGCTCTACGTGTGTCTCCAGTGGGATCTAATCCATTCTGCTCATCTCATTTTCTGAAACACTGGGAGTGTGCAACAGCAGGCCAATCACAAGTGGGCCAGACAGGAAGGGTAAAGGAGAGCACATCAAGGAAAAGTCTGCAATGAAATTAAGACAAAAGCTGTGCATCTGCCCCCTTGAGCTCAGTGGTGTGTGGGTACATTGCATGCATAAAGGCAACAGCCTCTCTGTAGCACATGTGAATATAATTAAGACTTCACTATCAGCAAACACCTGGACATCTGGCCCTGATTCATAATAACCCAGTCCTCACAGGCGCATTTTTGTGTTTATATTTATGTATGTGTGTATGAAGGTGTTCACCCGAGTTTGTTTGTGCACATGATTAGCATGCACAAACAAAGCTGCATGTTCATGCTTATACTTGCTTTCCACCCTGCACTTGACTGGGCAGCCTGGCTGTGTCCCAGTTCCACTGGTGACAAGTCCCCAGCCCCCCCATCAACCCTGGAGTGGCTGCGTCAGCTGGACTCGACTGGGGATCAATGCCGAGGAAACAGCCTCATAATGGCCCGGATTAATGATGAAAAATTTGGTGTCATCCAGTAGGCTTGTGGATATTTATCACCGGGGAGGGGTGAGCTGCCAATAGGAACCTCTTAGCACCCCCTTGACCTGGGAGGCTGGTAGCAGGATAAGAGTATAACCATAGCTGCTACTGTATCCAGCTGGAGCCCTAATAGAGACTCTCTCTGGGGTATTCGCCCAGAGGAGGATGGATACTCTTAAATAGATACTAAAGCTGCTGCTGCTGCTGCTGATTTTTATAGGCCAGAGCTGCAGCCCATGCTGCCACTGCCTCTATTTGAGAAGGCAGCTGGCTTGAATGAGTACTCTTCTATCAGTCTTTACAAACAGGAATTATTTGCATGTCTCAAGTTCTCGCTCCAACTCCTTTGTGTAGTGACACATCGAGAAGAGAAAAAAACAAAGTGCTAGAGCACAAAAATATTCATTCCTTTTAAATATGACATTTGCAATTTAACAAAGAAAATAGGAGAATAAATACATTCAGGTGCATTTACCAGTAGGAAAAAAAAGCCTTTCAGACCAATAACTCCATACGAGTCCTCCACATTTAGAAATACAAATAATACACAGACATAATCTCTTAAGCTACAATCATGATCTCTTGTGAGAGTTCTTTCCTCGTGGAAAGAACGACTGGGTATCCCCTCCTTATTCTCACAGTTACTGAGAGACAAGGCTATTACAGGCTTGTCAGTGGTGGAGTGGGCCTAAGGAATCTACAACCGCAGGACGTCAAATAGCTCTCCAATTACCTTTCAACAGCCCAAAGTAATGTTCCTTTAGATATATCTTATAGCCTATAGGCACTTCCGCTTGTTGGCCTTGTTTTGTCAGGCTCATAACTCCATGTTTTTTTGGCTATAAAAACATATATATCTGCATACACCTAGTTATCACCCTCACCTTGGAATAGCCTGCCTTGCTTTATGTGGACATCACTTCAATGCTCCTCCAGGAATTCTGGTATTATTTGTTTGATGCTCTGTCCCTCATTGTTTCCTCAGTGGCACGCCAGCTGTGACCCTGAGCATGAGGGATCTGTTAGTTCTGAAAATCAAGGCAAATATCACCACTGCTTTTCTTCAGCAAATTCACAGCAAACATGGTTAATGTTGACTCCCCATCTGTCGCACCAAAAACAATCTTCCATCAAGATGAAAACCTTTCCAGCCTCATCACACCACAAATGTTGATTTCTAGCTTTCTGGCTGCACTGGATTTCTAGCAAAGCTATAAATCCTATGCAGCCATGGCACTAATGGACATAAGGCCTCTATCCAGGAATGCAGAGCATAAGCAGATATCAGGGCCTGAAGCAGGGGTGGGGGTATGGGGAGCAATTAAGTGTGTGGCACAGGCAGAAGTGCAGGTGTGTGGACTGGTGATAAGGACAGTGGTACTGCCATTACTCATCCCCCACCAACAACAGCAAATAGACTGCCAGCGGATGACGGGTTTGCTCTGGCAGCCTCCGAAAGCTTTTCCTCAGCCGGAGAGAGGAGTGTGTGGCGGAACAGAGTGGATAAGGAATAGATAGCAAAGAAAAGCGCATTTCATCACACCAGGAGAGAAGGGGAAAAATGGTTGCATGCAATATTGTTGAAGGAAGAGTCGTTTAGAAAAACGAGGTGATTCTGCAGGCTGGCGTGTTTCAAAGCAATTAGGATTAATTAAGTGTCGCTGAGGCAATTCATATTTGAGATACTGTTTCAAATCAGTAAAGTATCACATTAAAGAGCCATACAAAAACAATTTAAAAAAGAACTCATTTAGAAAGCTAAACAAAACTTCGAAATAAAAAAAAGGTTATACCGTTGTTCAATAAATCATCATTATCAAGATACTTCCTATGAAAAAGATATCCCATTTTCTTCTATGATTAATGGGCACCAATCCACACTATGACAGATGATTCTGGTTGTGATTAAACAGAAGAAACAAAAGCAGATGGGATATATATCTTCTGGACAATTAAAATAGAAAGCAACATCCTGTAATAGCAGAGAGCAAAAGTATTTTGTTCTAATTAAAAAAAACAACAGCGTCATATTTAAGACCAGAAAAAGCCGTATTAAATACATATTGTACAGCTTGATATCTCTTCAGTGGATAATGTGTTTGACTACATCTAATCATAAAAAAATATATTTATGCTCCGTGCTTTCTATAAGACTATAATCCCGAAATACGTAAGAGGCCCTTCAGCATGCTTACAGTAAGAAATACCACAATCCTTATCCCCTCAAAGAATGTGCATTCCCATACGAGAGCAAAATTGGTGAATCGCCAGAAGAGGTCATTTTGAATATCGCTCTGCTGATATGCTGACAGAGTCTACTTTGTCAACAAGATACAGTAGTTCATCCACAGTCACAGCAGCGCATCCGTCTGCCCTGAGGATCTCCGTGGCCCCTTTCTCCCGGTCAGCAGATCGTGTGTTGTCTCCCTGGCCTTGCGGCAAAGAACATCCTGTCTGCCCTGTCTACGAGGGCAGCCGCAGAGTACGACAAGCAGATGCATTCTGTTTCATGTGTAGCAGCATGCATATGTATGTCCAGGTTCAACCACTTGACAAGGGATTGAGACCTGTGAAGAGAGCATCTCTGCTGAGGGATTGGGGAAAAGGGCATCTCTGCGCTGTGACAAACTCATTGTCATCTGTGACATTTATCACTGTCCTTCTCATATCTGCAAACCACCATTTCAATCCTCAGTTAAAGCAACCTCATGGGTGGCAAGGCGTCATTGCAAATGGATACAGAGGTAAAGAGCCATATCAGCGACTAAAAATTTAAAGACACGGAACTTTGGGAGAAAATCGGAACAAAAGATTTTTTTCCTCCGCGATTTAAATGTTGTTTTTTTAAATAAAAAAACAACAAAAAAAATCTATAAGCATTTTTTTTCCCCACTGTACTATTTTTCTTCTCACTAATATAGCTTTTGGGTGCTGATGTCAGCAGCTCTTTACTTCTAGCCACAGAGAGCCTTGAAACCCAGCACCCCTCCCTCTTACAGGCCTCTGGCAGTCTGGTAGCAAGGGTAAAGCAAAATAAAGACTGTGTCTATCTAAACCAAAAAGAAAAACAACTCAGCTCATGGAACAGATCTGAAGATATACTGTGCTTCACTGTGCAAACTAAATTTTCTACAAGTATGGTCGTATTATGCACATGGAAAGTGGAACAGAGAACAAAAGAGGAGCCCCGTCTTCTGTGCGGCGACTGCTGCTGCCTCACTGTTCCATAGCTCCGTCACCTGCTTGGCATCCCCTCTCTTTAATTAGCTGGTAGTAATCAAATGGTAGGAGATTAAGACCCCTAAAATACTGTAGGCAGATGATAAATTCCCAAGAGACACAAAGGCATTGCAGAGGAAAACAAGACAATGAAACTGTTTATTATGTTGAGTTGGAGGGCAAGAAAACAGAGAGAGCTTATCTTAAATTTACCAAAAGACCTGGTGGAGAAAAACAATGTGTAAATCACCTCACCAAGCAGAGGGGCCGCAGTAATTAGACTAAATGCAGACTGAACAAACACCCTGTGCACACACCTAACAAAAGCACACATAATGTATATACTGCTTTTAATGTCTCCCTTCACACAGTATGACCAAGACACGACTGCTCCTCGGCAGTAATTCACAGTCACAAACACATACAACCTACAGTATTCTCTCCACAACTATGTGAGCTGAAAAGCGACAGCTCGTAATTAATTCATCGGTCTCCAAATGTCGACTTTTATTATGTTGAATCATAGTGGTTCAAATCATAAACTCACTTATTCTAAATTGATCAAAGTTGTGGTTCTTCTCCTAAATTTTCTACAAGCAAGGCTTCAAAGAGACACACTTATCTGAAGGGGTATAATGGTAGTATTCTCAAAGATGTCAGCCACATCTGTCCTCTAGCAAATTTTTGTGGGCTTCTGTGTAGTGGGTTTGTAGTCATTATCATGATAGGTTGCTCATGAGTGTCCCAGTGACACCAAACATTGAATAGAAGCCACTGCTACAACAGCATACTTATGCATTTTGTAAAATCAGTCATTTTAAGTCCTAAAGAATCTCACAACAAAATTGCAAAGAGAGATGAATGAAACATTCAATATTAGCTTTTGCACACTTGGTTCCAACAGTGTCAGACTGTCTGTATTCAAGTCTCAGAACTGGAAGCTGTACTAAGCATGCAGTTCGTCACCAGAGCTAGTACAGGTGTAAGTGGGCTCACGCACTCCCTGCAGGGTTTCTCTGTATTCTAACCACACACAGGAACCCCACACCCCATGGGTGCATGGACACACAACCTTGACCTTTTTCCACAGAAATCGAAGGTGAAAGGGGGATCAAAGGGGAGACGAGGGGGCAGACAGCGAGCGCAAGAGAAACGTGGGGTTGAATTTGAGAACGAGGGTCAAAGAGGGAGATTGGGAATAAAGTATTAAGGTTAAAATGTAATGTGTGACCAACCAAAAGCGGAGGTTAAACGGTATGGATAAAAAGACTTTGTCTGTATTGTTTAAATTTTAAACTGAACTCTGGAGTATTTACGCCCTTTGACCACAAATCGCTATGGTCATTTACTGCTACACAGAAAAATCTGACTTCCAGTCTGTGTTCTGCCTAAAGACAAAATAAAGACATAAAAATTATATTGCGGTTTGTAATAATGACTGTGGTACCTTAATATGGAAAGAACGTTAAGCAGTGGTGTTTTTGCTCTGCCTTTGTTTTAGCTAAGAGTCAGTGGGCGAGAGAAACCTTCCTGGCTTTGATGAGTGTAATTATGCTTTAAAGAGTGCCGCAGGAGTAAATTCATTACCCAGTCAGATAGCTCTTGTTGCCCGCACTCTCTATCTCTGTCTCCCACAGCTCTATGCAACAGACAGGGCCTCCAGACACTCACACACAAACGCACACACACACACAGTAGGTTCCCCATAGACCAGCCTTTGCTATAGGGCTACAGCTCTACAGCTCATCAGGGCTCTGGAACTCTCCACGCAACCCCAATAACTCTGGATGAATATTTGGAAAGAAAAGACGAACACGCACACATAATCGCACATACATCGCACAGCAACTAAATACACACCCACTATAACGCTCACCGACATTGCTTTGGGCGGTAATCTCGTCTTCTTGGAGGTTCTCTCTAAATACAGCAGAATAACAATGACCCCAATTTCACCACACACACACACACAGTGCAGAATAAAGACCATAGCAAAGGAAAATTTCAACAATGTGCATAAACTAGTGAAATGTAAATGTCCAAAACTGCTGTTGTTTTCTGAGCCTGTGTTTTAGTCTATGTAACTGAAGTCAATCCCAAGATTGATGGGATTGATTACCTGGACCAAACTGTCTATAAAAATTGTACAAGTAGAAGTGCAATTGAGTGGAGGGTCTCCGAGAATTGATCATTGCATACATTGGTGGATAGCTGCAGGTAAGAGGAACTTTCAGCCTACTTAGAATGAAAAGGCAAAGGCAGACATTTGTGAAGCCTTCGTTTTTTAGCATTTGAGCTTGCCTGTTTATGTTTAAGCTCTAAGCCTAAGCTGCGTCTTATTGCTGAGTCCCAAGACTTACGGCTGGGATGGTGTTGCCCCCTCCGCCCCCTGCCACTTTTTTCCACTCAAGGGAGCCTACCAATTTAAGACTGCACAGCAGGGATATATTGAGTATTAACAGTCCATCTCAAAGGGCAGCGGGTGGGGGCACATTGATTGTGTATGTGAGAGTAAGGGAGACAGGGAGGAAGACAGTGCTTTTTAACAAATTTGGCATTAATTATGCTTCCTGCAGTCATGCAAATCCTGCAATTTACAATTCTTCTGTATGAATCTCTGATGCATTTACCACTATGTCCAACTGTGCGTCAGTCTGGGAGATCCTGCAGTCGCTTTGCAGGACCTCGATTGTGTCTGTCAGTCTATCATTGGGAAAAATGTCTACAGCCTCTCATCTCCTCCCCTTCCTCAGCATGTTGGCCTGTGTGTCTGTGAGGATTCATCATGCATCCTTAGGAGTCGATCAAGGGGAAAACACCTCCCTCTCTCTCCCGACTCTACCTCCTCCAGCTCCTCTTGCCCTCATCTAACATTAATGGCTGTTGGTTTTTTAATGAGGAAGTGGGTGTCCCTGTGCAGTGTGCCCATGGAGGACTTGGGTGGGTGAGCTGGAGGGGGGGGGAGTGATGTACTGGTGCAAAACACATCCCCCGGCTGTGAAGCTCAAACACAAGGCTAGCAGGGTGGGACAGAGGGGGGCACTCTCTCAGTAAATATTGCCATGCCCTCCTTCAGCCTTCAAAGAGCAAAACAAGCCAACCGCAGCATTCTGCCTGTCTTGCTCTACTCTCTGCACAGTGAACAGGCACTAGGCATTATGGTAATAGACATGCCTGTGTAAAGCTGCTGGGTTTTGTAAATCAAAAAGGCTGTTGCAAGCAGTACACAATGGCATACTTTTTTGTTTCCCTTATTGTTGCAATGTGAGAGCTGTCTTGTCTAATTAGAAGCACCACAAAGGACTGAGTAGACTGAAAGAAAAATTCAGAAATTAACATAAACAACAACAGCAATTCTCTTAAACAAGTTTCGACTATGTAATATCTTTTACTGATGGTTTTATTTGTCTCACTTGTCTTTTGAAGCAATATGATCCATGGGAGTACCATTTCTACTCATTATCCTTCAAATATTTGCGACTAAATAGTTAAGGCCTAAAAACAGAAAAGTATTTTTGCTATTTTATTGTATTGTTTTATCAAAGAGAGACCAAAAAGAAAATAAATATTGGTACTAATGATCATCTTATTACATTTGACTTTCATATTGTCAAAGCTTCTAATCGAAAAAAATATATATTTGCAACTACATTTAGACATTTCACAAACAATAACATTTTATTAAGTCGAAGCTCCATAAATGGGTGAGCAGTGGTAAATATGATCCCTATAAGTCAGAACTGTGCAGCGGTACACAAATGTTTCTATTTCCTCTGGTGAGTAAACAATGAATGAAGCCTAATTACCACGGTCAGCCTGTAAATCTGACCAAAAATCAATTGTAGTATGCCATAAATTGCAGAAGTTAAAAATCACCACAGTAATTATGGTGTATATCTAATACAGGATACACACTAGCAAATGCTTTCCATGTGGCAGGAATAAAGAAACCCGTTCAATGCAAGACCCTGGTGTTTGATGTTACCGATCACACATTTGATCCATTTACATCTGTCTGGTATCACTTGTTAATTTGAACTCCAACTAACATTTTGTTTCTATGCTTTGCCCCACATATTTCATTCTGAGCAGTTTTGTTAATTTGCCCAGTAACTTTAACCCAACTTTAACTTTACACTGAAGCAGGAATCATTTTATATATCAGCATTCAACATATTACTCAGTACTTCGGACAATGTTAAAGAAGAGAAAGGATGCTTTAAAAATGTCACAAAAATGTCAAGTTATTCACTAACCCCAACCGGTCGCAGCAGATGGCCCCACCCCTCCCTGAGCCTGGTTCTGCTGGAGGTTTCTTTCTGTTAAAAGGGAGTTTTTTCTTCCCACTGTCGCTAAAGTGCTTGCTCATAGGGGGTTATATGATTGTTGGGTTTTTCTCTGTATGTATTACTGTAGGGTCTTTACCTTACAATATAAAGCGTCTTGAGGGAACTGTTGTTGTGATTTGGCGTTATGTAAATAAAACTGAGGAAGTTATTTCAGGGACTTCTTATATGGATTTAAGCTGTCTCAGTTACTTCTGTCTGTTCAAGTAATCCAAGACTTAAAAGATGATTTTTAGATCAGTGCTCTGTTATGGCATACCCTTTGTTGGAGTACTTCTTTTTGATGAGCATAACTTGTATAACTGATGCTGATGCTATAGAATGAATTTAACCAGATGCTTGCTATTGACACTCTGTGATGGGTAAGATCTAAACATTTAAAAACAGTACACAGCGCACAGATCTGCAGGTGCTCTGTCAGGATCTCGTTTAAACAAAAGCAAGCAAGCATGTACCATTAATGCGAAAATGAATGAAAATTCTAAATTGCTTGTTCAAGGAAATTTAATGGTTTTAGAACAAGTGTATATTAATGCTGTGTGTAGAAAAACTGTACAAAAGGGAAAAAAAGGGGGGGGGGGGGGTGTTTTTCCTAATATTGCTCAGTCTATTAGAGATATGCTGTGAACAGATACAAAAGACACTTGTTTGATATGTCTACAGAGCTCTCAGCCACGCCCTGATGCTGCACTCTGCTAGCTAAAAGTGGCCCACATACACAAGCATATTGCCAGTGAGTCTGAAATGACATGCAACAAAGGCACAGAGATACTGGGAGCCAATTAAATAAAGGAAATGGCCTTCATCATTGTATGATTAATGGAGCACACCATTAGTGGATAATGTTAGGCCCCCCTTCCCAATCTCTACCTGTGTGAGTGTGCAGCACATCCAAATGTGTGTGTGTGTGTCTGTGTATGTGTAGAAGTGAAAGCAACAGGGGAGGGTGAGGGGTACCCAAATCCCCAGGGTGTAGTAGCTGGAGGTATTCATCGCTCTCTCCTCCTTCTGAGTGATAATTCTGGTGTTATTCAGGCAGGAGTGGGACAGGCAGTGGTAGGCTAGTGATGAAGCACCATGGCCTTTAGAAATTCATTTCCACCCAGCATTCATCTCATTCCCATTCAGTGCTAGTCTACACCCTACACTCACACCCATACACACGGAGAGAGTCATTACAGAGCCATGATCCATACTCAAAGACCCATCTCTATCTACCAATTATAAAAAAAAAAGCTCCAGCAAATATGAAAAACAGATCCAGGCAAGCATTTCTCCTGGACTGCAGGTGAAGTAAAAATATAGACAGAAACATAGCGCAACAGGCTGATGGAAAAAAAGTGATAGAGATGAGAGAGGGAGATTTTCTAGGCTTAGTGTTTGCTATAACAGAGCATATGTCCAGACCAAAAGCTGTCAAGAATCTGACATTTTTCTGCCTTAATGAAAACTCCAATCTGCTTTTTTCTGCCATGCACCAAAGGAAAGAGTGCCAAGCAGTTAGAGAAAAAGGCTAGGGATGAAAGGAGTGCTATGATGAATGTGCTTCATCAAGCCCTTTTACTACAAAAATACAAGTTCCCTGCTAACCCAGTGCCAGCGTTGCCGTCTTCATGACAAAACAACAAGTAAACACATGTGAATACATGTCAGAAAAGAAATGTCTGCGGGGCTACTGACTGTAACACCATCATTAACTCCTAGAGTACAACGCTCAAGCTTTATCAAACATTTTCTGAGTAGCCACTGAAAAACAGCAGGCTCTACAACAAATGTCCTCTGTACGACACCCTAGACTGCCCTTCACTTACCATGTCGCACCCTCAAGACAAACAGAGACCCCTAAAACATCTGTTCGCCATGCAAACTTTATATACCCCATCTGTACAGTATACCCTTGACTACTTAGCAGCCACACCCCCACACAATCTTTTCAAATTCCACTTAGTAGTCTATCCACATTGAAACCCCCCCACATACCAAGCAGGCCTGGCCCGACTTGGCAACTAGCTCCGCCTGTCCGTCTGTGTGCTCACCCCCCGAGCCAGCACATCAGGTTAGCCATCCCCATGGAGGAGGAGAGAGGTTGGCTCTGCCACTGGACCACAGAAGTTCCACAGTGCCTTCAATTGGCAGCTAGACTGAAGGATCCCCAACCACTGGCACCTGCCAGTAGCTGCATCCCACTCCTGCCCACAACATCTATTCAGCAAATCCTGGGAGACGTCATTAATAAGTAAGTGTTAAAAGGTGGAGCTATAAACTAATTGCACACTGGAATGAGATCGTGTTTAATATTAGAATCCATTACGCTCCGGCTGTTGCAAGTGGAGGCAAATGAATTAAGACAACACGTTATTTACCCGTGCACGGGGCAAATGGAGAATGACAGCAGCGAGAAGGTTGACACTCAACATGGCAGCTGTTACTCACATCTGCTGGCTCCCGAATCTGCAATGCACAGCAGCCCTTTGATATGAGCTGCTATCGTAACTAGCTGACTTTACTTCTGTGCTTACTACTTACTTTCTGTGCTTAGCCTAATCTAGCAGCAGTGGGCAGCACAAAGGCAATATTGCAGAGCAGGGCACAAGGTTGAAAACAGCTTCTTTTCAGCACAAAAAGGAAGAGAAGCCATAAGTGTTGGCCTTTAAACAAGGTCAGCAATATGGTAAACATAAAAGATAGCATCAGAGAGTGGCAGCACGCAAGCAGAATACCATTTGCCAAGAGCTAACTGATTGTGGGTATTGTTATGTGATCAGGTTCAGTGCTAATAAATAATAAATGTTTAAATCAAATGAAATAAAACTGTAAATGAATGCCATCCATATTCTCCAGGAGCCTTAGATTGGGTCAAGATGAACAAAATTTAAAAAATGACACACACACCCCCCCTTGCCTTCTTTTCACCAAGTCCCTAATGAGCATGTCGCTGGCAGAATTAATTTCTTATTGTTTAATTGATCTCCAAACAGCTCTCATCCATCATAGGACTCTTCAATATCTTACTCCTTTAATCTCCGTCTACCCCTCAACATTATTCCACTGCACAGGTCATTACACATGGAGAGAAGGCTCACATTGTGCTATGGGCATATTTTACACTGGTCACAAACAAACGCTGACACACCAACACACACACGTAGTCAAAGCACAGTCATATGATCTCTTTCTCCTGCCCATGTATAGCACAATAATTTGTGTTTCTATTAACTATGCATCAAACAAGCACTGCTGAGGCTGCTGTGGTGATACCGACTCCAGCAATGAGGGCTGGTGCACTGGAATGTGCCTAACATCTGTTTTATATTAATGATTCGTAGCACAGCTCGCAAGCTACTGTAATATTCACAAGGGCTAGAGACCAAAGTAATTGGGATATGTTTAGGAAGTGTAACTATGTAGTACTGCACTAAAAACAGGGCTTCTTGCACTTTGCTACTTCAAAAATCCCCAAATATGCAGTGTAGGTTTTAGCTCCCATATGCTGTTGGACAGAAATAGCATTTCTAGTTGAAAAATAAATTAGAGTAAATGGCTTAAACAATACAATGTAATGAATATTTGGCTGTGTAAGAGCAGTAAATAATATTTGCCTAGGCTCCGATTAAAATGAATAATGTTTACTTGGCTGGCTGTGTAACAACAAAGTGTTGTTGATTTGGCTGTCCATGGTTAATGCTTGACTGTGGAACAGAGTAATAGCTGCGTCCTCTTTAGATGCAAGAGCAATCGTGAGAGCCTTGTCATGTATCAGCACCCACTGACGTGCCCATCCCAGGGGCAACCACAGCACCATGTCCCGTCCCTGACACAGCAACATAATGAATGGCCTAGCTAATGAAGGCTTACTAATTGATTAGGGAGAAAACAGAGTATTACTCACCCTATGATGGCAGCTCCAAGGGGTGCTGAGACACTTTGTCAATGCACTGTTTTCCCAGTCTGTCCAGCCCTGAGGGTCTTTATATCGACCTTCTGACCAGCATGGACACCACGCATGAGATGAAGTGTTATTACCTTTATATTTCATTATCCTCCTACATGTTTTATAACACTGAACACTGCATATTTTTGTGTGCATGCACCTATTAACATTAATTCAACAAATTAATGTGTTGTACATCTTACTGCAGGCATACACCAAGCCCAACCAGGTGTGTCCGCCAGTGATGAGAGTGAATGGGGATTTCAAGGCTTTAGACGCCGAGCTGTTGTTCAATGAAGCAGACAGAAGCTGTTAAGGTGGGAGGTGTATGTAGAGGGCCATTGTCTTTGATTAACTAATTAGTAGACATTATCAAGACTCAACAGAAGTCATTACGAGTGGGCTTTGGTGATGTGGTGCTCATTTCCCCATGGACCTCCAGCCACTGTCTCCTATCCTCTGCCCAGTCTGCCACAGCCCAGGTCACTTATTAAATCTATAACAACTAATTTTGCTTTTTAAATGGAGCTCTAATTGACTTTCGTGTGGAGAAAGCGATGTGGCTGATCCAGCTTGTATTACTTGAATTCCTGATTGAATGTGAATTAGTGATATGGTATTGTGTTTGCACACCATGGAAGATTGCTGGCCCGACTGCTGATGTTCCTCTGTGTCACACATGTCCTCCCTCATTGTCATCCATACATTAATTCATGCCTTTAAGCCAAGCGCTTTCATATCTTTCATCTACCGCTTTCATTTGTTTCTTTGTTTGCGCCTTTAGATGAGACTTTTAAAAACCGAGGTTGAACTACAGATGGATAGTGAAACACTTCTGCAACCATGGATCAGAATAAATACATATCCTTGCATCATTAGCTAAATGTGCTTCAATAACTGCAGGGCAAGTTGAAGACAAACAGAACCGAGTACAGCTTGTGTTTATACCAACTCAGAGGCAAGTGGTTAATACTGCAGATCCAGTGGGTTGCACTCTTCTGTTGAGCTCAGACAAGTGGTGTCCTCACAGGCAGGGGCCAAACCATAATCAAGAAATTATCATAATTCACTCTAATCATAAGTGAAGGAGGGCAAAATGACTGAAATTAAATTCTGGATTACAGCCTCCGATCGCAAGGATGTTTCAGTAACTGCTATTTTCTGCCAGCTTTTTTAATATATGTTTACTATACTCGTTCCGCCAATTAAAACACTAAGTCAAGGGGAGTGCCACAGGTTCACTGTGAAGCAACAGAAACGGGCATGCACAAATTCTGGTGCGGATTTATACTGTTTGTGTGTAATGAGAGGGGCAAAGGCTGAGTGATGTGATTGCTCGGTGTGCTGTATGGCTTTGCTCCCAGTCTAGGGCATTAGGCTCCTCTGCAGTGGTAACAGCATGCTGGGAGAGGGAAGGAAGCAAAATAAAGGCCTGGTCAGAAAGGGCCGTTCTGGTCTAATTGAGTCCTTTGGGCCGAGGCTCCACTGATCAGAGACTTGTTACAGGAATCCGGTTTCATGGTTTCCAAACAATGAGATTTCAGAGAAGGGATTTGTAGTCCTTTGGGATTCCATCCTAACCTTTCTGTGATTTTTGTGGTTCTCTCTTGGTTGTCTGCCTCTGTGTTCCTCTGTTTTAAATCCGATTACTTCTACAATATGGAAACACTCGGATGAGCTAAGCAACTGAATTTCATATGTGAAGCAAAGCAGCAACACTGTGCATTCACTACGAATGTGGCGTTTGTCGATGCCAAAGGTGTGGATTGTTTATCAGAATAAAAGTCTGCTTCAACATTAATTGAGCTTCCTTGATTCCGATGTGGATATTCAGCTCATGATGCTCACTCACAGAGCAAACACTATTTCTCGGTCCACTCACAATGTAGCACACAGGTTAAAAGACCGAAGTTAAGAATGTTTGCGCCGATGGACCATAAATCCAAAAACCAATATTCAGAGCTACTGTCCACATGATTAAATATTAATCATGCAGAGATGTGCAGAGCCAAACACACATATGGTGTTGACTAAGTTTGCTTTACAGCAGTAAATAAAGCTAAAAGGTGAGAAATGTGAAAAAAAATTCAATACATAAACACCAAATTTGTTCAGCTTTCTGAAGCTTATGTTTTAAACTCAGAGGATGAAACAGTACACAACCAAAGGAGAGAAAAATGCATAATGATAGCAACACTCATCAGAGGCTCCTTACAGAACACAGCGAAAACTAGCTTTAGAGCAGTTGCCCAGATGAGAAACATTCACAACTTCTACAAAGAAATTCCTAGGAGGAAGACATGTTTTCTTGCTTGCTCTTTCTTCCTTTCACCCTTTATCTCTCTGGCTGTCTTCTTCTCTCTAAACAATTCCTAGGAGACAAAAAACAACAAAGACAAACGACTTTGGCCTTTTAAAAGAAGCGTCAAACCTCTCCCTCCAGTGGGCCGAGGATCCACGGAAGTCTGCGTGTTTCTTGCTCACCTCCTGCAGTGGCATTAAGCACTGAAGGCTCTAGATGAGCTTCCTGTGGAGCTGGGACAGCCAGGACAAACACAGGCACTGTACTGGTTTAAACAGACACTAGGCCCACTCAAGTGTAGCAGTTCATAAATTAAAGACATGAGCAAAGAGAGGAAGAAGGGAGATTGAGCAAATACAAGCAGCAAACACATGACAGAAAACTATCTCCCATTTGGCTTGTCACTCAACTCAAGAGAATGTGGCAGAAAAGAGGGAGAAGGAAAAGCTAATAAAGCTAATAAAACTATATAATTGTTGATTTAAATGTTTGGTAAAGCTTTAGAAAAGAAAAACTGTTCAAATCTAACAGCTACACGAGAAACACATTGAAAGCAATCCAAGGCTAAAATGTATGCTTTTCTTTTTTTCTGGTCTAGAGAAGAGGCAAATGGGGAGGAGGGAAATGGAGAACAGGCATAGTGCCTCATCCACCTGATGCCATAATGCTTTCTTGCGTGGCTTTCTTTTGTAACACAAGTCCTGGGCAGAGGAGAAAGGCAGACACAAAGAACAGACAGTACTCTCTGCAGGACCCTCTTTGTGCCATCGCCACTCGCAGGCGGCAGGACAAAGCTGTCAGCTGCCTGGACACCTCGTTAGCCCCGCTCCCTGCAGCTCTCACATGGCACAGGGTTGACTGCGGCCCTCCTGCAGAGACTGGCTCATCGCTACAGTGGAGCTTCAGCCACTGAGAAATACACACATACACACACAACATGGGACTGTACAGCATTAAAGACCAAAGGAGAAACACAGTGCTATAAAACACACCTGTTCTACAGAAGGTTCAAAGTCCTCCCTTCACAAGCCTTTCCATGGATATTTGCTTTGGTTGTTAAAGCTGATCTTTTCAAATGCAGCCCACAACAAAAGCATCTCAAGCTTGGTCGAGATGGCTGAGGGAACAGGATCAGACTTGCTTTCCTCCTCACACTCTGATCTTTTTTCTTTTACATTTCTTCAGTTAATGTAGGACGAAGAGTTGGAAATACAAAGACAAAGGGGTTAGCTGAACCTAGACGAAACAACCAATGCAGAGAAAAATCTCATTTATTTTGAGCGACCAAACTGAACTCATCAAGCAAGTTTTGACAATAATTGTAGCAGTTAATACTACACTACATTTTAGCATAGCATTCAGAGTAGGTAGGTTGGAGGCTAAATGACATAAACTAATTAAAAGCTGGAAAAGCAAATTTTAAAATGTTCTATTAAATACTTCTATGATTTCTATATTCTGAGGTTTCCAAGTGTTTCTGCTCAGTCTTCCGAAGGCACTATAAAGCTGTTCTGCTATCACCTACAGTCTGCTCCTGTTAGTACTGTGTAGAATTTCAAGTAGGGTAAGTGCTTAGTTTGCTAAGACCAGGCCAAATAAATATGCAGGAATTAGTTCCAGCTTCATACGCTGTTAAAATAGGATCCACCAGTCAATGCACCAAAACAACCCCATTCACCACACTTCACTTCATTCTGGCTAGAAAGAAAAGCAGAGTAAATGTCATATTCACACACACACAAAAACACACACACACACAAAATTCAAGGATAAACATACTCCTTTTGATTACAAATATTTATGTTTATAGGTACTGTGCGTGCTGATTTTTTCTCATTGCCACATTATACTTTTCCCAAGCAATGCTTACATTTTTCCTCCTTCAACATTCGGACATGCTTCTCTGACTTCTTACAATGAAGAAAAAAAAATGCAGTTCATTCAAGCAACCGGTTCATGTCAGTCATGTGGAAGGTTTTAACCATTTCCACCCTTTAGAATATTATTCACCGTGTTGATCTTCAAAATAAGTACAAAAAATCCCTCACATTAGAAATTATAAAGGTGCTGCATGAAATGAGACACCACAGACGAATAAGCAAACACAACAACCAACCTTCAATCAAAGCAGATGTAGACTTTGCGGCCATTAGAAAATGCTGATGTACCAAAAGGCAGCAATCAGTCAGGCTGGGTGTAGCCACCTCCCATGTATCAGTCTGGACACCCTCGTTCAACAGCTGTGGACTCATATGTTACTGTCGCACTACCTGCCACTGTCCATCCACAACCATACCACCCACAGCACACATCAATCATCCCGCTCCTGCTGCTTTTTAATCTGTTTCCACCCCCAAAGACCAAGGACGCTTCAAAATTACAGTGTAGAAAGGTCACTCCATCCAATTAGAACATCATCAGGGATGCACACCGCAGGGTCATTGCCTGAACCATTGTAACACGTAGTAAATCCAAGTACCCAAGAAAGAACCACCACTCTGACAGGCTTCAGAAAGGCAGACAGAATACTCAGTAGTATTTTCAGGATGAATCTGTTAGAGACAAGTTGTTGTTGGGACAGATTTGAGAGTTAATGGCATGTAAAAGTGCTATGATAGGCCTATTCCCTAAAGATGAACAATATTATCATCATTCCTTATGTTGACCTTGTGATGACCCCAGCTTCCAGATCAATGAGGTCTCAAATCAAGATTAAATCAAGCCTTTATATCGTTCCCCATCATTCTAGTATCTTGCTCATCACAAGGATTCTTCCTCATAAAAGGACATAACTGGACACACAGAAAGTGCCAGGCCTTCTGGAACAATAGAGAACTTTTGGACCAAGCAGAATGATGGTAAGAACCATGTGGAGACCATTGTTTTGGATCGGCAGAAGGAAAATAGCTAATGAGAGAGTAGAGCGAGAGGGAGACAGTGAAAGACAGTGAAAGACAGAGGGTGGGTCAGTGAGCTTTGAGCCACTCGTGGGCTGATCTAAGCCAATTAGACGCAAGTGACAGCTCAGTTTCATGGTCATGACACAACTAGACCACAGCACAGCTCTGAGCCCCCCACACCCCACAGTACAAGCCTGACTTGGACCCCAACAAGCCTTTAACACTCCACCCATAAAAGCCTAAATACCCATCTATGACAACCCCCAACACCCCGGACTGAAGCCAAGAGAGAGGGAGAGTGTATGCTTAACAAAAGATGTTCTCTCCCCTTCTGTCCTGCCTCCTCTGCTCTCCAGAAGGAAGTGGCTGGCTGAGCAGCGCTCTCTGCCTGGCTCCGTTATGGTCGACCAACTCTCTTGACATCTGATGGTGTTGAGAGTTGCTGTGGCGACAGGGAAAATCCACTGACCTTTGCCCTGGTGCTTCAAAACTTGTGAACCCGAGACAAGTGAAAACCAAAAAGCCCGGTGGGGGGATACATGAATGAGGAGTTTCAATTGAAAAATGGGGCTGGTTCATATGACCACCAACAGCTGTCATTAGTGTGGCACCTTCATCCTGTGAGCTGATAATGGCGCAGCCTTCACAGTATAGATGAGGGGAGGTGGTAGGCCACCAGGTTGTGAGTTGTCAGGGCTCCAGGCAGCATGGGCCTTGTGATTAATGACACAGGGCATTGCACCACAAGGAGCTCAGCAGCACGTGCCGCACTGGTGGCAACAACAAAAACTCCATACACTGAGGGATTGTGGACTTGTCACACTTTAAAACAGCTAGTCACAATAGGCTGAATATCAAAATTGACATTTATATATAGCAAAATTGTATTAAAATCGTATTTAAAAACCCCCCATAAATAATCATGTTGCACGCCCATCATGCTGAAATTATAAATGCATGGCTTAATGCGTCCACTCATCTACGGTTGACGGAGCACCAAGTTTACGAAATCTGTGGATGGCTTTTTTTCGGGGGGTGAGGAATCAAGAAATGCAGAAATGAAGGATGACAGGAAGGAGTGATGGGGGTTGAGGGACACCCAGCAGGGGGGTGGGACAGGACAGCCCTCTGCACGTCTAACGTCTGCCACTCAAGTAAGTTAATGATGCCACGTTCTTGGGCCAACCATCCCCCTGCTGCGTGCGAGAAAAGAGAGACAGAGATAGGCGACTGAGGGTGTCGTGTCTTGGCACATGGAAGCAGTGAGAAGAGGTGAGATGCTCTTGTGAGGTGGGGGGGGCGGGGGGGGGGGGGTGGCACATTGGTGAAAATTTAGGGTCTGAGAACATTTATGAAGTCAACACCCCATTTGGCACTATTGAGTGATACATGAATGATACAGTATACCCCTCCTCTTTTTTTCTCTTCTCAATTACATGGCTGTCTCCTGCCTTCATCAGCATGCTTTATCGAGTCAAATTACTAATTAAGGTTTATGAGAAGTTCTGCTAATTTTGTTAGCAGTCAATCACAAGGTCGCTATTTGGTTTGTGATAGCAAGAAGGGGAACGCGATCAGCATTTTGGCTTCAGAGCAGAGTGAGCATCAATTTAAGGGGTAAGGGAGAACCGGAGGAGGGGTGTGGGTTGAAGAGCTGCAAGATGCTGAGGGAAAGATAACGAAATCCAGTATAGCCCTTAGCAAATGCAAAAAAAATAAATAAATAAATAAAAAAAAACAATCACTTGTTTAGGTTTAGTTTTACAAAATGTCTTTGTGGGGTAAATAAAACTTACTAAAGAACATCATAATACCTACATGAGCCCAGTCAGCCATAGAGCTGTTAATAACAATTCTACTTTTGAGATTATACCACTAATAACAGAACTTGAGTAGGGCGTACTATAAGAATGAAAAAGCTGACAGATCCTCATATCCCTTAATCTATAATTAAATTATCTGAGCTCTTCCTCCTCTGACACAGGAATAACCCTGCCTTCTTGAGCTATTTCTCCTTTCATACATCTCCCAATAACACTAGCATAACTGTATTAGCAGTGTATGCTAGAGATGCTCTCCAGACTGCCAAATGGACCTGAATGCAGCTCTGTTTTCCAGCCATGAGGTCAGATGATGGTCAATCAATGGGAGGTCACATCCAGACCTGGCCAAAGGTCAGCCTATCTGGACCCAAAGGTACAACGGGCCTATCAACCCCTTAACTGCTATGAATGGAACTAAATTATGTGGACAGCTCCCTCCTGCTTGGAGTCAGAGAACCTGATAAGAAGAGCAGTTTGCCCCATCTTTAAACTAATGTTTTGTAATTAAAAAATGAGAACAACAAGCAAACAATATTTTTAAATCAGAGCTAATTTTTGCCATTTAGGATTTTTTTTTGGTGCAGTTTTGTGTAAGGGGGGATAAGTAAATTGCCAAAAACAGGCAATTAAACTAATAACACATTAGCTGCATAAATTATCAACCGACTAATTGCAGATGTATCCCACTCAGCATGTTTTGAATAATACTGTTTTCCATAGCCTGCCCCTACAGCAACAGAAGCCTAGATCGATATTCATGAAGTGTCAGAGTTGCAATTCATGTGTCTGTTGAGCACAAACACCACAGGGACCTTTAAAAGAAAGATGGCAGCACAGCTAACATGTAAATTTCACAGTTAATGCCTGGGCATGGCTTATGTTGGCCAATTAAGCTGTTCTTTTCAGCTCCATTACAACGCTGTGTCTTGGGGTTCATTTTTCCCTTACTGTGCAATTTGGGGCTCAAATGGGCAAATGTTGACTGTGCCAGTTGGACAACAAAGGGGGAATTTGGAGTCTGTTACAGTGTGTGGGCACAGGCATGTGTGTGCTAGTGCATATGTGCCTTTACAAACCTTGCCTTGTGTATGAGAAACAGCTATGTACCGTTGTTCCTGTGTGCCTTTGTGTGTGGAGGTCTAATTTGTGCGTGAAACAGGAGAACACTAATGGCTTCTAAAGATCGGTGGAGTCAAATGAGCGTGCTCATCAGTTAGACACACACCCTTTGGTGATCACTTAGTGTCATTAGATTTCATTTCCTGTGGAATAAGAGGATCTTGGTAGATCCCAGACAAATCCCTGCAATCATAGCAACACTTCAGATGATTCACTGCCTTCATTTCATCCTTACTGGGTGGCGGGTGCTGTTGCGTGTGGTATTATTAAATTTAGACTGTTACACTAACAAGATTCATTCGAAACACACCACCAGTATGACATGACATGATTTATTTTCCACATTTTTTACTAAACCAGGAAGCAAAGAGAAAAGACAACTAACCGTCCAACCATTTGAACACACACACACATACACACAGACGCAGTGAAACAGAGACAAACACATTCGGCACCTGCATGTTCGCTAATAGCTTTGCCCTGTACAGTGTAGAGCACAGGGGCCAGCAGCAAGAGGCACTGAGATAAGATTCTGCTTAGCATTTGAATAGAGAGTTCTGATTTCTATTCAGCTGGCCTTTGGCCATGCTAGTACTGAAGTGGTCTGGGCAAGTCTGTCTGGTGACTGGTCTCCACCGTGGCAGCAAATATGCAGGCTCATATCTGGCAATGTGCAACGTCTGTCAGTGTCCCAGTCTGTCTGTCTGTCTGTCCGTTTGGCTGGATCAGTGTCTGGCCGGTTAATAATCAGCCTGGCTAGCTGCTAATCATCCTCCCAGCTGCAGAAGCAGGTGGCCACACATACCACAGCTCCCAGTCTCATTCACCATGTGATGTCATTTCACTGCACCTGGTCATACTGCGTTACATATAAATGAGCAAGATAGTTTTCCCCTGTTAAACAAAGTGTCTGTCCCTGAAGCGCAAAACCTTTGACATTTATTTCTCACTGGAGTAGATGGGCAGCTTACTGTGGTGCATTGGTGGCTGAGTGAACGAATCCCATTTCTGTGACTCATCCACACCTCGGCCAAACCTGGGACTGATCCCAGAGCAGTCTAACAGGCACAGGCAGCAGTTAGGACCCAATCCACATCAAAATGGGAAGCTATTAGCTCTGGAACACACAAGGTCACCTTCAAAACACACACAGCATCTATGTAACTTCCTTTGCTGACATGTGCAATGGACGGAGCAGCACAATCATGTAGGGGCCAAGCTGCAAAGTGGAAAGGAACCACAGCTGTTTTAGAAAGTCCTCTCAAACATTTGATCTTGTCTCCCCTCGCTTTTGAAAGTGACTAAAATACTTATAGTATCAGTTTCAAACAGCAGGAAAGGAAGTGAGAGAGGGAGGGAGTGGAAAAAGGGAAAGATAGCACAGAGAGAAGGAAAGAGAAGGAAAGAGATGGAGACAGCAGAGACTGGATGATTAGGTTTCAACGCTGGTCTGCAGCTGTTGAGGGCTCTAGGTGTCCCTTACAGCAAACGTAATCCAAGTGAAACACATTATCTGTCTACGCCATGGAAAAAAAATCACAGTCATAACACATCCGGATCCTCAATAACGAGCGTGATGCAGGGGCAAACAAAGCTCAGTGCAAAAAAGAGAACAAATAACTGCATAAACATATGAATTAATAATGAAGAATATTCCACTGGTGATTGTTTTCCCCCCTAAAAACCACAAGGCTAGAAAAGCAATATACTATGAATACTGTGCTTCTTATGGTCAGTTTGCAGTATGTGTTTTCTCCTCCTCCCTTCCCCGGTTCCCTTCTTTCTCCCACAGTTCAGTTAAGAATGTAATGAAGCTGAACTGCTGCATCTCCTACATTCCCCAAGGGCTACTTTAAGGAGGGAATGTCCTTAATGTTTGAACAACAAGAAAAACAGCCACAAAAGCCATTTACCTTAAGCATTTTTAAGTTTGCTTATGTACTTGTGTAAATGTACATGTGTACTTATGTGTGCACAACAGTATTTAACCGGACATATCCATCAGAACACCAGTGTGCAGTGTGACATATGCAGCCCAAACTAAACACATTGAAATATGGACCTGGCTGAGTCCTGACCCTTTCACAAGAGCATTGTGCACCCTGCAGTGTTTGGTGATGGCATGTATGCATGTGAATAAATGTGTTTTTTTAAGGGTGTGTAGGAAAGTATAAGGAATAATGGACATTTGAACCAGGAACTTGAACACAGAACAAACATGGCACTTCACACACCAGAGCCTGAATCAATTTCGGTAACATTTGATTCAAACCCACAACAGCTAGTGACTGAACTTCAGCCCTTCATCCTGTCACCTCCTCCCTGGCTCTGCATGATGGATTACCATCTCTGGCAGCCTCAGAGGGTCTTAGAGAGAAGGGAAGGTGGGTGGGGGAGGTCAGTTACGACAGGGACATATTCATCGGAAGGGAGCGCTAGGCTAAGGAATTATGGTATGACAGAGATCTGGGGTGGATAGGAGAGGGCAAAGGGGTTTTCAGGGGTCAGAGGATCCAATCCCGGCTGGACGCAATGGCAAGCTACCCTCAAAATGCAGTGGTCTACAGGGATTTAACTCAGGGTCACATTTTTGATTAATATTATTATCACTCACTTGTCCTTTTGCCCACTTGCCAGCAAATAGAGTGTTATCACACATATTAATCCAAATCTGGTAAATGGCACACCTGTGCAACAAATTAAAATAGACTTAGAATTGGAAACTTCATGTGTTATTAACAGATAGACACTGAAGACTAGATTAATACGGTGATAAGGGTCTATTGTTTTAATTCTAAACATAACAATTTGCAAAATGTACACAATTCAATTAAACCTGAACCATCACTTAAAAAAATGACAACAGAAATCAAAGACCAATACAGTGAAGAAAGCAAGATCTTGTCACCCAGTCTGTGTTTTAAAGTTAATCAATAATCAGCCTGCAGACATGTTTCAATAATTTAGAGCTCAGTCTACATCTGAAACTGTCTGATACCTGTCTAAAAGGGCTCGCTTTCTACAGTGCTGTCAGATTTGTACAATTTATAGACTCTACGTTAATGCAAAGGTTCTTTTTTAACTTTTTTTTTTCTGGTGAGTGAGCATCCGCGGTATGTAGCATGGGTGATGAGAGACATTGTGGAGCAAAGACGACGAGGCAAAACACAGGCAGGCAGGGAGAAGAGACAAAGCAATAGACCTGCATTGTCAGAGCGGAGAGGCCATCAATAAAAGTGTCACTATGAAGGGAGAAAGAGGGAGAGTGTGAAGAAGCGAGAGCGGGGTATATAAAAGAAACACAACAAAACCTGGTGCGACTGGTGCTTCATCTTGCTGGCCACTAATGGGCGTGAGAAGCGGCTGGTTCAGCACTCTTTGCTTGATGGCTCACTCCTCCTGTGACGGGCCATGGCATCCTTGACGGAGCGCCACGCACTTACTTAATTCAGTTTGTACACTCAAAGGTGACATAATGGTATAAGTAGAGAGGTGAAGTTTGAAAGAAAAGGAGACAAAAAGACTGATAATAGGCTGAGAAAGATGGTCAAAGGTCATCCCAAACTTGGATCTAAGTACTCGATCTCTTCGCCACCTACTCACCACATTTTCCATCTTTGTCTGCAGCTTTTGTCACACCTCTACATTACTGTTGTCGTGATTCAGCCACAATGTATGTGCACCGTATTTCCCTTCTAGAGTACTGCTGTCACTTCATCTAAAGGTAATCTATTTCCCTAGGTGGAGCTGGCGAGGTCAGAGCTGGGACACAAAGCCCGCTGAGGAAAGTAAAAGTGCAGTCTCAGGATGTGTATGTGTGTGTGTGTATGAGAGAGAGACAGTGAGGATGTTAGTGACCGTAGTGTATCCCTATGATTTATCTTCCTGTGAGACTTTCCAAATTTCTGTTCCATTTCTGCAGCCCGGCCTCTTTCCAAGCATGGCACAGGAGTTAGGTATCTGTAGGAGCTCCTCATTTACTGTGACCATCTGTGACTGATAAAGGTGATACGATCAAGCTGCGTGACGCTGTATATGGCTGGAAAACACTATAGCCGTGCATCTGAATATATGTGTGTGTGTATGTGCATATGAATAGACAGGAAGATCTCTACAGAGGTCAGCAAACTCCAGCTGACACATTTAATCAGGGATTTTTTCCTCTCTAACACTATCAGGAGAAGATATGTTTCACACGCTTGCCCTCTCTCCCCATCCCTCTTATCACAGGACAACATTCCCACTTTTTCTGCATGTATGCTTTTTGCTTTTCCTCCGTCACATCACTGCTTGTTTCAGCTCAGACAACAGTGAGCTCCAGCAGGAAGGTTTTTTTAAAATTATTTCTTACTTTTTTTTATATGAAAATGTAATAAACTAGAAAATACTTTGGTGTGGTGTCAGCAGCAGATTTATGTTTATTTTATCTGTGTGAGCAACTGATCTTTTATTTATTGAGCAAGTTATTGAAAAACCAGACCAACTGTTTTAGATGGACCCGGAAATTTGTGTTTTACACATCTAAGAACATAAAGAAACAGACACGTCAAGATGTGTGGTATGAATAAAACACTTACATATTACACTTACAAATGAGAGTTTCTGAGACTGTGTTGTATTTCCTAACTGTAGCATGCATCATTAATGCGCTGTAATGGTTGCGCTGTTGCTGTTTTCTTCATTACCCTTCATTATTTCTCAAGGACTCCCACACAGATTAAACCTCAGTCTACCGGGGTTTATACAAGCACGAGGGCAGGTGTTTGTGAACACGCGTGTGTAAGTGCGTGAGTGTCTGCTGTTTGTGTGCACTTGTCACCCCGTTTTCTCATTTCTGAACTGGAATAATGAGTCCAGATGAGCTCAGCAGTGCAGCTCATCCTGACTCCCCACCTGGCTTGCTCCTTTTGGCCCATCCCTTTATTAGCTCCCCCCTCATGCTGGACACAACAGCAACAGCTTGGTAACCCTCCTCCTCTCTTCAACACTCGCACCTTTCCCAACTCAATTTTCCTGCTAATTACCTTGTTGTACGAGTACCAACTGCTACCTAACGATTCACTTAATTGCAGAAGTGGTACATTAGATGATATCAAAGGACCTTTTTAAAAGTCATCCAATCCCATTCCAAGCGGCATTTAGAACCAACCCAAGACATCTGTTTCGTTTCAGTGTCATTTGCATTTTTAAAGGTTAAAACCGAACAAAGCTGCAAAGTTATACATCTAAAACTCATTTTTTTTGTCTTCATTTATATGTGGTGCCTTTCCCCTGATGATTACATACAGTTAATACACAAGTAGACATGTCAGAGGGCCTATATCACAGTTGGCACTCAATTAAAAGTGATATGTGCTAGTTTCAGGTGGATGTAGTTTGCGTCAAGCACCTGAAAAGATTGGGCTAATTAACGTTTTCCTTGGGATCCTATTGCCCCAGGTGTGCCTTGTCACACTTACATATACACAGATACTCGCAGAGCTAGCAATTTACGCAGCAGCGATGGCTGCAGCTTGCATTTCTGACACAGGCTTCACAATGATTTATGAACCTGCTCATTGACCTAGTTTATCCTGAAAAGAGAAAAGGGGCACATTCTCTTATATGCAGTATATCCCATATTGCTGGCCTGGAGTCAGTTTTGAAGAGGAGTAAGATTACAAGGCAGGCTGCTCCGATACCCTCTAGGCAACACATTTACAAGTTCTCTTATCTTCTGAAGTACAGCACAGTGAACAACAGCTATAATGAAATCTCTCCCCAAATGCAGCAGAGTGATGTCTGGGCATTATCCCCACACTCTGCACATGCACCATGGAGCTAGATAACACAAAGCAGTTCATGTTCTTGTCCATCTATTTGTGCTCAACATCCAACACTTAAAGGAGACAAGGTTGCAGACCTAAGCCCAGTAAAGGCACAAGTGCCCCTGCCCACTCGGGCCCACATTAATAATGCATTGGCACCTCTTGGAGGGCTCTTCCCCCTTTGCCTCTTCACTCCACATTTCCTCCTCTAAAAGAGAGAGTGGTGAGTCCGGCCCAGCTTGATGCCTGGCATGCAGCAGCGCCACTCTGTTCAGTGGACACAGAGTTCAATCTGTTTCAGAACTGCAATTCAATTATCTCACCAGGGTCCTGTTCAACCACTCGTGAATGGAAGGGGGGCAAAGGTGCGTTCAATACAATGGAGGGGGAGATCGAGGCAGGGGATGGGGGAGGATTGGGGGGGGTTACAAGACATATCATAAACACAAATCCAGTTCAACATGGATATAGATTTAAGACTTTTTCTTGTGAGATTAGCTTTGGCTTTACAATCACTGGACGGATGTCAGGACCTGATAAAGCTAATCACTGCTGTAAAGCGAATGCAGAGGGATTTAGCACATCGCCCCCCTTCTGCCCCCGCAGTCCCCTGAAGACCTGGCTGTGAAAGAAAACTGAGAAAGCCCAGGGCCCAAAACAGACCAGGCATGGAGCGTGCCGCAAAGTGCCCCTCCCTCTTCTTCAGGCTCTATGATACCCTTATCTCAGTAAAAATGAAACACACAGAGGAAATACGCTGCAAAATGGGCACTTTTTTTTTTATCACGGAGGTTAAATTTCTAATCATCACTTTGTAAATGTCAACAAATACCTAAAGTTTACTGGAAAGGAACATAATTATTTGGTCATCTAATCACATTTAAAAGACCAAAAATAGTCTATATTTAAAAGATGGAAAAAGCACTCTAACCATGACAAAAGTACAATAACAAAAGACTCTGGAGCTCTGCACTGTTTCTGACCATTTTGGTACCTTAAGCCAGAAACTTGATTAGCTCATAAAGAAATGCTGCCAATCAGCTTCAGGAAATTCTTCCTCAAGATGCTCAGGATTACCTACAGTATTATTAAAATTGAAACAAATAATTAATGTCTCCATATAACACACTACCTGAATATTTAAACATCTTTTTCCTTCTCCTCACCTTTTCCATTTTCTTCAACATGCCTCTGAGGGCTTTGATCTCCTACTATTAGAATAATTCAAATCAAAATTACCCCACTTTAACAAAAGGTCACATTTGTGCACCATCACACTGTAACCAAGTAACACAGTGAATGACTGCCGAACAGAGCCTTTTCCTGCACCCACACTCCATCTTTGTCAGGCCACCATTGCCGTCATTCTCAAACTGCTATGCCTCATACAGGCTCAGTCCAGTATGCTGTCACTATAATGAATGCTCAAGTGTTCAGCTTATTTCACATTTTTATAGTTGGTCCTTGTTAAGTGTTTTACAGCAGAGCTAAAATAAACCAAACTCCAATTAGAAGTCTTCACTGTAATTTAAAAAGTAAAGACCTCAAAGTACTGAGTGAAAAATTCAGTGTATTTATTTTTTTAGCCAGTAGTGTTGTCTTATGATGGAGTATTGTATAGATTACTTTACACCATTCTTTTGTTATACCTTGTATAGTGTATGAAGCTACACAAACATGTCCAGTTCTGTACACTTGTTTGTAGCCTGTATGCTGAACCTCACTCTCAAAATTGTTAATACCCATCAGATGTGCGCTATACATATTTCTTCACCTAGCTCTGCTCTTCCCTCCTGCCCTAGTGACCCCTCACCCTTCACCTTTAAGCCATTCAAGTAGTCAATGCCTCTATTCAACCCCCTCTGCTCCTCAGTCCATATTACATGAGAAAGAGGGAGAGCGAGACCATGAGAAAGAGAGAGAGAGAGAATACTGAAGAAGAAAGGCTAAGAAACCGTGTTAGAAGGAAAGAAAAAATAAAATAATCGAGAGGGTTCATCAATTTTTCATGAATTTTCATTTAGAGTGGGAGAGGCCTCTTACAGCAATCGATAGATCAAGCTGCTGTCACACAGTTAGCACCTGGGGGCCACTGGAAGGCCCTCGGGAAGGCAGGGCAGTGGATCAGAAGCAGAGACCAACCCCCTCCAACCCATTTCCTAAGGATCAAAAACTAACTATGAATTTTACTGTCATCACCTCAGAAATACAATTACAGGCAGAGGATGTTGTTCCTGCTCTCTTTTGTCTAAAAATCGAAAACATTTGATTTCCAATTTTTGCTTGTTTTATGTTGTCTAAGGAGTCCAGCTCAACATTTTGAGAGACTGTCTAAAGTTTGTCACTTTCATGATCAGAATTCTCCTCTTCCACAACATAAGGACATAGGGACTTTCCCCTCCACCTTATGGGCATTTTGAGGTGCCTGGGAGTGGCTGTATAGGAAGCCCATTCTGAGACTGCTGGGGGGTAGGCTCATCTTCAAAGGCAATTCGATCCACAGCTCAGGTTATGCCTGTCACCATTCACCAACAGACTTCAGAAGGCCTGTGCTAAATGTCCATCACAAACTGTGCTTGTCATTCGACCCCCACTCACCTGCGAGAGAGCCACGTCAGCCATGCCATCATGTTCCCATCATAAAGCCTCCCAGCAGCTTTACGTACATACTCCAACCCACACAACATCAATATATATCCCTTGGGCTTGGATCACATTTATCAAGTGCATGGAAGAAAAAACTCATTATCCAAAACTCCGACCAATATTCCACACTGTGACGTCATAATAGGGTTTAAGTGGCACTTTTAGACCAGCAGGAAATTAGTATTGTTTGTAAATGGAGAAGAAAAATGAAATGAACTAAAAATAGTGCCAGAAATTGTTGACTTGTTTACTTAAAGTACCTACAGTAGAGACGATGTTTCAACGCTTGATTCGATCAAAAATGTATTCTGAATGTGCTGAATGCAAATCCAGTCTTTCCATCAGTAAGCAGTGAGATCAGAATTTCTCTTTATCTGTCCTTATAAATTACATAATGTGAGCAGAATCATTTTGAACTCCAGCAAAGAGGAGAAGTGAAGCAAAAGGAGAGAGACTCTTGACTTACATGCTACTTCCAAAGATGCATTGCGGCTCACAGCTTCTCCCAGGTAGTTCCGGGCCACGCAGACATAGGCTCCCTCATCTGGTTTGCTCCGTCGTCCATGAACGATGCGAAGGAAGAAAAGCGAGCCGGTGGGCAGCAGCATACGGTGGGAACGTGGGTCATCTTTGTCTGTTTCCACCCGCTCTCCATCCTTGTACCACTCCACTGTCGGGGTTGGCCGCCCCTCTGCTTTACAGTTGAGAGTGGCGGGCTCCCCTTTGGATACGATCAGGTCAGAGGGATGCTCCACAATCCGGGGTGGGGAGTCCTCCTGGCGCAGACGGGATCCTGAGGAAAAAAAAGATGTTTTATGTTCAGTGATGTTATTATATAAGCTTTATAAAGCCAAGAACCTCTTCCATAACAAACAATAGAAAAATAGTGGGAATATGGGGTTTTAATTAATAAACAACTCATAGCAACAAAATAAATAAGTTGTCTGGGTCGGGAAGACCGACCTCTGCCCAGAGCAAGAGCTATGTGGTGTGGCTCTGAAGCGGTCTCCAAGGTATCAATTGACAACTTTTACTCTTAAAGAAGAAAAACATATAAACAGGTGGCACAGTGAAAGCGCATATAAACAGTGTTGTTTCTCAGCAAAGGGGTCCTGGGTGAACCCACTGGTCACCCCCTTTATGTGTGGGAGTTTTTACCCAGTGCCCACTGGGTACCTACTGCCTTTTACCTCCCACAGTCAAAAGAAATGCATGCTTAACTGGGGATTTTGTCTGTAAGTGTGAATGTCTCGTGAATGATTGTCTGCTTCCATGTTCTGGCCATTTATATTGACTGGCGACCTGTCAAGAATGTATTCTGTCTCTTGCTCCTGACAGCTGGGATAAGCTCCAGTGCCCATGTGACCTTGGATTGGAAAAGCGATTAAGAAAATTGATGGACATATATAATTCAATATTAAGTATCCCATAAAAAACAAACAAATAGTAACTACTAGGAAAAGAAACTCTGGTAATCCACTTTTTCAAATAAAAAGTAAACTCAAGTTATTATATACTGGAAAAGAAGGACAACAGAACTTCTACTTTCTGTGTAATGACCACTATCCACTGCGATCCACTGTGTTCTGCTGAGTTGATTTGGCAGCCTATACATAATTTACAAATGCAGTTACTACTCACTAAGTGACATCTAAAACCATCAAGCTACAATTCAACTCAACAGCAATAGATATATACAAAAAACCTCATCCAAAACAGCTAATCTGGCCACATTTAAACCCCCCCAAATTCGATTCACATTGTTCAAAAACCAGGTGACAAAAGCAGTTGTTTTTGCTATTTTTCTTGCTGCCTGGACCCAAATAGCAGTGGTAAGTGCCTTTATATATCTGACTTGGGATGGAAGCTTGTAATAAAAGCCTATTAAAGCTTTTAATAACCATAACAGGTTAGTCAAAAAAAAAAATTATATCTGCTCTTCTCAGCCCGTGCAAGAGCTTGAGAGTAATGGAACCTATAGGCAAACAGTGAATGAAGGCATACAGTTAGCTTACATTAGAATTACACACATAGACCCACATTATGCTGTTTATCTGCCCTCTATATTTGGTTTTCAGCAAAAGTCAGAAAAAGTGGGAGTTCACTATGCAAAAAGCAGGCATGTGATGTGAATATGAATGTTGGGGTCCAGACTAATGTCAAATGCTAATCCCCTGTGGTTGAAAACCTTGGCCCACTCCTTTTCATTAGAGCTTACAGTGGGTAAGCTTTTGGAGCCTGGCAGTTAAGATAATGCTCTCCGAGTCAGAGTGCGCAGTGTGTCTGTGACCAGGTCTTACCCATGGTGATAAGAGACTGTAGGCCACACAAACGCACACACACACACTCTTATATCAAGGAAGCCATGGGAACCATGCAACAATCAAACAGTCTGATCCAGCAATCAAAGGCACAGCAAAGGGAATGGGGAATGAGGCACAGTTTTCCAACAACCCTTTTTTCTTTTGAACCATTCAATACCTCATCAATAACTCTGCTTCAGTTGACAGCTAAATGTTAACCACTCAGTGTTGCCTTAAGTTAAGAGCTCAGCTCTTTGTCTTAAAATAAGCTGTTGCAGGTGTGCATGTGATTGAGCCGAGTTGATGATTGTGCCCTTCCCTGGGGGCAGTACAGTGGGGTAATAGAATGATGCCTGCTGCACAGAAGTGCAGTATACCACATAGGCCTTTGTGCTTATGTAAGGGGTAATTTGAACACAGGATGCAAGCATAACAGTGGTGGTTCCAGCTCTTTGTTTGGCTGGGTTTTGCACATCCCACCACCCGTTACACTTCAACCTCCCAGGGGAAACCAGGACAAGCTGTACCGAGGTCTTTTCTCCTCATGAGTCTACAGGCAAAGGGACACGAGCCAGCAGAAACCTGCTGGTCAGCATAAAATCCACTTCAAAGAGCAAGTGTGGTGGATGTGTGTGCACGTGTACACACAAACACACACAAAACACACAGATTTAGTCTGGAAATGTGCACTAGTCCACAAAATGTCAGGAATCAGGGATCAGATAGGGACATATTGACCCCTGAACAGGAGGCAGTCTGTTCTCTCTTCTTCCTAATTTGGGCTAATTCCCTCCATTTCCCTGTCATTGATTAGTGATCAGGCCTGGTGTCTTGCACTAACTGGTGCCACAGACAGCGATCTGTAGTAGAGGGGTAGGTAATATTCTGTCCCCAGAGTCCATGATCTAATCTCATTGGTATTATGTGGAAAACTGAAGAAGTATAGCTGGTGTTTGGAACAAAAATCTAACGTATTAGCTTGCTATCTTTTTCACCAAAAGTAGGGAACAATAACCTAGCTAGCAGCCAATTTTCCTGTCACAGAGAGGGCAAAGAGCAAGTTTGTATTCTGGCAATAAGTGACTTAATAGATTAAGCAGTAATTAACACTGTGACATTGATAAATGGAGGGCAAGATAAAGGACAGACATGTAGGCCCCCTTCTCCCTCAGATCCAGTGTCAAACGCACATTTATTCTTATCTCATTGGAGCATCTGCTTCCCCAATAATCCACAAATCGTGCAGTGGCTTTCCACTAAGGCCAATGGACATGACTAAACTGCAGTGACTCCATTCGATTTCTATCAGTCTAATTTCTTTGAATCCAATTTGTATTCCAATCTACTGCTTTCTAATCACTTAAACCTTGAGTCTCCATCTGGTCTCCTCTTTCCTGTGGAAATGAACACAGCAGATGCCTCTACAATTGTCCTTTCACTGCCAAAAAAAGCTAAGCTGGGTGCACAGAAGGCCAGACGTGACTGGTCAGTGTCCTTCCTGAGTCAGGTGTAGAGGTTAAAAGCACATCCATATGCTGTGGAATATGGTTTGAAAATGACCCATTAATCTCAATACTGGAAAACTTCAACACATAAACCTTGTGAGCAGTTTCACTTTGAAAAGTGCAAAGAAAAATATTTGCACAAGCTTAAGCGAGTGTATCTACTACAGCCCTCATGTGGCTTCCATGAACAAGGGTTGTCCCTGAATGTGCACTGTCCAAAAATATCAAATTAAAAAACTTTATATACATTCCCACTGCTGAGCCATCAGACCTAACTCCTCACAGGAGCGAAAGTCAATTTTCAGCTTCCTATTGGGCCCCTTTTCCCACTCTCTTTACGGTAAATGGGCTTTCTGTTGCCCTTTTAATGTGATCATTGGTGCTGTGCAATCAAGTGCTCTCTGAGCTGAGGCGAGTGCACTTCACTGGGTCTCAGGGCACACGCTCCTATCAAAATGCTGTGTTTCCCCCTGTCTGCAATAATACCGCCATTACTTTTCACCACTGCTGTGCAGTCATCCACTTTTGGAGAAAAGTAGGAACCACAGAACAAACAAACAAGCACACAGACAGGGAATGAAATCAGAGAGGGATTACTGAACCAGAAGCTGATTCTTTTCTGCCTTTTTTCTTCCCGTCTACTTATGTCAGCTTCACTGAAATGGATGCAATTTCGCTGTGCTGTTATCCAAGAAATGTGCAGTATTTGAGCACCCGCTTTTCTCCCGCTATAGTGTTTCAACCAATATGTGACGTTAGCATTGAAATATAACTGAAAAACATATAGGTTAAACAAGATAAGATGGGTAACATTTGTCGTTTGAATCCGAGATAAAAAGCTGCTTGACTACAACTCATTCTCCTGCATTACCACTGACCACACACCTTGAACTGGTCTTTTCTGTTATCTTTGTCACATATTTATTCATGTGTGCAACAGAAGGCCAGGCCTTTGATGATCTTTTTGTAATTATTTTTATTAGCTCCCAGGAGAAATTCTCCCACCAACCAAATCAATACACACACCAGTCACAGGAAGAGCACTGAAGGAAGGGCTCCCCAAAGAGATATTAATTATTCTACCAACAGATGCATGCTGTAACCAATGGCAACCCCAGACCAAGGCAAAAACTTTTGGTCACCAAAGCGCCATAAAACATCAAACAGAAAAAACCAAGGTCCGGGCCAGGAATGCAGTAATATTATAATGTGGAAAAGGCAGAGGTATTTCGGGCAGAAAGTGCTGAAACCCAGTGGACTCAGTGAATATAAAATTGTCCAAAAAAAAAAAAAAAAGAAAACCTCAAAGAATTTTCAGAGTGAATGAATTATGCATTAGATCCATGTTGTCCAATCTGAAGTATACCCTCCCTCTGCCTCCCACTTCTCCCAACTCTCTCCACTTCTCTTCAACCTCCCACTCGATCTCCTTCTCTCTATGCATCTCCGCCTCTACCTCCCCATATCCCTCTGTCCATTTCACTTGCTCCCTGTCCTGTTACATGCTGTCCTCACTGTGAGGGTGACTGAGTCATATCCGTCATGTCATCAAAGGGGAAATACGATAAAGCAGCAGGGGGAAACTGGTGATGGTGAAAGACGGATGTTACTGGCCCTCTACGCCTCAGCACCGGCCCTGCCGTGACACTTCCAAGCAGCCCGTTCTGCACCCGAAATTCATCTTCTTTATGCCAAGCTGTCAGTGGCGTCACAGCGCATGAGCGCCAGTATACTCCAATACCAGACAAACAGCCCATCTCAGTGAGGTGTCACTGGAGACATCCTGCTGTATCTGCTGGAGCCCAGCCCAGTCCAGCGCATCCGGCCAGCCACTCGATACAGCAGAATCCTCAAACTGAAGACACACAGAGTGAAATGAAGAGTGTTCACAGGTGCAGAGCAGATTCCTCCGCTTCATCTTCTGTTTCAAGAGAGGGAGGGGTTTCAGCTAGGTAACTGGCTCACATGATGGAGTCTGTTCCACCTCAGTGCTCCGCATACTGCTCCTCTCTTCTCCTGCTAGGATCCATACTTTGAAAGCAAACACAGGGGTAATTCTATGAGCTGCTCCCAACCCCTCAATGCATCCATGCTTCCCTCTAACAAATATCAGATAGAATTCCATTCTGAGTGTATTTCAGGCAATGTCGAGGTGGGGTCAAATTGACTTTGCATCCATGTATTTACTCTCTCCCCCATGCAGATGGAATATATAAATAGATAACTGTGGGAAACAGAATATCTGATTTTACTGCAAAGGGCTGATTCACATTGCTTGTATTTCAAGGAGTTTCAACCTTGTTTTTCCCCCATTCTTACTCTCCACCCTACTATGAGTAGCCATGCACAGAAAAGGCGATGTTATCACTTTTCAGCACTTGCCTCGTCTCAAAAGAGCGGAGATCGCTGACTTGCAACAAGATACTAAAGGAGGAAGAGCAGGATAACGTAAAAACAGTTAAGACTGCTTTATTGTAAAGGGAAAAGTGTTGACAAGCGTGCTGCTTCCTCTCTTTGTATGGACTGATTAGTACAAGGAGTACAGTGCTAGCTCTGTGGGGCTGTCAGGCCACTGGTAGGGATACTAAACTGCGTGATGCAGATTAAATGATTTCCGATTCCTGGGCCAGTGAAGCGTGTAGCTCACTGCGCCACCCCACCTTTTTCAAACCTCTCTTTTTTCCTGCAGATCCTTTTGAAGAGCCTCTGCTCTAGCATTTGACTGTTGGCCTTTGCTTTGCACCATGACAGTAACCTTGATATTAAAGTTGTGTGCTTGGAAACTCAACGATTTCAATTTCAGCCCAGTCTCCCCTTCCTATTCCACTACAAAGAATCCCTTACAGTTAAGGTAATGTTCACTTGCTCCAGTCATGCAATGATCATCAGTAATAAGCAATCGTAATAGAGTCCAATTTTCTTTGGTCATTTTAATCTCTGTAAATGTTCTACAAATTAGATAAGAAAGCAGCAGTGTTTAGATCTATCTTTTCATGGTATATCGTGTGTGCAGAGTGCGTGTAATTGTAAAGACAGCTGACTCAAAATCACTTTCAGGTGTTAACAGAAAAAAAAATATATAGATTTTGATCAAATGTGGAGGGGGATAAAGAAGGGTGTAGGTGACACGTGGTGTTGAGTTGTGACTGTGTGATTTTGCAGTAAGTGGACTGACTAATCCTAAATAGACTTATTTAGCTGCCTACAGTTAGGCTGGGAGATACTGACACACCGAAAAGTGCTATATAAATGCAATCCATTATTATTATTATTATTACTTTTCATAAAGCACTCAAAATAATAAGCTATTCAAATAAATACCTTAATTTAACTTAAATTTAGCTGTGGGGTTTTTCAGGAGAAAAAAAAAAGAGACTAAACAGAAAGGTCAAAACCAGGACTGATGTGTTCAGAAACGGTATCTCTCTGCTATCTAACCACAAGCATTTCATTCAGCTGAGTCCTCTTCAGGATGAGCATATGTATGTCACACAGAGACATCAGGTAGTCAGAAGGTAAATAACTAACCTAAGCCTCCTATGTAAGCGCACAAACAAAAAATAAGTATTTTCTCAAAATTAATGATATTATTTGACAGGACAGAGGTCAAACCCAAAAATTTTTTAAGAGGATTTCTTACCCAAGTTATAAAAAAAGCAAGGAAATATAAAAACTCATTGGTCCTCCCTGCATGTCAAGCACTCCAGTGGTCCTTAGATAAGCTTAACTCCAGATGGAAACATGAAAAATAAGAGCTATAACCACACCATCCAACCGATAAACTCAGAAAGCAAAGCACCGGCTCTGATACTTCCTTTTTTAAGGTGCAGCCAAGCAAGTCAGAATAAGATTTATTAAATTTTTATTCCGCAAGACATTTAGTGTGGTCTTGCTTTGGGATACAGGGTCAAGGGTGCCAGCAGTAAGTGGAAGAGGACTCATTCAGTTTATTGAGGCCCATGTATCCACGCTAACACAAAACAAGACTTTGATGGTTATTAATAGTGTTTCCAAAACACATTTACCCACACACTCCTACAGCAGTTCATAATTCTGGAGCTGGCTCTGTGTTGCATAGCCTCTCCGTGACAAATGCCCGGGAGCAGCTATGCAGAAAAAAAAATCCCCACCATCCTGGAAGTGAAAGTGGAGAGTTCAAATGTTCAAGGATGTGATTAGGGCTTTTGTCCTCTTCACCGAAACGGTTGTGACACTTGGCTGATGCCACGTTCCCCACTGAAACTTCAACCACAAAGCCAGTCTCACCAGGAGTCATTATATACAGTAAATCAACTCGCCCCGGGTCACGGTGACTAGGTTTACAAAGCAGTGGGGTGCCATTTTTTTCTTTTCCCAGCAAGGACACGACAAGAACAGGTTCCTACAGTGCTGTAGGAACAGTAGTGTGCATTTTTCATTTGCGCATCATCAAAGTTATAGCCTCTGCTCTGAAACACTACTCTAATGAGGTGATGGTCTATAGTCTGGAGTCTTTGTATTTCTAAAGGTTTTTATCCTCCAGTTAGCTTCAGGTAAGAAAAGCTGGATAGCTGTCATGGCTAGGTGATCCATAGACCGGGCAGGAGATGAAGACGGTGGAACAAGACACTTATTCAGTGGCTTCACCACTCTGAGCAGCATTACAGCTGTGCTGGACTACTGCTGCGCGTGATGGATGTGTGCTTGAGTGTCGTACTCTGGCTGTCCATCTTCATATGTCTTGCACTGCGAGACAGCTCATGCATTTTTATCACCAGACCTGACCTCATCTTTAAAACACTGGTGAGATACTCAGCTCAGGTACAACTGTCACACAAAGTCTTGACAATGAAGAACAAGAGAGTATGTTTTGTTTTTTGGCTTAAAACGGCGAAAATTAAAAACACATACATCCCCCCAATGTTGCAGTTGTGCATTATTTCTTCTTACTTTATCCTCCTGCAATCACGTTATGTTTGTCAGTATAGATCTGTATGGTCTGTAAGTTTACGGTGGATTTGTGTATCTGTGTTTGTTTGTGTAGGGGGGCTTTATCCTAAAAGCATGGATTATACAGTTCCCTGTACTTCCATGAGTCACTCAACCTTGACATCCCTTCCTCCTATCTGAAGGTTGCCGCGAGACAGCCAAACAGAGGGCAGGGTGAGGGCAACGGGACACAGAGTAAATAAATGCTTTCCCCAAACAACATTTCAGTGCAGCTTGGAACATGAAAACACAGATAAGACAAACTCTCAGTCCCTTCCGTGTTCACATCACTACCAGCTTCTGTTATACTCAGTCCTTATGTCGTGTTGTTTTGCCGTGCTCTTACGACAGTTACATTTTTCCTGATAGGACTGTTCATCAACTCCACAGTGTAAATGAGCAACACATCCTGCACATCCTGATTTATATAACGGCACCTTTATTTACTGCTGGCCCCCTTACAACTTTTAATCTGCTGTTTGCGAAACAAAGACGATGACAGAACAGACTGAGGCTTATATCTGTGCTCTGGGGCCCAGGCGGTAAGCACAGGTGTGTATTCTATAAGTGCAGGTGTGTGAGACAGGTGAAGGCCCTTACCACTTGTTTTACTTGCTTTAGTCATCTCTATTCATCATATCACTCCTCCCCCACCCCAACCTAAACACACTCCCACTTTATGCTCCTATCACAGGTGTACAAAGAACTCCTCATTGTTTGAATTCCACCCTCATTGACACTGCCACTGATGGGATACCTGAGCAATGACAGTATGTGTGTACGTGCGATACAGGGGAAGAGCAAGACCGCGGGAAGATCTGAAAATATATATTGTGGGACGAAAGACACTAGCTGTCTACCTAATAGTGTTAAACCTCTACTTGGTCCTGTTGTAATCTCTCAGTTATTTTGTCTTTTTCTCTGTGCAATTCTGCTCTGTAAATGTCAGGGGTATGCTTGACTGGGGCTTAATAAAGCGGAGGTAAAACAGGGAAAAGTGGCATTACCTTCCCTCCATTTTGCTGGTCTTAGAGGAAAACCAGCCATGTGCATTGTCTGAAGCTGACATTTTCTCTCCCACATCTGCACCATGAAAATGCAAAGACGCTACCTATCGTGTTTCAAGAATTTAAAACAGCTGTGAATCCTCTTATATCTCAGTGATCACAGGGCATTATTTTTGTGATTTAAAAGAATTATGGAGAGCTCAAACTTTACTCTATCACGCCTTGAATGTGTGAAGTGATCGCTGTTGAAACACGAACCACTGAGCAGCCAGACTTGGCTGTTAAAACATCATAGAAGATGACATGACAACGTTACCGGCCAAGTAACACTTATCACTTAAATGGCACAAAAGGATCAGGAAGCTGATTTTTACTGGACAAGTGCTCACCGCATCCCATTTCCTCGTTCCCTATTCGGTCACTTTGTATTATGATTACCAGCTTCAGTCTTGTTGTCTTAACTCATTTTTGATGTTAATCAGTAGCGCTTCATGGCGAAGAGCAAGGCGACTTCCTTGACAGTGATGAGACTATGGGAGACAGTAGAGAGAGGACTTTCCTGTACATTTGAGATGAAGGTTCACCATTACAGCAACCCCATTCCAGCAAATGAACCGCAATTACAATAACACTGCCTAAACACTGCCAGCTCGAGCAGAACAATCACATTTGGGGCACGAATCGCAATGGCTCTTACGCAATGACCTCAGCCTGCCTCATCATTCACCTAGACTATTTTAATCTGGGCTTACTTGCCATTATAGGCCGGCACTATAAACCTCTCTCATTTAATCATAACCATCAACAGAGTTGTTAGTTTGCAGTGTTCTTTGGTAATAAAGCATCAGCCTTGCAATTTATATTTAAAAGATTATATTGTTAAACCACTCTTCTCTCAGTTTTTAGATTTGATTGCACCCATTCTGTCCCTCCTCCTTTCCATAACACACACACGCACATGCACACACACACGACACACACGCGCGCGCTCTCCTGGTTTGAGTTTCTCTTGACTCAGCGTTAGTGAAGCCCCAACCCCGCTGGTGAATCAAAAACTACACACTATCCACAGAAACGACCCCATCCCCAAGCGGCCATCTAAACAGCCTCCTTGACATATTTAAGTTGCTCCTTATTTCAGCACCTCTTGGTGTATCACCCAGGATGAATGCGATGTCACCAGCTCCTACATCAGACACAGGCATGCAGGAGATCTCAAAATAGCAAAGGGTCAGGAGTGCATGTCCACTATGCAAAGCATGTTCTAAACCAGCTTCAAAAGCAGCACAGCAGAGTTTGTAAGATAACAAAAACAGCTGCGGACATGTGTATTCCAGAAAGTATATCCTACTGCAGTGGGCCTGTTTCATACAAAAAAAACCCCACACACTGTGGTAAAACTGTTTTCAGATGCACAACTTGTCTCGGGTCACTAAATGTCTTCCAACTCTGGCCAACAACAGCCAACACACATCCACTTTCTCCACCTATTCCCTCCCAGTATCAGTCCTCTCCTGAACACTAGCAGTATTAATCACAGCACACTAAACAGTGACTGACGCCATTCACAAGTCTTGGCTTTGTTGGCTATGCAGCCCAGTGAATGCAACTCCAGGCCTTTTTGTCTGCCCAAGTGGACTCTTAGTGGAAGCTCCTCCCTCTCCATGGACCCTAAGATTACCTCTTAAAAGGCTGGGTGATGGGTGAGTTCTGCTGGGATGGAATAGGAGAGCAAGACAGAGGGGGGAGGAGGGTGACAGGCAAATGATTGGGAAGATCCACTGCTCCCTGGGAGATGTGCTCTCTCTCTCTCTGTCCAGCTAGCAATGCCATCAGCTACTGCTTAGCAACCAGTGGCTGAACAGAGTAAAAAACACCAAAAAAAGGCCAAAGGGAAAAAAATTCAATTCCCAGAAGAAAGGAGACTTGATTTGCAAACTACTAAACGTGGACACTGAACTAAGACGCTTCAGAACCAAAACTTGCAGCTGTGAGGAACAAAAGCGTGGGTTGACAGGCAAAAGAAAAGAAAAAATGGGACCTTACAGACTCTTGCATTCAGGGGCAACAAAAAAACTGCTTCACATATGGATAAACTGAGCAAACAATGCAATACAAACATGTGTGTGAATCATCACTCACGTATGATAATATAATGACCCAGCACGAGACTCGTCAGAAGTATTCTCATTCTTTGATTATAAGCCTCTGATTCTCTGTGCAGACAGTGTGCAAGACAACTGAAAAAAAGGTGTGTCCTTTTCAAAAGAAGCACTAAAATGAAAGCAGACCATGGAATTTGAAGGTAATACATCTTAATACCGATTATCGTTTCGCCAGTCACAGGTTGGACCCATTCCAATCACGATTTCCGTCACCTAAGCTGTCCTATTTTGATGATTGCTGTGAGTCATTACATTAACTCTCTAGCTGAAGCTGTTTTAATTCCTCTATTAAACTAGTTCCCTTGTAGGCCAGAGAATCCTGAGAAGCATGTAATATAAAGATGCTGACTGGGCACTCAGTGGTAGACTGGATCAAGAGGGCAGGAGCTTTTGGCTGCAGAAATGAATCAATCTTGTCTGTAATCCACATCATCATTAAACATTAATCAAACAAATGGAAATAATAAACTGTGGCGCTGTTCCAGATTTGGTTTAGGTCAGCTTACACCACAACGCACAACCACAGCTCTGAAATCCTAAAGCACAGAAACCACGCCATGTAGTGCAGAGTGCAGACACTGAGTATTGTACAATCATAGCATATATAAGAAGCAGGCCAATGACCCCCAAATTTACAGAGCAGAACTAGGCTACTGTCTGTTTTATACAACACTACTTCCATTTATACCACATCGAATCTCATATGTTTGATACGTTATTTATTTTCCTTTTCCAAAAGGGTCTCTCTCACCTCTGCAATGGAAATACCTGTAGCCGCTGTGACAGAACCTGGAAATCATTTATATTCAGCTTTCTCTAAAACCTGTGTCACAGTCAGAAGTGTTTCAAAACACATTTAAAGTGTTCTGTCATGGTATGAGCTATGGTTCTATAATATATTGAACAGCTTTTTCTCATCTGTTGCATATAAAAAGAAAAAGAAACCTAATCTTTGCTCCGATTTTAGCCTCTTGGGAGGAGCTTTTTTGTTGGTCTTAAGCATTTCTTCGTTTTTTTTGCTTCGACTTTAGTGGATGAAAAAAGAGAAGAAAATGAAAAATAAGCACTGAAGAGATGTAAATTAATTTAAATCAAAACTCCACAAGCTCGTCATGTTATCACCCAAAAGCCAATACTGATGGCGACTTATTATTATTATAATAATTAAACTGTAAAATAAATGAGAAACAAAATTGGCTTTAAACTGGGTGTTGCACGGCAGGGACTTGCGGAGTCAGGGAAGAACAGAACATTATAATATATTTAAGGAGTTTTACACAACAACGCGTTTAGTAACTTACCATCAACTTGAAAATACAGTAGTCCACTGACAAGGATGAACGCTAGCGGACCCATACTAGCATATTAACCATCCACGGCGGGCGCGTAAATCCTCGATTTCACTACAGAAAGAAATATGTCCAAAATGACAATCAAGTCAATTCCGTGTTTCTAGGAGTTATGGATGGGCCCTATTTACTGACAAAAGCCAGTGTTAAGGTCCAGAAACAGAGAGGATCCATTTAAAGTAGTAGTTTACCCGGAGCAGAGCGGGATGTAAATACACAGCGAACCTTGAATCCAAACTCTCGGTCTTTGGATATTATCCCTGCTTGCCCCGTGAGTTTCTCTGCAATCTCTGCTGTTTGACAAGATGACCTACTGTACACGCTGTAATGAACCGAGTCTGAAAGAAAGGTAATTTAAGTCCACACTGGAAAACACAGCATAGTGTCTATACTTCTCCGCTCGTTATCGGGTCCTTGAGACGCGTCTCTGGCACCTTTCAAATCTTCAGCGACGTCTCCATAGTTGGAGAGACGACTCGGCAGCAAACCAAACTTCAGCTATCATGCATTTCCAGAAAGTTGTGTTATTGCAGCGAGAAGGAGCTCCCGAAAGACCCATGTGCTCAGCGCTGTAAATGTACAGTCATTCTACAGTTTAACATCCTCCTCTCTTTCTGCCTTTGGGTTTCAACAGCGCGGCCGCTAGGAGCGCACGGTCTCTGCGCACAGCCCGCAGCCCACCACACTGAAGCTCGACGCACTCGCACAAAACAAGGATCGGTTCGCGAAATCAGGAGCGAGACGCGGAGAGAGCAGCCTAGTGGTTTGAGGACGAGGAGAGTTTGGACGTCAGCCCGAATCTCTCTTAAGTTGTGATAATCAAGATAAGCATTTCAAGCAGAGAGAGAGAAAGAGGGAGGATAATAAAGCCATAAAACCACTTTACACATATTTGAATGTTTACACATTAGGAGTTTAACTTTTTATACGTTTACAGCCTCAAGTGCAGTCATTGTTCACCACACAGGGCTTGATGCTGGAGAACAATGTTATCTGAAGACATCAAGGAGTTTAAGCATCTTATTTACTGAAACATTTCCTAGTGGGGCCAACAACTACATCCGCACAGACAACAGCGGTAAAAAGGTGGAAAACGAAAACAGGATAACATAAGAATCACGTTATTTTATGAATGGAATTCATTCATCATATGATAATGCTGCTAATCAATATATTCCATATTTGAACGCAGGCAAATTACACTTGCTGGGAAATTATACGCTGAATAGCATGAGGATATTAATCCATTGAGATACTGAAGCAGAATTGTAAATATGATCTTTGTCAGAAATCAATGACTGATTGACCGAGGCCCTGCCCCAGGATGAGGAGAGGAGCAGCTCTGCATACCAACAAATAAATACACAAATTTTTTTTTAAGGGCGAGATATGCAGACGCACACACGGAATGCAGAGGACAACATTATTACAGTCCAATTTTAATCATGGCCAAATCATGATTGGAAACAACAAGGTGGACCAGAGATGTGCTGATGGTCAGAGATAGAGGGGAGGTTCGTGTATGTGGTCTGAACTACCGCGCAGCAGCCTTCTGCATGTTTTTGTACAGGGTTTATTACGGGGGAGCTATGAACTGTGAGCTCCCCCTACTGGTGTCAGCTATGGCTACCTTCTTGTTACCATGCTCTCTTTTTTTAATACCGGCCTACGAAGCCGTATACAGCCATGGTACAGCATATGGAGACCCAACAGGAGTGTGACGGATATAAGAAAACTTGGAGATTGCGTGCATTGCTGTGTTATATCAAGTAGATGAATTCACATAATTTGATAAATGCCACACCTAAGGGGCAATTTCAGCACGCAATGTGCAATAAACCTCAAATCTTCTGTTAGGAAATAACAAGCCGAATGCACTGTTTTACATCAAAAGGTTATGATTACGCTGACAAACTGTTTTCCAAAATTTGTACCAAACTATTATCATTTCATTTCCCCAGTCAGTATATTGTGTAATTCAAACGACTTTCAGAAATCAAAAATGGCACAAAGCAATAAATAAGCATGCTTGCAAATTAAAGAATACAGCTCTGGGCACGCCAGTGTAAAAAGATGGAAAGCACAATCTAACAAGTTGGTGCTTTGTTTCTCCTCTGAATGGACGCAACATTAGCAGAAGTGTGGGCTGAAAGGCTTGGATTTCTCATTTTGTGATTTACATCAAAGTCAGCCATACAACAAAGCCCAACATATGTGCCCCCAAGATGTGTTTGAAAGCCCTGCTCTCCCACTAAAAACAATATACAGGCTAAGGCACATGATCGAATAGCTGTGGCAGAAGGAAACACTTCCACCGCCTTTAATGATAGCTTTGACTGCTCACGGCCCCTTTTTTCTTCTGTTTGTTTGTTGAGCTACATGTCGAAGCTTGCCCTGTAAAGGCCTTACGGGGAACTGCGACATGCTGTAAGTTTGCTAGCTGGCTTTTGTTGCAGGGAGCATTGTCAGCTGGCCAGACACAGTGATTTGTCTTCATATTTTAATATGTTTGTGAGCTGCATGCAAATGCTGTCTTCTCAGTGTCTCTCCAGTGTCCTAGATTCTAGCAGATGCGTGCAGCCACAAACAGACACACAAAGAGGCAAACAAAAATTTATTGTGTCATCAGTGTTGCTGAGGGTTGAAGGCAAATAAAAGAGAGGAGAGGGAGAAAAAAGGGAACTGGAGAAAGGTCATTTACGAAAAAGAAAAGCCCACTTCAAACATAAACAATGGAGTGTATGGCTTCATTGATGGAAAAGTAAGTAGAGTGTAATTCTCCCCCAAGCCCAGCCTTTTATTCCCCACTCTCAATCACTTTATCTGTAGCACAAGCAGTGATATTTTGTGGCTTTCTAAATATCAGCTCAAAGTGGATTTATTTTAATTAAACTGGAGGCTGTGTTTACTCAGGACAAGGCATGTTACATAAAAATGAGTTTGGGGGGCATACGCAACGGACTGATAACTCACGGACACCAGGATACAAGCTTATGCTTCATTCCACTGCTGGAAATACATTACAAATCTTTCATTAGGGTGACATTTATAATATTACTGACAAACAAGGTTTGCTTGGGTTGATTAGTTCTTTCATTTCAAAAACTGAAAGCTTGCAGATGAGGTGTAACCACAAACAAATGAGGCTGACGTCACTGGGGGGGAAAGCAAATCAGGAGCAGCGGTTTGGAAAGAGTGCATTAAAAACGCAGGACTCCAATATATTAAAAGCATGCAAGTGCGCCTTTTTTTCCACAAAGAGACAAAATATATATAAATTTACCACCAGATGCTGAAATGAATCATTTGTTTTGACCTAAACTAATTTCTGTCATGTTTTCATGTGCAATTATGTGTTTTTAATTAAATCAAAACTAATAATCAATCAGATAACTACCCACTAATGTCCCCAGAACATCTGCTCATTGACGGATCCATGGGTGGAGCCATTCATTGGGACGGTTGACCTACATTCATCCATCCTCGTCTACTTGTCAAATGACATGGCATTAATTGGTCAAGTCCACTTACTTTTATGGCAAATATAAGTACTCAAAATATCAGTTTGCAAATCAATACAACAAAGAGAAGCATCAAAGACGACTGATATGATCAGCCTACATATGAAATGCTCCACCCTTTAATTATTGCAGTTTTTTCTCACTAAGAATTGTCCATGACGAGGCTCAGCTTATACTAAAGCGCTGCGAACACAAAGTGCTACAGTGTGGTTGTTTTCTGCAGATAAAAGCATGGCTGAGAATCAATAGGGGGTCCCCAAGTGGACCGAGTGATATCTACGAGATGATCAGGAGTGTGTACAACAGCATCTGCAGACTCTGGGGGTTTGTAGGCTACACGTTCCAGCAGAGGTATTTGCAGCACTTTAATTGCATGTAACTGTGGTGCAATCCAAATGCAAACTATGAATCACATGCAGACAGTGACAAAGTGTGTAGTTTCATCAGAAGTGCTTCTCCTGCGTGTCCGAGGGAGAAAAAGAAAAGTGTTTTTAATTGTGCGCCAGGTCAGAGGTTCAGGTAGCAACATCACTCATGATCAGATCAGAGTGGTATTTGGGGAGCTCTTAGCTGGATATCTTTCATGGCTGAGTATCCCCTTACTGGGTTTGGGTCTCTGCGTGGGGATGATTAGGAGCTGGAGGTGGGAGGAGGTGGTGTGCAAAGGATGGTGGGGTGGGGGTTTGATGTGTGGAGGGGTGATTAATGTAGATGTCAGTAGCGGCCCTTCCTCCTATGCTCCCTACCCAGCATCCGTAATGACACCTGGGGAAGGCAGAATGGGCCTACCTGCAGCCCAGGCTCCCTCAGCAGGGCATGATTCTTCCCCATGATCCTCCTCTGTCAGCAGTCCTGTCACCCAGCTCGGATCAGGCCCTTATTAATGGGCCTCTATGTCAAACATAGATATTAAGCTGTGCTCTGCTTCGCACTAGCCTTGGCAATAACGCCCACACGGGCACACAAACACACACACATTCCTATACAATCCAGTGACAGACATAAACACACACAACAGAGTGTGGCACAGGCAGAACTCGCAAACACATCACCACATGTACATTAACATTCGCTGAAATATTACTTCCTTCTTTAGCAAGTTTTACTGATTCTGTTTCAGCGTGACAAAGAGTCCATAGATCTATTAGATATCACTGTTTCCCTCCTCTCCTTCTACTCTTTAATACACACAGCCCAATATCACATTAAGGTGAAAAAGTGACAAACCTTTCACTATGATGTATCGTCCAACAATGCAAATCACTCTAGTCACCAGTGAATAAGACCCATGCAGTTATAAAAAGGTCACACTGAATGGCTACTGAGTACAGATTCTGTAAAATCTCTGTCTAGAAATGAGGCCAGCTAAAAGCAAATACCCCTCAAATATTGGCTAAGACTAAACTAGGGCTGCTTTTGCAATCTAGACTTGCTTCTTTAATAAGGTACATGAACCGGGGAGACATTTATAGGTATCCAAATTTTGAGTTTATTCGGGACAATAAAACATTTAATGGAAGTCAGCATGACACCAGTTAAAACCTGTACTCTCTGATACTCCCTGAGAGAAGCTTAAGTAAGGGGCCAGACAGATGGAGAGAGTATGGAGGATATGACACTTGAGCTCAGTGTAGAGAGAGTCTTCCATCAGCAGGACATAAACCTTGCATGTAATGCATCGTCTGTTCTTCCTCTGTGTTCACTGAAAGGTACAGGAAGCGAGATAGAGGAACCCTATCAAATGTTGGAAAATTGAAGTAGAAGATTAACTGTACCGGCGTTCTTTCTTTTAACATCTACTTCAGGTCCAGAGTTTGCTGACTTTCTTATTTTCATGTGACTAAAAAGGTCATCAGTTTGTGATTTTGGTTGCAAGTTTTAATGTTGTACTTACAAGGGAATCACCTTTTCATAGTCATACATAAACTTTTTATTACATTTTATTAAAAAAAAATACTGGAATCTCTATGTTATTATCTCTGAAGTTCATGTCAAGTTCTGTGGCCAAAATATATATTTAAAAGATGAAGTTATTCATTTTTTAATCTGAACATTGCTATTTACATCATATTACAAATTTTGGATATGAGTGGATTCAAACAAACAAAACCAGAAGGCGGACATCAACGGAGAGTTTGAGGAAGCTCTCCCTCAATTGCTGAGCATCACACACAATTTTGTGCATTCTGGTGGAATTTAATGCAACTACTTCTACATTTACAGCATCTACTTATGCTAAAAATGTCTTTATTTATGTATTATGATCTCAGCTAAGTAAACATATACACATTCTGTCCTCTGCCTGTATTATTTGGGAAAGTAAACTCTTTAAGTGTAAATGTGTCAATTCTTTTTGAGTATTTTACTAAAAATATTTTAATAGATTACGAGCTGAGATGTGTTTCACTACATTGTTGCAAATTAAACTACCTAGATGTATAAAGTGGATAAATTTACTTACCTTAAAAATGAAAAGCATCCAATTAAGCATTCAATCAAACATGCATGTTAGGAATTGAGATATATATGATGCAAACACTGGATATTAGCCTATTGTGAATGGAACCCATTGCCAATAGGCCAATAACCAAATATCTTTGTGACAAACATCAATAAAGATATTTGGTGTTTTTAAAATCCAATGTAATGGCCAATATTGTTTGGTTTTGTTTTGTAGACGATTTTAGATTTCTCCTATCTCTCATTTATTTTTAAAATTTTCATTTATCAGTATATCAATATACCAATACTTAATATTGGCATATATTGTCAAAAAGTGAGCCATTTAGTGATGCCAATGCCCCGGCCCCACCACCTGACATTACAATTACTCATGGCCAGAGACACAAATCTCAACAAGTCATATTTGAGCAATAGCACCGACTGCCTTAGGACTCTGGAGCTTTTTTTAAAAAAAAAAAAAATCATATCTACACACCCATACTTTACATGGCCAAGACGAACCATCAATGATGCAAACGAGGATTTGTGAACATTTCTTAGGAAAATATCATGGGCTACTTAATTGAGGTTTTTGATGCCACCAGGGTTAAAATGACCAATTAAAACAGGGTACAGAGTCACATAGTTCATCCAATACCTCATGGCCGAAAGGTTGTCTATGTGCCACAATGTGCACGAGGACAAACTGAAAACAGACAAGCTGGAGAAGCTTCCAGTGTCACACCAACAAGAGTTGAACAGACTCAGCCCACTGCTGGAGGCAGAGAAAGAAAAAAACTTAACGAACAACCAGCAGAAAGACAAGGCCTGTTTAGAGACTGAGAATCAATCCAGTGCCTGCCAGGAAGAGGTAAAAACCCTGAAAGAGCTGCTCTGGGAGAAGGACAGTAAAGTACAAGAACTCAACAAGGAGATGGAGAGCCTCTCTGCAGGGCTAACTGAAAACCTTCAGAAATAGCATGTCAAAATGTAACGCTCTGGAGAAGAGCCTGAGAAAGGAGGTGACAGAGAGGAAAAACCGTAGGAGGAGAAGGCGACGTTGGAGAAGTAAAATAAGAAAAAACTGTTGGATGAGAAGAAAGCGCTTAACAAGGTAAAGAAAAAAGAAAAGTAGGTAATCAAAAACATGGGAGAAATAAAACAAATAAAAAATAAATAACTGAAGGATGGAAATAAAGAGCTGATAAAGAAGAATAAGGAATTTGTCAAGGATAAGTAAAATAAGCAGAACTTGAAGAGGTAAAAGGAAAAAAACTGGAGAAAAAGAACAAGGGACAGGGATAGATCAAGAATATCCGATCAAGTGCAGAAAGCACTGGCAGAGGAGCAGAAAGAAAGAGAGAAAGAGAAAAATGAACCTTATGATGTAAATCAAACAAAGGCAAGTCGCAAAGAAAGAATTAAATAGCACAGAGGACTGAAAGACACAGAGGAGAAAAAAAACAGAAGTGAAAAAAATCTGTGCTGTGAAGTGGATTATTATTTGTACAGATCTCGTTGAGGACGAACTTTATGTAGTAAAATGTTTTGTCTTGGGGTTTGTTTTTTTTGCTGTTTTTTTTTTTTTACTGTTCAATATTCATCCATCCACATCACACTTGCAGGTTTCAGATCACCAAAGTAGTTTTAATATCAGACAAAGATAACACAAGAAAATACAAAATGTAGTTTTTAAGTGATGATTTTTATTAAGGGAAAAAAGTTATCAAAGCCTACCTGGCCCTGTGTGAACAAGTAATCTCCCCCTAAACCTAATAACTGGTTGTGCCATCCCTGACAGCAAGAACTGCAATCAAGCATTTGTGATAAGTCTTTCACAACACTGTGAAGGAATTTTGGCCGACTATTCTTTGCATAATTGCCAGTTTAGGGTCATTCCAAAGCATCGCTATTGAATTTAATTCCAGATTTTAACTAGGCCACTCTAAAACCTTCATTTTGTTTTTGTTTCATTTATTTACTTTTTAGCTATTCAGAGGTGGACTTGTTGGTGTGTTTCGGATCATTGTACTTCTGCATAAAGAAAGCGTGCTTGAGCTTCAGGGCACGACCTGATGCAGAATTCATCAATTACAGCAAGTTGTCCAGGTTCTGAAGCAGTCCAAGATCATCACACTACCACTGCCATATTTGACTGCTGGTATGATGCTCTTTTTCTAAAATGCTGTGTTAGTTTTATGGCAGATATAGCAAGCCTGCAATTCTTTAGATATTGTTCTCGGTTCTTTTGTGAATTTCTGGATGTGTCATTGATGTCCTCTTGAAGTAATCTTTATAGGCCAGCAACTCTTGGAAAGGTCTTCTACTGTTTCTCCATTTGTGGATAATTGCTCTTGAACTCATGGACATTACCAGATGATGGGTTTTCTTAATTTTTTAATGCTCTGCCAAGCATTTACTGCAGCGACTTTCAGTTGTTGTTTGCTTGTGGGTTTTTCTGTCCAAAGTTTAGTCTTCAACAGACCAGGTGACTGACTTGGCCATTCAAGAATTTTCCACTTTTTGGCTTAATTAACTCCTGGGTTACTTTGGCTGAATGTTTTGGTTCATAGTCCATCTGTATTATGAAACGCTGCCCAATCAGTTTGACTGCATTTAGCTGGATTTGGGCAGACAGTATGTCTCTGAACACCTCAGAATTCAGCTGGCTGCTTCTGTCCTGTGTCACATTATCAATAAACACTAGTGTCACAGTGCCATTGGCAGCCATGTATGCCAAAGCCATCACACTGTCTCCGCCGTGTTTTACAGATGATGTGGTATGCTTTGGCTCATGAGCCGTTTCACACCTTCTCCATACCTTTTTCTTGCCATCATTCTGGTAGAGGTTGATCTTGGTTTCATCTGTCCAAAGCATGTTTTTCCAGAACTGTGTTAGATTTTTTTTTTTTATAGATTTTTTAGATTGATGATCACACATAAGTGTGACAAATATGCCAAAAACAAAATCAGAATGGGGGTGAGTACTTTCCACAGTACTGCACGTAAAGTGTGAAAAACATAAAACTTAATTTCACATTTTTATTTCTTTATCAAAAATTCATGACTAAATATGCAGCAATCAAAGATAAAGTCTGAGGAAAACATTCTTAGATATTTTTTAGATGGGGTCTAATAGTTTATCCATTTCATCAAGCCTCTGGGGTGTTGTTTGATCAGATTTTAACTGTCAGTGGTCTGGCATTTTGAGCAAAAATGCTCAGAGCTAATCACATTTAAATTCAAATGTTGTTGAACTGTGGCGTACAAAAATGTGACACCACATGCCAAGCCCTGTCCACACCAAACAAGTTAAATAAAGACTAGCAAAATACAATTATCTTTCAAGTGAAATGAAAAGCAAAACATTATCAATTCAGATTTAATGACTGAACAAAAATAAAAATTAATGAGTTACAGAAACATTTATATTTAGTCCTGAACAGACGCTGTAATGCGTGCATTTTTTCCTCTGAAAAACACATTTCAAAAGATAACCCTAACCCTATCAACAAACCCACACATGCCAAAAAAGAAAAAGGCTTAAATGACACTATAAGTTCCTTTTCGAAGCAAACTTTCCAGCACAATCTGCCTCCCTCCTTCACTTTTTCTATTCTATGTCATCTTCTGCTTTCCTCCCACTCTTATTAGATATTCCAGCCCCACTTCTTTAAACACATTCCTGCCATTTACAGAATTTCCCTGTCTAGGTGAAAAAACAGCCCACTCCCATGGTCTTGAGCGCTGTAGCTAATTAGCTGCCCTACTTTTTCCTGAACGCAGCTGCTTAATCTGCCTCTGTGGAAACTCATCATGACTGTCACTCCCCACCTAGGGCAGAACTTGACAACAGGGTACACGTCATTTTCATGACAGTACAGGGTAAACAGTTTGGTCCAGTGAACGATGGGCAGCAGCGGCTAATGAGTGAGAGGTGAATACTTGAGCCCTGATGAGTAAGAAAGGAGGGAATGAGAGGAAGGGAGGTTCTCAAGTATCTCTCCAACCTGCTTATCAGTTAGGACATTGTCCTTCCTCTTTCCAGTCCTCCTCCACAGCTATACCCATCATTAGCAAAGCTCAGAACAGACGTTGTTTCCTGTGCTTCATAAATCCCTTAGCCATACATAAAGAACCTGACTATAAAAAAGTGAAGACACGTTTTATGATTGACATAAGGAAACCAGTCCCTTTTACAGTCGCAGTTTGACTGTATATACAAAAACACGTATTCATTGTCATTTCCTTTTGGCTCATTAAAATCATTATAAAGAATTGTCAAGTTTCCCAGTAAGTAAGAAAAGTCTCAACTGGGACATAAAAATTTACAATTTTTGGTGGGTAGAATAAACTCTATAAGACAGAAATAATACATTAAAAGTCTGATGTCTGATATGCCTCATTTAATCAATTACAACCTTATTTCTCACATGATTTAACCAATAAATACATAGAGCACATATTTCCTACTTTACTGTTTGTTTTGGCTTGTAATTTAACAGGAGAAGTATTTTTTTTTGTAGAAAAAGACTTTTAGAGGAAGATTGTCAAATCTATTTTTGGTGCTCTTATGACCGCTAGCATTTAGTATTCTGCAAGAATGATTACCTCATACATGCCGTAATATCAACTGTTAATATTTTCTTTTTTATCTCTAAATGGATGTGTGAGCTTCCAGTAACTAATTGCATCCACATTACAGGTTGTAAGACTTGTATATTGTTATAGCTTGAGTTGTAAATACATAAATGCAGCAAGTTTGATTATTTATTATGAAAGAGAAATATTGTAATAAATGTAAATATTTATTATTCCTTGTTAGAGGAAGCAGAGGGGGTATTAGCATGAACTATGGGTTTAATTAAACCTCCTTTTGTGGTGGTGGTGACATCTGATCAATAAACAGTATTTAAGGTTTTTGCACTGTCCTGTTGTTGGAAGTTAGAATTACATTAAATTGTATATTTGGCATTCAATGTACAAATGCACACAGCATGTATAGATATGCATGGTTCACTACCTGCACTTTACAGATCAGGAGGTTCATATTTAAAACAGTTTTGATTTGAATATGTCTAATGAAGAAAACCACATACAGTCTATGAACAAAAGAACTGGGCTATATCTACACACCGCTTGTACAGGAGCTGCTTGGCCATGCAAACTAATGCCATGACACTCCCAGCGCACAGTTTTTGTGCTGTTAATGCCAGAGGAGGTTTGGAACTCACCAATTATTGAGTCAATCTGTTGCTGTGGTTCTTTTATAAGAATGTCTAAGAGAGAAGAAATTTCACAAACTGACTTGTTGTACTTAGTAGCATTGTATTACAATACAATGCTCAAAACTAGTGAGTTCTTTACAAAGACCCATTCTTTCACAATTGTTTATAACTATGACTAGATCCTTGATTCTGTCCAATACTGTGCAAAAGTCTTGAGTCACCCCACATTTCTTTTATAACACCTTCCTGGAATTTTCCAAAGTGGTCTTGAGCAATACTGAAACTCTTTCAAAGCTGTTGAAACCCTTTTCAACATTGGTTGCTTTTTCACTAATTTTTAGTTCATTCCTTGTGTTTCACCATTTTCAGAGGCACATTTTTTTGGGTTTTCTTTTCTTTTCGTTGTTGTTGTACTTTTCACTTATTTTAAGCCCTGTGCATGACCATTTTCAGATAAATTGTTTGTTTTCTTTTGTTCAGCCACTTAACACTGACTTATCAATCATTCAAGAATAAAAAAGGCTAGTGTTGTGTCTACACATAACAGAAACTTAACAAAGAACCAATTTTAGATTCTATTTTTTACCATCAGCCTGTCCCAAAAACATATCATCATCATCATCATCAGATGAACAGTGTCTGAAAAAATGCCCTTACAAAATAGAAACAACCCTTCATAGAATTGGCATAGTACCTGAGAGACAAAAGGTTACCTAATAGAGTTCAGGCTGAGCTGAAGATATATACTATTTTTTCATTTCTGTTTGCACATGCTTCAGTAAACTGCTGCACCTATTTCCCATTTTCCTAGCAGAATATAAAGAATTGATCAGTAGAACAAGACTTATATATAGCACTGTGCAACTCTGTACCTGTGGTAATGGGGCTGAAAACTAATAAGCGTGGCTATATACTATATAAGTAGTTACTTATAAAACTGTATTTTGACATGGAAAAGATTGCCACTCTGAGAAAAGGGATTTTTGAGGGAAAATAATGTCGATGAATGTTGGCTTTTATCAGTGAAAAGACTGCACTTTTTTGGACACAGTCTAGACTATGCCTAAAATATGTAACCCATTACACTCTCAACAATGCACTCACTTTTGGAACAGAGCCTAGAATTAAAACTGCTCCTCTCACAGCTTCTCTCTCACCCCTACTCAGATGTTTTCACTCTCCTCATCCCTCGTAACCTCGGCAAACTGACTGTGGACTAGAAAAACAGCCTAACCCTCACACAAAACTGTCTCCTTTGCACCACACAGGAGACATATGTTAAGAGAATTGAATAACATTGTTCACATCTGCTAACTCTTGGTTGGGCTAGTTCTGTTAGGCTCTAGGCAATTTTCAGAAATCAGATATCTATTGCCCGACACAACAAATCAATTTCCATGAAGACAACTGGCATTACCAAAGATGCATTCTGGAGTTATGAATGAAGAAGTAATTACAGTAGCAAGCTCATATGGAGCAAAAAGCAGGGGTTACAAAAAAAACCCTCACATATAAATTCACCTAGGCAGCCTGACTGTGTAAATGCCAAATCAAAATGTTGCTCAGTTGTCGCATTTGACTCAATCATCAATATATCTGACCGCCTTGCAAACAAAGCACATTGACACTTTAAAAAACATCGACCAAACAAAAAAATAAAAAATAACCCCCACCCCTGAGTGCCATCGACAGAATCAGCCAAAGGCCATATACATCAGAGGCTCAAACTTAATTGTCCCCCAAAAAGGAAAGTGATTTAGAGCCGTAGGTCATAGTAGTCCCAAATGACACATTAGGGCACCCCATCCTCATGGTTGACCAGGGACACCGTGACCCTTTTGAGGGAGGAAAATGTCCAGACAGGGGCCCCCATCCACCATAAAGTCTTCGATGTCTCCAATTTGAGATGAGTGATGGTCTGACACATATGACGCTGGACATGACCATACTGGCCTAGACCATGCTGGCCTATAATTATTTCTAAGCAAAAACAGAACAGAAAAGCAAAATGCATCAACAATCAGATTGAAATGACTGGAACACATGGATAATGGAGGACAGATTGATTTGTAAATGGCAACGAGTGATGTTGAATTGACACATGAAAAGAGACTGTAGATCAGCTCCACTATTCAGGCTAAGCTCCCCTCAAAGCACTGATCTGGTAATAAAACAATGGAGGCATGTAAGTGGCTTCCACATGGTGTAAGTGGATTTCACAGTGAGCAAGTGTCCACAGCCACTCCTAACCTGTGACCTCTTTCTGTGTTTGCTAACTGTCTCCAACAAATAATTCTAAACCCCCCTCGGCAGAATGAATTACATGGACAGTATGGATCGTCATACTCTCTTCAAGCCCTAATGAAACTGGGCTTGTGCCCCTGACATTTCCATCCCCCAGGGCCAACGCTCACATGGTCGCTGCCTCATACCCTGGCCTTGCCACTTCACACTCTAATTGCTGCCTCATAAGCAAGCGCCACAGCAACAAATCCAGTTAACGACAGTGGCATATTGATCCTTGGCAGGCGGACAGGGAGGCAGGCAGGCAGGCAGCACCCTTGTCCCTAGGTATGGGAGGAGGGGCACTGGCTTTTACAACCTGAAGGATAGTCGGCATCCAATAAAGAGCAGGTATCTGTGACAAAACAAGAACCAAAAGAGGGTCAGAGTGATACAATTATGGTTCGGAAGCTCTGACCCTAACTGCAGGTGAACAATAGACTGCAGGATGATAGTAGGAAGGGGGGTAGAAAAGAGGGAGGCCCTCATTATAGAGCTAGGCCAGGAGACCTGTTCAATTTGCTCCATTAATGAGCGCTGAAGAAGCACTTTCTCTCTGTCCCAGCAGAGCCATTACAGGCCTAGTCTGAGCACCGAAGAAGTCAGATTTCGCACCGTGCCACAAATACTGTCGGCAGCACTGGGACATTAAGCCAAACAGACCTGAAAGCTATGAATACACAAAGGCTGTATGGAAGCCTATAAATCCACGATCCCATCAATACAGAAATGCTGCTCTGGTACTCAGAAAGTTTTATGGTTACACGGCACGTTAATCATAATTTCGCTTTATTTATGTTGTTTTATTGTATTTTAAATATTGTAATCTTCTCCAAACATTTTATAGAATGTGTACTGAGTGATATTCAAGAACTTTAGTTGCTTTATGCAGCAAACAGGATGCCTAATTAGAAAAGGAAACAAAGCATGTTAGTTAAACTTCTCATTTCCATACCGAAATGGCAGGAAGAAAAGGCAATGCCGCTTTTTCCTCTAATTTATTTTTTATGGCACAGCACAGTAAAAGATAATATAATGAGGCCAAACAATGTGCAGCTTAGTGAGACTGTATTTCTACTTAAAATCTAACATTCATCAAAGATGTTATTTTTTACAGCCACTGTACATTATACATTAACTGGAGCTGGTAAACATCTCAGTTGCAAGGAATCATCAAAGAGCATTTTTGCAAATTCCATAATCCGCTTTAATGCTCCAATAAATTGCTGTTTTTGCTGCCTTTGTTGTCTAATCTGGCTTACTTTCAACTCATACAGTATTATAATATCCCTACCTCCAAGAATAGCTTTTTCTTCTGTTCTAAGCTGGCAGAGCAGACAAAAGATGATAACTCCCTGGTACAAATTCTGATTCAAATACTTGTTCTATTTACAACACTGAGTCCACATATTACTACTGAAGTTTACAGTCACATTGCAGTTTCCAGCTGTAAAAACATCAGTTGTTTTTTCCATTTCAGATCACAGTTGAAGGCGTTTAGGTTTTCACACAATGACGGCATGCTTTCTGGATATTTTGGCATACAGTCCAAAGGACAACGGCTGAAGATTGAAACCTTTCATTATGTACCAGTGATTATTAATTCAATGTGCTAGTGATTCATTGGACATGGGTATATATGTCACACAGTAGAGATTATTTAAGCAGTGTAAGCAAAAGAAAGTACCACCAGAAAATAATGGAAAATAGACATCTGGTACTACCACCCAAGCACAAGACGGACACATCTGGACAATAAAATTAGATGCTGATTTTGCTGCATGACTCTCTGTTGTTACAACTCAAACTGAACTCAGCACCATTTGGTTTCTGGCACCATCTTTGTGTAACCCCATCTCCCTCCCTTCACAATGTTGACCCACAGCTACTCTCAGCTGCTGTGTTCCAAGCGCTTCTGAGGCGCATGCTGATTTTTTGGCAACGAGAACATGCACGAGGAATGATTTCATGTTTACGTACTGCTGATAGATGCTTACTTAACTATGGTGTCAAAGACACTTTGACAACCGTTTGACTCCCCCCCCAAAGAAAAAGTAAATTCCCTGTTCCATATCACGGCTGAAAGTTGATGCATTTTCTAAACTTTTGTCTATTTCAGAGTAAGAAAGAAGTGCATGCACATGAACCAAGATAGTAGGCTAATATTCAGTGGAGGTTTTATGAATATTAATGATTGTGTTTCATTTGTATATTTACCCAACCCTATATTTACCCATACCTTGCCTGCATGGAAACAGCAGAAACTGAGTAAAATACTCTTTTCCCCACTTTACAGAGGTGGAAAAATTGTCATTCCTTGCCGTGCGCTTAGTGGCAGCATTATGGTTTATTGGACAGATTAATGTACAGCATGTACCTTTATATATGTCCACACACAAAAAACCCAAAACAAAGCACTAGTATTGGGGATAAGGCTGACGTAATGCTCTCGGTTGATATTTTGGTGTATCTATTTTCTGCTTTTTTTGTTACAGCTAACAAAAACACAACAGACACAGATGTTACACTACACAGCCATTTATTATAAATGGTTTCCTGCTGGGGCAGATCATGAATTCAGAATAAAGGTAGACCAAAGAAATAATACTACAATGTGGTGAGGGAGTGAATGTGCTCTAAGGTGAATATGTGACTGAAATCATCTGTTTAAAAAATGATCAAGGAAAATAAAAGTTCAGAGCTTCATGGACCTGAAAGTTCCTGCATGTCCAAAACACTGCTCGTGTTTCTGTGGCTGATGCTAGAGGCTTCTAGATGGTAAACAGAGAGTGTACGGGCATACGGTCTCTGGTCAACAACATCATCTGGATTTTTACTACACCAGCTCTGATGTGCAGCACTGCTGCCCTTGAGACTTTACAGTGTGCTATCGAGGTCTAACACATAAAATCGAAAAGGTCATCACTGCTCTAAAAACAGGAGATTGTTACATGTACAAGAGAAAGACAGACAGGGAAAGGAGAGAAAGAGAAGGCAATAGAAAAGCATCCAACTTTTTCCTTGGGATTTTTTCCAGCAGCTGTGCATCTACAATCCCAGTGTGCCGATAAAGCTTTAAATCATTACAGATAGAGTTTTTAAGGTATGTTTGTCCTGTCATGAATGTTTTACTTTACTGGGAGTGTTGGACACTTGAAAGGTTCTGGAGGCTCAGATAACATGGTATTACTATTAACATGATCGAGCCACCACACAATACAACCTACTTTGCTTCAGTGAAGTCTCCCATGGTCCCACTATTTATTTCGGAGACCTGTTCTTTTTCATAGTCATATAAAAAAACCAACAACAATCCAAAAAAACAAAAACTGCACCAGTTTATCGAAGTTATCTTGTTGTTCTTCTCCTTAAAATTATTTTTTCCCTTAGTTATTACTGCTGTTGTTTCCAGGCAATAAACTGGAAAATTCATGATCCAGTTTCTAGTATCCAATTACAGTTGATCGTAATTGTGCTCCCACTATCTTCAGGATCAAAAAGAGGATATAAGAGACAACATGAGAGGATGTGTGGGTCAAAAGGATTGCAACAATTTAAACGCGGGTGAGTAGTTTGAGCTGAGCTTAATGATTTCTGTGCGACGGTGTCATCCTAAGACCTCACTGAAAAAGGACCTGTTTTAATAAGGCCCCTTGTTCTGAAACTACCTATTGATTTTTACTGTGTCAGGTTGTGGGCCCGTGACCTGCTCTGGTTCCTGGCTCCCACAAAGGCTAAATTGAGCCATTTAGAAGCTGGCTCTGTCTTTAGAGACTCCAGCTCAGCACTGACTCCCGCAGCCAATTTATTTCCATCAGGTAGAACTTTTTTTTCTGGAGCAGCACAATTTTGCCACAATGAACCTGCTGCTGAAGATCCTGGCACACAATTTCCTACTTCCTTCCATCTCCCTCCACTGAGTTTAGGTCTTACCCCTTTGCTTTATTACAGTTCAGCATCATACTTACAAGTCTGCCCTAGAGGAGCACATGTTCAAGAAAACAAGAGCGGAATTTTCTAGCAAAAATGTTATAGGAACATGCGTTTCCACTGACAGCCTACTGTCAAATCTACTGGACCTCTGCAGGTGAAAGCAAGCAACCACTAGCATTAAAATACCAATGTGAGATGGACATGACATGATGAAGCAATACTGCCTACTATTAATTTAAAGTGCAATACTGTATATTTTTGCACAATGACGTATGCAGAATTACAAAAAAACCAAAAAAAACCCCATCAAGTGCAAAGTGGCTGCTCAGGAATCACATTATCACTTCTGCTTGTTTCAGTTGGCAAATGTAACTCATCAGAGCTCACAGGTTATTGTAATGTGTGAAGTAGATTACAGAAAGAAAATTATAATTTGTTTGTTACTGTTTGGCTGTATTGAAGACAATTAAAATGCACTGAGAGGTCAAGGAGGCTCACCAACAATCATACCCAGGATAAGTTAATCTTCCATTATAATTTGACCAACACTCGAGGAGGAGCGGCAAATTTTGTGAAAATGGGGAAGCGCCTGTAAAGCAACTAGTTTGTCCTTGAGCAAGGTTTGGGTAAAAACCCATTAGGTGATCACTTCATGCACGCTTCTCTAATATCTGACCAATTATTTAGTTGAAGAAGCAAATCTTTTGCATTGTAGAAGGAAGTCTTAATGGACAGATGGATGGAACAATGGAACACCATTCAATACACTCATTCAGCCAGAACCTAAAAACTCCAAACAAAAAGACCTAAATAAAAGGTTTTAAAAGCTAACAGTAACTTTAGCATATGATATGTCGTCTGATGTTCATATGGCATTAAGCAGCTCTGTTCCTTAATATGCAATAACAGCAATTTAGCTGTTTTCCTATATCTGATGTGCTGAATGTGAGCCTATAGCTTCTCTATGATGTTCTTTATTATTATTCTTTTCCCTCACCCCAGCCATTTGGGCCAGATGGCTGTCCTGCCTGAGCCAGGCTCTGCTGAAGAGTTCTTCCTATAAAATTGGCTTTTCCCCTCCCATTATCACTAAGTGCTTGTTCATAGGAAATTATTTGCTTTCTCATTCAACCGTGGTATTAAGTGCTTCGAGATGACTCCTGAATTCATGCTAAATGGATAAAATCTACTTTAACTGGTTAACCAAAACTATCTGCATGCATATGTGCCAAACTTGATTCAATGTATAAGCCCTCACCTATTCACCTGTTTTCACTGTATGCCATGATCCCTTTGTGAAAAAGAACTTCAATTGCCCTTAGCATTAAGGCACTAAGAGCAGTATTGACAGTGACTGTATAAATGGCAGTATCTATAAAATCCTAACTAGACCCATCGTTAGTACTGATAAGACTGCAGCTGTTGCTGTTAAAGAGTGAATGGATCATTGTAAAAATTAAACAGCCAGCTGTAGCAGTGATCATTCATTGTCTGCACTAATCAAGATAAGAGGAAGATAAAGTGCAAATGATGCTAGAGCTGTTGTTAACTACAGTAAATACAGACAAATATGTTTACACATGCTTGAGCTTGTGTGAGGATATTCTTTAGGGTTATTCATGACTGAAAACCTGTAGGCATTAGGTGTCTTACCATGCAACATTTCCTATCTCAGATGCATATTGTATAGTCAGTGTGCTGTAAGCTGTAATGCAGCAGCATGCTATTGAAATACTGGTCAAAGATCACATAAAATACTTTCCATCTGAGTGAACTCTTGCTGAAATAGCTAAAAAGATGAAAGGATGCAGAGAAACCATCACACGAATGATCTGAACCCAAGATCAAACAAGAGCTGCTCCATGTCATTTCCTCAATCAAATTTAGGAACAAATCCAAATATTTTCTTCTTTTGAGAAGGCATGAATAGAGAGTGTAATTCAGGGTTGAGAGAATGTGAATAGCGTACCATAGGTCACTCCAGTTAGAGCGTATGTAAGGATATCAGAAAAGCCATGAAACAGTGCTCAAAGGCAGAATGAGAAAAACTGATATGAAAGTAAGAGGAGGGGGAAAAAACATTCAAGGTCACCCTCGCTCCCCCCCCCCCAGGGCAGCAAAACATTTCAGTGAACAGTGTTGCAGCGCATTCATAGCTCAAACCAATTTTACCAGAGGAATCAATATGGCTGAAATATTGGGCTTTTATGAGTTGCTACATTCAGCTGGCGGCCGTGCGAATGGAGTAATGTGTTCAGCTAGATTAGATTTAAACAGCCCAGGCAATGAGAAGGGGTGAAACGAATTTAAAAGGGAAGAACAAAGAGGAGCACAAATGCCATGATTATTATAATTATTCTTCATATTATTATTAATTGTTACGTCCATACTTGGACCTCATGTGCATTATATTTGGTGACATAATGCACCAGTTAGCATTTTTAGTACATATGTTTATTCTTGTGGCTAAATTCTAAACTGTCGTTAAATGATTTTAGATGCACCTGTGTGGTGTGTTAAAAGCCTGCAAGTAAAACACAACTGTTTATTTAAAAAAACATAAAATATGAACAAGAACAATTAGATAAACAAAGAGCCTGTGTTTCCTGTACTATTCAATTGTGTGCATTTTCAAATGAAATCTAAATATATCTACCATTTTAATGTCATTGAGAAAAGCTGCTTTTCCAAATCTATAAAACGGAATAATTGAAAATCAAACATGCTGTTTGATAGAGTAGTTATATCAGTACTTCACTAAATGCCTTTGTGTCAGTGTTATGTGCTTCAGTTTTCTCTTATGTTTCTTTAATATGTTATAGAGTTATGTCACTGTTTCAGCTTGTATTTGCACATCTGTTTTTATGTGTGTCCGAATGCTTTTGTAGGTTATCTTGTAAAGCCCATAAATTCCAGCAGACAGCCAGGGATTCCCAGTATGGCCAAATCTGGTACATTTAAACGATCGACCTAAGCACTTACAAAAGTCTTACAAAAAGAACTAAACACGTTATGTAAAAGTCTTGAGACACCCCTCATTTCTTTATATTTTGCTGGTAAATAGAGGTGCGGCGAATTGTTGAAATATGGAAATACAGTATATCAGGCAAAAATGGTTTGCATAAATCTAACAAGCTTGGTAAGTCAGTATTTGGTATTCAATTCAATTCAATTCAATTTTATTTATATAGCGCCAAATCACAACAAATGTCGCCTCAAGGCGCTTCATAGATACAGAGAAAAGCCCAACAATCATATGACCCCCTATGAGCAAGCACTTTGGCGACAGTGGGAAGGAAAAACTCCCTTCACAGTATCACTGCTGTTATTAAACACAACCTGAACTTTGCTGGACTAGCTTTGTTGAAATGAGTAGTCTTCAGGAATAGTTCTCTAGGGTTCTTGAAGGACATTCAAAGCTCTTCTTTGGATGTTGGCTGCCTTTTGTTTTATTCTGTCAAGAGGGCAGTCCACTACTGATCGCGTTCCACTGTGTGTCTTTCTGTCTAGATATGCTTTTATCACACTGACAGTATGTTTAGGATCATTGTCATGCTGAAAAATACCAATCAAACACTTCCCAGATGGTTTTAAATGATGGATCAAAAATTGAGGGTACTTTCTGTGTTTAAAATTTCATCAACTTTGACAATATCCGCAACACCACTAGATGAAATGCAGATCCAAACCAAAACAGAGCCTCCACATGTTTTGCAGATGCTATAGACACTCACTCTTGTACATTTCTCCTGACATTCTCCATATAGGGCGATCGTGGCTCAAGAGTTGGGAGTTTGCCTTGTAATCGGAAGGTTGCCGGTTCGAGCCCCGGCTTGGACAGTCTCGGTCGTTGTGTCCTTGTGCAAGACACTTCACCCGTTGCCTACTGGTGGTGGTCAGAGGGCCCGGTGGCGCCAGTGTCCGGCAGCCTCTGTCAGTGTGCCCCAGGGTGGCTGTGGCTACAATGTAGCTTGTAGTGTGTGAATGTGTGTGTGAATGTGTGGATGACAGGTTGTGTAAAGCGCTTTGGGGTCCTTAGGGACTAGAAAATCCCGATATAAGAATTCTATCGTCCAGATAACGATATAAATCACAAAAATGTTAATTCTATGAATCTCGGGCAGCTCGACTTGCGGAAAGTGTTTCCAACTGCGCGTCATGTAGCTGGAGTCGAGTGTTTTAACCGATGCATGAAACTATATATTTTTAGACATAAGTTATAACGGCCGCCGCCGTTTTCTTTGTGAGCATTTATTACACGGCGTGCTGCGGGGAAATGCCTGTTCTAACGTTTGAGTCTAAGTTTTTTTTTTTTTTAGCACCTGGCGGCTCTTTTTTACTTCTCATCCGTAAACAATCTGCTCTTTCACGTGATTCAGTTTATTTTGAAAAGTCTCAACAGGATCTTGAGCTTTATTGTGAAAGGTTTATGTGGAACATAAACAAGCTGAAATGCGATGGTGTTACCGTCGTTGTTGCTAACCACAACACATAAAAACAGGCGCTTGTCCGTCTGTAGTGTGGTTATATTAAATATAAGAGAAAGAGAGAACTTTAAGAAATTAATATAGCCACTACAGTGACCATCAAAATAATGAAAAAATATTGCTGTAAACAGCTTATTTTGCGATACCACGAAACAAACGATAGCGTAAAATGAAACGATAGACGTTTTTATATCATCATCCAATATATATTGTTATATCGAACAGCCCTACTGTTAATCCGCTGCAGATAATGTCTTGGCCTGCCACTAGTTCTTCCTCTGCTTGTTCGGTTTCACTTTGCACACCATCGTGAGATATACGTCTTTTGGCAAATAGGTGTTTGGGAAATACCTATTTGGTGCAAATATTAAATTTTATGCCTGTCAAACTGTGCTATTGTTGGCATTTTTCATATTCAAGTAAAGAAATTAGGGGAAAAAATGGATGTTTTTAAAATTTTCTCTCTCAAAGTTTCTTTGCAAAGTTATGGATAGAAAATGATTAAGTGCAGGGAATGGACTGAAAGTGAGTGAAAAATCAGCCAATGTTGAAAGAAAAACTTCAGAAAGCCTGGAGAACTATAGCTCAAGATGACCTAAAAAAGATTACAAAGAAGCCTCCTTGCAAGCAAAATCTAAAGAAATGCAGAGTTTTAAGAATTTCACACAGTACTGTAATTAATGTGAACTGTCCCTTTTAAACATAAACATATTGCTTCAAGACATAACCTTTAACCCTATCTTTTTGAAGTACAATTTATATTTTCGAAACATTAATAATCAGTGTCTTCCCCAATCTATGTATCTAATAGGAAGGTGGTCACAGATAACCTAACAATACACAAACACAAACATAAGAAAGACCAGTGCAGGTGGTTCATGTGCTTCCTGGAAGCAGCTTTTTTGGAACATTGTAAATTCTCAAAGGTTTAGAGGTGTAGAAAAGTACATCATGTCAGCCACACTACCACAGAGCCACTGTTCAACCAATCCCTGAAAAGAGCACCCGAGAAAGCCATTACACAGCCGTAGTGCCAAGGAAAAGGGTGAGCCACTGGGGCCCCCTGGCAGTGCTACAGTCATTAATGCCCTCAATTTGAGTTAATGGCTTTCTCAATCCCAGTCCTCGATTCCATTCGTCCCCATGCCAAACTATATTTCGTCTCCTCTCACTGCTTGTAATTAATCCATTCATCTCTAAAAGATCCGATCAATGCTGTCTGGAATGCCATGCCAGGGGAATAGTACAGGAGAACCATGTAGACCAGGTTGGTTAAAGCTGTAACTAGGCTGAATGAAATTATTGACAAAACACTAATTTGGTGAACTGCAACGGTATGTATTAGCCCATATACTCTGTAACATCAATAATATATAGAAATAAGAAATAGGTTTAACAGAAAAACAATATCAAAGCTCTCAGTGCTTCAATATATGTTTGCGCTCCAACAGTGAGCTATTACAAAACTCAACAGGATCATACAGTAAGCATTACTACTTGAGATGATTTTTCAATTCCAGTCCCAGCATATTACTCTCCCCAGCTAAATGCCATGCACAGTGTATATATAAAAAAATCCATTTCCAATTTATGTATCTTAAAGGGAGGAGATGTTACGCCTGGGGAGTATTTTATTTGAAACCAGTTCCAGTAACTGTCACATCTATCATGATGTGATTTTGCAAAAGAAAAACATTACAAGTGCATGTTTGGGTTGTAACTGATTCATTTTGGGGGGAAATGAAAATTTTCAATGTGTTGCATGAATGTGTGTATATTTATGTGTGTGCATATCAATGTGAGTGTATGTTTATCGTGATTCAGAAAAGCTGGCTGGCAATCAGGCACTACCGGCCCTCCCACTGACCCCGCCACTAAATCCCCCTTTCTCGGTCTGGCCTGGGATCAATAAGTAATTTTTTGGAGCTGATTAGTTTGCAGCAGGAAGGTGGTCACTGTCTGATCTGTCCTAAGGATATAATCAAGCACTAAAAAGTGGCATTATTGCAGTTGTAATGTGAGCAGGGTGGTTGTAACGGTATGATGGGATACATGCTTTACTGGAGATGGTGATTACGGACGGTGATGCAGAAAAAGAGCAGTTGTCATCTTGTGAACACCACTTATTATGGGAAAGTGTTCACCATAAAGACAGAGGCGCTTGGTCATTATGAAGATAAATGCTTCTAAATCCTTTTTGTAATAAAAATAATACGAGGTAGTAATTTTGACCATTGCTGAAAGTGAAAATAAGTCGTATTGTTGCTTTGGCTTGTAAAGACTAGTGCATATTTACAAATAAGTCATTTGGGGCTCTGGACACTCCACTAAGAGGCACAAATAACGTTAATGATTTCATCCTCGATAAAGCAAATATAGGGATATGTATAAAATTTATTTGCACCTGATAAACTCTGAATTCTCTTTAGAGCATGGCCATAATTTTGGTGGAATCAGTCTTTTACTTTACAGTACAGCACTTTACAGAATTATATTTAAACTAACATTCAGAAATGTGATTCACTGTATAAATAAACAGCTGTTTAAATTTACAATATGTGCATTATCGCAGTACCAATTTAAAGTAGGACACAGGTTTTCATGCAGAAACTTGCTTGTACACTGCTCTGCTTTGGTGACCTACTTCAAACAAATTCAACAATGCAGCCTCGAGACAAACATCAGCAAAGGAATAAAAACATTTTTCCATTTTTACTTTTGACATACTTTTTGCAGTTCTACAAAAGGATTGGTCAACCCAGAATAGACAATACGATTTTTTTTTTTTACATATTTATACCATTTCAAAATTAAAGTAACACAAATAACTCGTGATAAAGCACCGACAGTCTTTAAAGAAAATAAATCAATATTGACACACTTTTGTGTTAAAAAGTGTAAATTATTTTGTTTAACCAAGAACGCTTTGTTTAAGAAATTTACAAATATTTAGTATCAAAGCAGTGAAAATAATAGACTATAAATACATTCTAAGAAAAGTTTGATAAATAATGTTAAATAATAATAAGAAAAATAATTAGGGTTTTTTTATAACAAAAAAACATAAGTGAATGTGGAGGAAAACTAAAATAAAAATTCATTCTGAAAATAAAAGATAGAAAATCACTGTGTGTAACTGAATGTCCACAAGAAGGAAAACCCGCCTGCGATGCTCAATGAAACATTTTGTCAACATTAGTTTCTTCCTGAAGGAGCTCCTACGGCCAGCAAGAACACCACCCAGAGGGTGGGAGAAGTTGTCTAACACAGAGACGAGTTTTTGACATGTTCTTCTTTTCTGCTACATATACACTCACTTAACACTTCATTAGGTACACCTTGCGAGTGCTGGGTTGGACACCTCTTTTGCCTTCAGAACTGCCTTAATTCTTCACGGCACAGATTTAGCAAAGTGCTGGAAACATTCTTTTGAGATGATTTGAGATTTATGACAAGGTATGTTGCTGGAAGCTTCCATTAGTAAATGGTACACTGTGGTCGTGAAGGGCCTCTGCTTTTATGTTGACCAATTGTAGTGAGCCTATGTGCAAACTGTAGCCTCAGTTTGCTGTTATTAGTTGACAGTAATGACACCAGTTGTGGTCTTATGCTGCCTCAAAGTTTTATGTGTTGTGCATTCTGACATGGTCTTCTGCATACCCTGGTTGTAATGAGCTTATGTTATTGGACTTACTGTTCCCTTCCTCTCAGCTCAAAGCAGTCTGGCCATTCTCCTCTGACAACTCTGGCATCAACAAGGCAATTTTGTCCAGACACCTGCCACTCATTGGATATTTTCTCTTTTTTTCTGACCCTTTTCTTTAAAGCCTAGAGCTAGAGGCTGTGTGTGAAAATCCCAGAAGATTAGTGGTTGCTGTAATACTCAAACCAGCCTGTTTGGAACGGCATTCAAATTCACTTACATCGCCTTTCTTCCCCATTCTGATGCTTAAATTGAACTTCAGCAGTCCATCTTGACTATATCTACACACCTGTATTGATCTATTGCCATGTTATTAGTTTATTAGATATTTGCTTTAAGGAGTAGATGAACTGATGTACTAATAAAGTGTCCAATGAGCATGCAGTAGACCAACACTAGGTACCACAGACTCAACACTTCAGTAAGGGTTCAATACTTTGGAGGACAGGCCAGGAAAAAAAAAGCTGACATTGGCTAAGACTGTGGTCAAAGTGAGCTTTTTTCTTTTTGTACTTTTCCCATTCTGATTTCTTCCCTAGTAGACAAAGAATTAGTAGAAATCTTGAATTTCTTGAAGTCTATCAACAGCTTTTGTGTTTTGCTAATGTTAAGCAGCAGATGGTTCACTTCACTAAAGTCCACAAACTGTGCACCACCCTTTGGTACTCTGACACATCCTCCCATCTGATGCATCTAAGAGCTGCCTACATAGCAATCATCTTCTTTCTCAGTGGTGTAGGCTAAAATGTGTTAAAAGCTGGTGGAGAAATCAAATCCAATGATTCTGACAGCATTCACTGGCCTGACCTATGATTGTAGGCACAATAGACTGTGTTTATATTGCTACTGTCATCAACTCCATCTGGTTAGTAGGCAAAATGGAGAATTATTTGAAGGGTATTCTATGAACATTCATTTAAAAACCCAATGTGAGTTTAATGATAATGACATGTAGTCACTGGTGGCACTAGGAAGGAGGTCTCCCACAACAGGTGGGGCCACCCATCGGCCAAAATAGGTGCTGGAGGTGTGACAAACAGCTGGAGAGCACCAATTGTTAGCTGAAGTTTTCCTAGCTACCTATACACATGTTCAGTGGAGGCAGTTAGCATGTTAGAGGTATTGTTGTTGATGTTGGGTGCCTGCTTGTCGTTGCAGTCTATGTGAGGAAGCATGTCAAATATATTGAAGAAACGGTTTAGCTTATTGGCTTAATGTCGATGTCTAATCTAGCATTTGACTGATGGTTCTCATAACCAGAGATCCCTGGTGTCATTCTGTAACAGACTGTAGTGTTTTTTTCTCATGATTTTCTAATTATGATTATTATTATTATTAGCCGAGCACTGCACATTAGAAAGACTATTATTCACAGTATGTTCATGCAAAGAATGAGTTCTCTACATGTTAAACAAACTACATTTAGATAAAATATGAATTGGGCATCTTTTCTATTACAAACTACATCCTATTCAAGCAGTATTTTGAGCAGCATTTCTTTATCTTTTAGTAGTGTACCTCATCTGCTGCCCTCTCCCATCCTCACAGCATGCCGTCTTTCCTGAACACTGGCTTTGAGAAATCATGTCAACGCCACAGGCTTTCAAATCTTTATTATTCATCTGCAGAATTCTAAACAATCCTCTCTCCAACTATAATTTAAGTCTATTCCTTAAAATAGAGTAGATTACATAATACATAGCCAGTCGCCCTGCCCCCTTTTTATTTTTCAAAGTGCTTTTCAGCTTTGTGTAGAAAAAAGGGTGAAAAAAAGGCATCAGTAAACCACAGTCTTTATTGTATGTTGAAGGATGATTCAGCATCTGCAGAACAGGTTTAGTAAGGCTACACTTAAGTACAGACATTGCTTATCCACCATATAAAGAAACAAAGAAAGAACAAGATGTAGGAAGTATAGTACTTTTATACTTCTTGGAAATGTGAACATGAATTAAATTCTTAGTGCTAATATGTTAAAGAAAGAAAATCACCAAAAAAACAAAGTTAAAGCATTTCTGAAGCTGTAGCTGATATTACTAATTTAATGTAAATGCAGTAAAATATTTCTTTCTTTCTGCCACAAGCCAAGCATACTGTAAGGAAAGATAGAGCTGTACTTGCAAGCTACTGCAATAGCAGGAAGAGTCTCAACCCACACAAATATCCCTTTAAATGGCCAGTGATTCTCCTCTAATGAGTGCCATGAACTCTGTGTGGCATTTCCCTTCTATAAAAAAGCAACACAGCAATACTAAAAGAAACCAGGAACACATCTTATTCAAGAAGCTAGATACACATATATTCTGAGGATGTGAAAGTTCAGCACTGAAAATCTCTCCCTAAGACTCAAGTATTGAGCTTTCAGTGACTGGGAGTGCTATATATTCTTCCTGTTCGGTGTTGACAAAATGTTGAGCTTTTCTCCCAGGGGTTCCATGACTTCAGTCATAAATCTAGTGTGTGCATGTGTGCAGAATGATGGCCAAGGTGGTTGCTATGCTTCTCACATTTAAACCTAAATGTTGGTACGCCAGAAATGATTTACGATCAGTGACGTCCAGGGAAAAAACTTTAAAACTCTTTAGACAATCCTCTTCCCACCTTCTCTTTTTCAGAGAAATACTGAAAAACATCTGCAAAAAAGTCAGAAAAAGAAACCTTTTAAAAACAAAATGCTGAAACCCAAATGTTTAAACATGCTTTAACCCAATTATGTTTGCTTTTTGAGCTCAAAAGTATTCCTTTTAGCTATTTGGTAACAGCAGAGCATTAGAGAGAATAAAGTGTGGTAAATTTAAAAAACAAAGTGATCTGAAACTTAAAGCAGCTGGCAAAACATGCCCTCTACTGGATTCTGACAGTAATGTCCACAAAGTATACTACAGAACAGATCTCCATTGAACAATCAGAAGGAATTACTCTTTTTTATTATCCCTGCAAGAGTATGTAATCAGGTTTTTCAAAGCATTCTGGGGTTTGTATACCTGCACAAAGTCTCTACACTGAGTAAAAAATGACTGTAGATGAGAAAAATGAATAAAACTGAAGGAAACAATAGAGACAGGAAGCCCCATGGTTACACTGCAATTGTTCACCGAATGAAGACAAATAGGCAGCCACATTTTTTGACAAAGCAATCCCACTTGATCAACCTCAAAAACAAAGGTAAGACTCAGTATTTCCCTACGAGGAAAGGCTAAGATCTGTGTAGACAAGGCAAATGAATCAATACAGTGAAATCAATATTCAATGCATTTTTAATTTGTGCGTGTTCATATTGCTGTACAACAGGTAGGGTCACAGACCTTAGAAAAAGTGGTGCAATTTTAATGTCTTTTGATTGTTAACTGCCATAATGTCCATGACACATTCATACCCTTTGGTGAAGTTTTAACCACCTTTATGTGGGCTTTTGCTTCTTTTAAGTTTGTAATACAGACAAAAGCACTCTTTAAATCAATAAGGTATTTTAATCTAAAAATAAAAAAAGATTATTATCTGCTCATACATGAGTGTCTGCAGTGTCAGTCTTATCAAAATATATCAGTTACTCTCCTGAAATTAATTTTAAAGGACGAAAGTAGGTTAATTTGAAATTATTTTACCTGACATTTGATTTAAATTTAAGATTAGAATTTTTTTGTATGCAATATATATATAGGTATATAGACAGGTTTTTTTCAGCTGAAAATATATTAATAGTCTGAGACATTTTCACTTAAATGTTGTGTATGTTTTCCCTGAGCACTCTTCTGGTAAATTCTCCACACAAGCAATGAGGCTTGCGCCAAGTCACAAGACAACAGTTAGAGACAATGCTGCAGTGTTGCTGTTGGCCATATACTCAGACCTGTAAAAGAGGTGTGGTGGGAATGCATTACACTAGCATTACTTGATCATTGTAACACTTGCCCAATGGAGCACACAAAACCATCCCCTCCACTGTTTAATTTATTCAGTGTCAAAGGACAGCCCCCGAGAGGCCAAGAATACAGGTTGTTTTATGTGGTTAAATCACAAGACCACCACTGTGTGCACGCATGTACACACACTCAGGAAAACGCACATATTTGCAATACTCACACAAAATACACAAAAACAGGATGGAGGTGAAGTTTTGGGAAAAAGAAAAGCTTTTTTTTAACCCATCCATTACAAATAATTGCAAACTTGTATGTATCAGTGAGATGAGTCTGAAGGGAAGCACTTCCTTCTGCTCACCTATTTGCCACCACAGCAATCAGGGCATTTGCAAGGGACAGATGGTTCTTCTTTAAAGTAAGAAGATGGTCTGAAATGCACTACAGCGGGTTTGATTTCACAAGAGGGATCCAAATCAAAGCAATTAGACTGTAATGTGCTCCATAAACCTGAAAGAGGGACCACTGAGGGGGGAAATGGCAGAAATATACGTACATATCCATAGCTTTAACGAGAGTTCAAGCTATATTAAAGAGAAAATGGAATTACTAGGGAATAGCTCTGAGACTATGCCTTACACTTTCAGTTCAATAATAGCATGCAAAAATACACACACAAACACACACACACACAATACACTCAGACTTCACCCCTTACCCCGTTGTTCCTTGATAGAAACCACAGGGGGTCTAAATGTGACAAAAAGGATTTCAAACAATCCATACTGCCATTTAGGGAGGTTAATTGCTTGGTCTGGTGCCAAACAGATTCAGTGAAGGCTAAGTCTGTGCACATACTATAAGAAATTATTTGTAGGCGTGAAGAAGCAGTTAGCACGAATGCCAGTTAGCGTTCAGGCACTTTAATTTACAAAAGTCTGATCAAAAACATACACTACTTAACTCAATACATGAGAAAAGTCACTGCACTGAAGCAGTGCTATGAAATGCAGGAATATAACAGATCAGTTACAGCTACTTAAGCAGTACTGCACTCTAGGAAAAGTGTGTTATGTGCTGAGCCAAAGCTGTAATTTTTTAACAAGAGCTGAGTGATAGCCAAATAGAGTTTGTTTCTTTTCCTTTGCTTTCTGTGACCCCACCTAGTCCAAAGCCTGTATGTAGCTATAAACAAGACTTATCTACTAATAATAAAGCCAGCCAAAGGCAATCAAGGCTCTCGCTGCAAAGCCAAACTCTCCTGAGACAGTAAAATCTGAAACAGCCACAACGTATTATAAAAGAAAGCATGTACTTATCCTCTGTCATTCCACAAAGATGTGTGCCATGTGTCGTGTGTTTTATACACAACCTGCAGTTTTGCTAAATATGTTGCTGTGATGATGAGGCTGTAAAATTGCAACTCTACGACTTTAACAACTGCACACACACACACACGTCCTCAACCCTGTCTAACCTCACCTAAAGTTACTACAGTATTTAGATATGCTGCAAAACTCTTTCACAGAGGTATTACATTTCCCCTAACCTAATCGCTTGCCCACACAATAAGAACCATAACAGATAGGGGCCACATCTCTTCCATGCCCCCATTCTGGACTGGACCTTATCTGCAGGGAAACACATTTCAGCCGGGCCTGTCGTTACGCACGAGAACGGCCTGCTGACGGTGGGCTCTTAGGGCTTAACCTGGGCTTACTGCACCTCTTCTTCCATAGCAGCTACTCCCCATCTCTCCCAGCCCCCTACTCAGCACAAGCTCTCGCTCCTGCACCAGTCCCTGCACCAGGCAAGACACTAGCTCTGCACAAAGAGGTATTTACAGAGTCTGTCAAGTTATTAAACTTTAATCCCACTAAGAAGAGCATATTCTGACAATGAATTATAGATGACACAGGTTAGACTCTCTTATATGACCTCCATTCCACCAAACCCACCATGGTGGGTTTTAATAAACTCTATTATGAACTTACTGTGGATGATGCCTGCACCTAGATGGAGTTTCAAATATATAAAAACAGGGAAGAAGCATGTGGGGAAAATCTAATCCTGATGTGAATTACAGCTGTAGGGGGTCAGGCTCTAAGCTAAATCTATGTGCACAATAAGGCAATGTTTATCACCTGAAACTCACAACACATATTCTAGAGCAATTATGAAGAGGCTGAGTTAATTCAGTCACAGGAACTCGTCAGTGACCTCACTGCATTTCATTTGTTTAGTCTTTGGGGAGCTTAACATCAGCTTTCCCATCTGTCAAGAATTGGCAAAAGACAGTAAATGAGTTTTAAAATTCTGCAGAGACCAATTGTCCTTCCTTGAAATGATTTTATCATCCCCCATCCCTACACCCTCCTTCCGAGATGACAAACACAGGCTGTCATCCTGATAACACCATGCTCTGTGATTTACTTTAAATCTTTAAATATATGGATACTTGTTAGGTTTATTTATTAAACCTAGTAGGGTTTAGAGGTAAGGTAAGATTATCCTAAAACATGACCAGCAGTGATTTTGTAATCTTAAATATTCTTTACAAGGATCATATTCACACACTTAATGGATAAACTGTATTTAGTTATCAGATTTAAGAGTGTTAAGGTCAGTGTGTTTGTTGTGTGACCTGGAGTCAAGGTGACTTCCTGCTTCACATGGCTGTTTCCATGTCTTCCAGACCAGGGGCCTCTCATTACACACTGGAATCCTGCTCCTAAATGGTAGGGAATGACTGTTTTACTCCCTCATTCTGGAGTAATAGGATGCAAGGTCATCATTATCGAGTACACAGGGCCTACATCATGAAAGCTTTTACAGTCCTCAAACAGCTGCTTTTTTACCCCTCAAAACCACATTCCACTCCCAGCCCTTTTTGTACGACCTCGCCTCTCCACACCGCTAATCCCAGCCAGTGTAGAGGACTTGTATTTGTGCAAGTCAACATCTTGCAGCTGTCATCCTGCCAGGTCAAAGACAGGTTGTGAAGTCCTTCATACTACTTCTGACTCCATCTCTATCCATTGAGTCAATTGTACTGTGCTGCAAGGGATAAATGGTCGCTCACAGATCTTCACAGCCCCTCTGCCTCATTGACTCGATTTACAGAAAAAGCAATAAAACGAAAAGAGGTGCAAAGGCTGCATAAGAGTTTAAAAACAAGATGTGATGCATGCTTGTCTCTTTAGGGTGCTTTACATTCAACGAAAAGATAAACAATGCTGGCTAGGCACATACGGCACATTGCTGTAGAGGCTTTGGAGAACCAGCAGTGGCTGTCAGTTTCAGACATGACTATCAGCATGGTGGAGGCACAACAATGTGGAAGCAAACAGAGTAATTACCTAGTCAGAGAATGGAATTGTGTTTGCAGGTAAATGGCAGGTGGTTATGATAAGTGTTGAGGCTATTGTGCCAGCAGGCCTTGCCAAACCCAGTTAAGGGTTGGAGTCACGCAGGAAAGAAGATTACTAGAACTCAGTCTTATGGGCTCCCTGTGTGTGAGCCCCATGTAATAAAAAGCTTGATAGCTTGATAGTTGCCATTATCTTTGCTATAGTGCATTTAGAGGCAAACCACACCTTAAGCAGTTTCCCCTCCTGTGGAAAAAAGGAAGAAACTCTAAATCAGTAATTGCCTAACCAAAAATGCATGTTTGACACAAAAAAAAGTCTCAATTTTCTCATCACAGCGGTAGAGTTACACGGGAGTTATAACTGTACAATTTCCATTTAAATGAGGTGCACCAAACACGGCTGGAGCACAGAGTTGCCTGGGCCCTGACAGTGTCATGCAACAAAACATTAACAAAGCTACACCTTTTGAAACACTATAATAAAATAAATTAGACTCTAATGATGTAACAAATATAAATTGTAGTTTTTCACATTAATATCACCTAGTTTATTCCAAGAAGAGTCAGGGTCTAATACTTCTTTAATACTCTATATAAGCAGTGTCAGTATTGTAGAAAGGTTGTGAACGGCCCTGCTCAGGAAATGCTGCATGTGAGGCCAGGCCAGTGGGGCCACTACAATTGGCTATGATCTAAACCCCACAGGGCCAAACCAGTGCGTGATCCTTAGGTCAGCCACGCTCTGCTCTCTGCTTTCTTTTCTCTGCTGTGCTTCTTTCATCCAGCTGTCTCAACTAGTTATTACGGAGGTTCCTCTTTCCCTTAGGTAGAGGCGCTCTTTATTTGGCCCTGGGCTGTATATATATGTCCAGTCTTACCATCACTGCTGCAGCAAGCTAGGAAGGCAGGTAAAAATCCACAGTGGATTAGGTGGAATTTGGAAACAGTACTGTACCTATACTGACTTGGGCAATGCAGGAAAGAGGCTTAAATTTAAGCAAAGGACTGCAGAGAGAACAGTACCTACATTGGCTTGACTTTGACACAAACAGGTTCTTATTCTCAAAATAAATTTTATACACAAAAAAGCAAAAAAACAAAAACAAACAAACAACAACAACAAAACAAATTTTAAACTGCAACACGGTGATTACATTAATTACAGGTAACAGAGTGAGAACATATTGTTCACTAAACACATGCAATAACTTCAGGCTTGATGCAACTATATACAAGACTACTTTTAAATTGTGCTGTGAATAAACTATGCAAAGGTAGTTATTTAAATTTTATAGTTAATCAGTCACGGAAGTAGTGACATGAATACAAATGCATTTACATACTGACAGCAGAGTAAGATTTGTTTTGGGATGCATGGCAGCTGGAGGATATATGCAACAACAGCGATCTCCTTCTGAGCTCACAGCGCCACTTTCACCACATGGATTTATCACAGATCGTCACTACACAATGTAATTGATGCTTTAAATTTACAAAGACTCACAAAGGAATTTACAAGGTTGAGCATACTAACACAATAAAGGAGTGCTGTGGATTCATGAAGCTGTCACTCTGTTACAAATCTAATGACTATTAAAGTTGAAAATGAGGGCTCCCATTTTGCTGCTTTCAGCAGAACGGTCTGATGGAAAAGATTGGAAAGTAAGCGAGGAGAAGTGATAGAAAGGGTAGCTAGGAGACCGAGCGGACATAATGTTAAATCAGAGAGAATTATTTTAGACATTATATGGGTTATTTATCTCGTTATTCATTAATCACTCCTCGTGTGTATCCTCGGCGAGATGTGGAAAATGCCTGTCTTTGTCAATATTCTTTATCAGAAGGCAATAAGGTCGTGTTAGTCCAACTACACAGAGCTGGCCTCTGTTCTAATATTAAAACCTGTGGGGGTTTCATAAGAGCCCAGGGCCCAACAAGCAAGTGAGCATACACCATGGACCCCAGCGCATTGCTTAGCCACATTACCCAGCACCCACCAACCCAAATTTCATTACTAACTCATTACTGAATGCAGCTCAGCCATGGGAGAACCACACTGAATCATAAAACACTAATTTAACACCAGGAACAGATTTTCCTCTATACTGGCCTGGGCAGCACTGTACAAAATGAATAATTGTTCCAACTGGTAATCCTGACAAGTCAACACCTATTCTGTCAATCACTCTGACATGTAGAGAGTTTTAATTTATCTGTTATACACAGACTGAAACAGACATTGTGTTTAATTATTAAATGTGTTGTGTGTGTACTGATGTTCCTGACTGCTTGCACTAAGACAAGAAAGAGGAACTTGCGTTAGACAATTTTTTCTAATTACACAAGTCTGAAATTCTTAATTGCTCTGATTATTTTAGCTTGCTAACAATACTCTAGAGAATGCACGACAACAAAGATGGTATAAAGCTGAACACACAAGCTGAAGCTATTTTGGTTTATTTTTACAGTGCTTAGAAAGTGGAGACTAGCCTGCATGAAACCGTAGCAACTCATTAGATTACAAAACATAAAACAAACCATAGCTTTGGCAATGCAATGTGGCAAATGTATTTTTGAACTTACCTATTTTGGATGAGGTCCATTGAGGCAGGAAAAAAAAAGAAGAAACAAAGAAAGATATGAATGTCAGTCATTATGCTGGAAATGCTCAGCAACAATTAAAGGACCAATATAAACTAACAATGGCCCTAAACTTTAGGTCCAACCGAGCAATAACCCTCAGACTCCTCAGAAATATAAACAAGTCGGTGTGTGAAAATGAACAATTCGCCTCTGCATAGTACAGTGATGGCCCCGAAATTCTAAACAACAAACATGCTTAGATGCAACATCATCAGTGAGCTCAGTACAAATTAATTCATCAGTTCAAGCCTGTGATCTCAAATATGCCATGAGACTTGCCAGAAGAAGTCTTCTCAGAAAAATAAGGAGTTAAAAAACAGATACATCTCAAAGAACGCCAGTCTCAGGACTGTAGAGTCGGTGTGGGATCACATGGAGAGACACAAACAGCTGCGACAGCAAAAATTTACACGTGTTGCAAGTTCTGTAAGTTGTTTAGAACATCCTTCCTGCTAAATACTATGAATACTATCCACCAGTATAATCAAAGCAATGCCTGCTTTTGAAACTCAAGTGTGGTCCCGCCCAAAACCCCCTTTTTTTTCTGTTTACTATACTTTTTCCATCTATCCATCCATCCCCTTCCACTTATCAAGGGAGGGCGAGAGCCTATTTGAGTAGAGTACAACCTTTCACACTTATGGCCAACTTAGACATTACATGCACTGGGAGGAGGCCCGATATCCAGGCAAAGTCCTGGTCAGTCCAGGTAATTATTTCCTGTGTTTATACTCTATGTTTATTTTTCTGTGTTTACCTAAAGAAATACATATACAATTCCTTAATGTTCGGAAGGCTTGCACTGCCACACAAACAACATTCTATTAGTTGAACCTCAGCAATGAGTGTGCTATGTGCATTAGCATGACTGTAATGTTACTATTAGCTGTAATTATGAGTGATTCTAATTGTTTTCCCAATTAACCCCCAACTGCACTTCAAACAACATCAATCTCAAATGATGACTTCAAATAATGTCAGACATTAGTGTGTATTTCACTCAGCTATTTATGTTTCTTAGAGTTTCTAATTTCTGCAGCAAGTCTACATAAAACAGTTAAATACATCTTAACAAATTACTTGGTTCCAAGTAAAAATGTATCCAAAAATATATGAAAAATGCATGTTTATTGTCAAACCTTGGGGCAAACAAAGCTGTTTTCTAAATCTAACCTTCAAAGTGATTATAAAATAGAAGGCAAGTGTTCCTAATAAAGTTGCCAGTGTGAATATTTATTTTTTGATAATAATAACAAAAACAGAACAAGGTGGCTTTTGTCAGCCTCAGAGGATGTATTGACTCATTCAGGAGATGACATATAAGCAAAGAATGAAGAAACAATCCTCTTTTATGTTAGTGGCCCGGCCCCATTTCCATTTTTATAGCTGTAAAAAGATCTGTTTAAAAGCCACTGTCTTTTCTAATGAGATGTCACTTGATTTAGGGTCAGGGAGCTTGAAGTCTACAGTGTTTCACACAGGCTGCTCTGACAGTCAATAGAAATCAATACAGCCGATGCAATTATTAATACAGTCCTTGGCAGTTAGATGTGAATGAGACAGATGACATTAGGCCAGATTGATCTAGAGGGAAATGGATTTCATAAAGCGCTCAATGCCTTCATTATATTGCACACAAAGAAGCCTGAGGAAGCTCAAAAGCATGGCATCTGCAATTCTATGCTTCACAATACACTGGATTACACTAGCATCAAGGAAATACTCTTAAATCTAAATACTGTAAGATAAAACACTCTTCCAGCTTCCCCTTCCTAACGATAACATCATCAGTCTTACTGTACCTTAGTTTTTAACTACAATATGCAACAACGTATCTTAATTACCAAGCACACTTCTACAAAGCTACATAAACATTAATGTGTTGATTCTAGTGGCTGTTTCTGAAACAATGTAGTCAATATGTGTCATCCACTGCATTTCTAATGAAGAATAAGGATGGGCTGAAGAAGAAGCTGGTGTGTCTCAGGTGTCAGTCCCAGATGCATATTCACCCTGTAGACTCACCCTGTTCCCTACGGGCCCGTGGCACTAAATAACACAGCATTAATGCTGGTAAACAGAAACGGAGCCGTGTTTGGTTGAAGGGGGTTTGTTTAAATAACCTATAGCACTCCAGCTCAAGTTGTGTTATACCAATAAAACCTTCTTATTCTCACCAAATCCCCAAAGCGTCTCTGACAATATTAAGAAATATATATCTATATTAGCTTTTTGTTCCTCTCTTTATGGAAAATGGACTGGAGTTTATGTGATTCATTGAAAACTGAATGGTAAAGCGATCTCATCCTGCTTCTCTGTGCGCTATCTATCCATCTACTATTATTATTACGATCACGGCCACAACTTATATTGTCACTGAGATTCAAAAGAATCTTCACAGCATTGCCGGATGACAAAATGTACAAGCACACGGAACAAATAAATAAATAAAATGAATGAAGCCTAGAAAACATGAGCTTATTAGCTACTCTTTTTAAAAAAAAAATATGAATCTGACACATTGATCTACAATCACCTTTTGCCACTGGATAACTGTTATTTGTAAGGTCAAAAACAGGAAAGAAAAGAAAACATGATGAAAAGTGAGAGCTAAGAGCCGTAGGAGAAAGTCACACATTAGCACAAAATTTAACACCAATCATAACTGTACTGATATTTATATACCACTTTTCTGCCTTAACATGAGCACTATACGCTCTTTTAAGCTATAATCCATGTTTTTCCTTTCATACAGTTTTGACAGACACAATGGATTCATTCATGAGGATCTGGGGTTCAGCCCAAATTGGTTTTAGGCCAAAGACACACCAACATGTGCACTGAAGGGATGAGGATCAAACGACTGACCCCTACTAGACAACCTGCTTTACCTCCTGAGAGACATATCCAGCACTTCCTGTCTGCCGGATATGTAAATAGGTTGTCGTTTGATCGTTATGAAGTTCTGGACTTATTAAACTGCTCGGAACATTGATGGCTTCTTCTTAAAACAATGAGCCATGTACTTTTATCCTCTTCATATTCAGAGATGTCAGTTTGGTAATACATAAGAGAGGTGAAAAGCCCAAAGAGATCTATGAGCAGTCAAGGGTATAAAGCAAATCAGTCAGAGTGTGACAGTAGCTGGTGTGAGAGCCGAGAAGTGACTGGTGCTCTCCCATGACCATGCAACCACGACAGAAAGGCTGCCCCGTCATAACTTCAAAACCGAGGATGCTTGGCCATGCACAGGAAAAATACCCACGTCCAAACAATCTTCAAGCTTATAAATCTGCAGTCACACACGTGTAAAATAAACACAGACAACATGTTGTTGTTTTAAATATTTGTATTCCTGAAAATCTCTACAAGCTACTGACAATTCTCTGCACTAATCCCACATTTACTTTAAGTAGCAAATCCTGTGATGTTAAAGCACTAATAACACTCAATCCCATTTCTGCTGAGTCTCTTCCTCTTAACCGTGAATAAAAAAAGGATCCAAAAATATATATCATAATATAATATATATCAAACAAATACCCAACTTTAAAATGCTCAACACTTTATGCTTGTATTCGCTTGTAATACTGATCATATTTTAAGTGAAAAAGAATCTTTAGCAAAACACAATCTGCCTCACTTACAGTATAGTAATCCTCGATTTATGGCCTGTGGGTAAAAATCAGGCTTGCTGAAGGGTGCCGTCTGGCCTAAAATGCATGAAAGTAAAGGTTAGCTTTGCTTTTTATGTCCGTCCATCCATCTTTCCATTTTCTTAACCGCTTATCCAATTTAGGATCACATTATCAAATAACATGAAAAGAATGTAGCCATTGCTTATTTTATCCCAGTCAGCACAGTTCTCTTATCTAAAGCATGCGTAGCCAGGTTGATCTGTTGATGTCATGAGTTTACCATCTTTATCCCCTGTGTGTGGCAATATTACAGGTCAGCCTGAGCAAAGTACATTTTGATTAAACTAAACTTGGCTCTGACAGTGGCAGTATTTAAATGAGATGTTTTAATGTCAGCATAATTCTAATCTAAATGATACCACAGCTTTAATTATATATCAGAGACTTGGCTTCATAGATTAGAACAAAAAAGGCTGAACATAGTTTTTTTTTTTTCCTTCATTTTAATCACCCATGTCTGGCTACATGTGGAACACTGCTAATAATTCTTTAATTAACGTGTTGACTAGGAGTAGCAGAGGGCACCATTCCCTCCCCCGTGCCAGTCTGCAGGCTTATAGTCATTTACACACGCATGCACGAATTACCACAAGGCCACAGTAACATTAAATATACGTTTTTATTTTAAAGATATGAGTTTTAATTTAAATTTAAGCACAGTAATTAAATATTTAAAGTTTAACTGACATGAAATTGTGCATTAGAAGGCCGTATTTGTTGGTGTCTACATATGAACTCCACCATTGATCGCCCTTTAATTTGTTGTAGCAGCTCATTCATTACATAAATGTCCCAACCCTGCAAATTAACCAGCATAACTTCTATAATTGTTATTCCCACTTGGAGCCGTTTTGTGTGTACAGTAAGATCAGCGTCCCAGGGTAACATAAAAAACCAGGAAGTGCGACACACAGAATAGGTAAGCCATGACTGGTTTGCGATCATTGTCGTTTTTTAGAGTTAGCCCTGCAAGCAGCAGCACAAGACTGCATTTCACCCTCCTCCCCTGCTCCCTCTATAGATGGGAGCAGAGAGCAGCTGGTGAAAAGAGATAAAGTCATGTTCTGAGTGCTTTCCCCTTCCAATCTACCTCGTGCTGCTCAGCAGAGTGCTGGAAGCACAATGATAGAAGCACGAGAGGCAAAAAGTAGATTAAAGAAAGCAGAGCCTCTCACTACTTTTACTGCCCACACCAACACCTTGAATTGGTGAGGTCCCCACTCTCTGTGATTTCGTGGCTGAATCATGTACGTAGGATTTGATTTCGGGCAGCGAGGTACACTGTTTCAGAACTATGTATTGATCGTTCTTTTCCTCCATCTGAAACACTGATGAAGTCTTTAATGATATAATGTGGGCTCAACTGTGAGGCAAACACAAACCATCCCCCACATCTTAATGAAATTAGTTTTTGCCTCAATAGAGACATCGCCGGTAGCAAAGAGAGGTGACAAAGAAGATCATCTTCAAAGGTTACTTCCCACTTTTTGTTCTCGTTGCCTTTTCTCTTATAATCAGCACGAGTACATCTATGTCCTAAAGCAACGATCAAAACATCTGAGGGGGACTTAAATCATTTTTATAGAATTTCTGCACATGAAGTGAATACTGAGAGTGATCATTTCTCAATAATTATTCTGCTCTTTTTAATATACTATGATTAGAAGCAATAGGCGATTTCTCATTATATCTAATATAATAACGTTACCTAGGAGTGTCATCCATGAAATGCATTAAGACAGTGTACAGCAAGATATTCATATCTGCAAATATCTGATGCAAAAAAGAACAAAACACGAAAAAGCCTACATACAATAGAAATGCCGCAAAAGCAAACAAGTAAAGTTCAAAAACTTGCTAATGAAGGGCATTCACTTATCAAACATCTGGACACAGAGCTGCCATGTTGGACCCAGAAGACTCTAAACGACCCAGCAGGAGAGCTACCAAAAAAGCCTGCTGTTTATCAGAGGCATCCAATCACTACAGCAATCATCTCCCACATTTGAATCCGGAGGTGTTATTGGAGTGATCAATCTTGTCCTGGGTCCATTGGTTTATGCAGTCACCTGCCGGCCAGTTGGCAGCTGTCCTGGACTGGGAGATGGCACTCACTAGTCTGCAGCCAAGGCAGGAGGTTAATTAAGCAGATGTTGGTAAACAAGCAGGTCACTGATGAAATGAATCTGCACCTCAAAATAAAAAAAAAAGATAGTATCTTAACTGCTGCTCATACGAGCACATAAATCTGGTGTCAGAAATGAGCACATATGGCAAAAGAGGCAACATGTGGCAAATGGGTTGCTTAATTTCTCTTCAATAGCCTTTGACGTACTGCCAGAATGAAGTGTTACCATGGCAACAAAGTTACTATTAGGGGGAATTATTCAACTGCCCACCACCCCACCACTCATGATTGAAATGAATCAGTGTTTTATTCTGTAGCATTTCCATTAAATATTTCATATAGAGTATAATAGCCTGTGTCATGTCAGTGAATAAAGACCTATTTAAAAATTCTCACATAAATGACCAGCGAAAATTAAAAAGGGAAAGTTAAGTGTTGGATCTAAAATGGCACAGCCATAAAAACAAGCTGTGCATACAACCAGCCATCCCACACTGGGACAGTGTGACTTTGCTGTTGAAGAAACGCACATGTACAGCTGTGCGTGTATACCTCTGTGTTAACTCTATGATAAACAACACCTACATCACATTTGCTTCCCATACACCAAACCTGCTCAGAACACTCAGGGTGTTTTCCTGCCTTCTTATATCAATAAAACACAATATGGCTAAATTTAAGCTGCAGCCAAGATGCTGTCTCAGTACTGAAAATATCCAGTCATTCTGTCCGTTACAATACAGATTTTGAAATACTTATGCGGATTTTCTTTTCAAGTATGAATACACAAAGACCAAATTTCATCGCACAAGTTGTATACACTTTAATATACATGCCATAATGTGCAACGTAATCTTGGAACTTGTATAAGCTGCTCCAGTATGACAAAGCGTTTGCCATGATGGTGTTTGTTTTTGTCCCCCATGAATGACAGTCCCTGTCTCTTTCTCTAACCAGCTGTTTGTGTTAATTGCTTCTCCGCTTGCTACTGTCAATCTAACATGGCACCATCCTAACTGCTTATGAATTGATGACAATAATGGTAATCAGCAGAGACAATAGAGTGAGATTACAGCCCGAAAAGGTCAATTTCTTCTCTATAACAGAAGCATACAGAGCAATGAGAGAAGCCTGTGTCTGTTAAAACAGACAGGATTTTCATTATATGCTAAACAAACACAACAGCTATAGAATTAATCCTAAATGGGGAATATAGCTTGCACTTAGACCATCTGGCATGGTGGGGCATATTAAAATGAAGAGTGAATTGGCCGACTGAAACTGATGTGCACATACTGGAGAGTGAGGCTTCTCTGTTTGTCAGGGCTGCTGTTTTGGCATATTGAGCACAAGTTGAATGCTGTCTAATAGAGGCTTTCACAGTGGCCATTTTAAGAGAGGTAACAAGAGTGCCCACTGTCTGACCGCTTCACACTACAGCATGTGTTTGCATCAACTGCTGCCAAAAGAGAGAGGGAAAAAAAACATCAACTGAATATCAGCTACAAACAGAAATGGATGCTCCCCTGTCCTCTGAACTGAGAAAATTAACAAAGGACAGACTGAAAGGTTTTCTGTCTACCTCAGTAGACAAAACACAATACTGAAGATGAATCATTTAAAGTGTCACTCTTCAGACTGGTGTTTGACTTCTCTTCTTTCCCACAAAGCTAAATGTCAGTATAAAGAACCAAAGGCTCTTCAGGTGGAGTTGCCTTAAAGTCAGTCTTGTAAGTCTACATTGCAATTTAATATTACATACAGTGTGCCTCCTCACACAATTTTTCACTCTGTCCTCCACCCTGCCAGGCAGACACAAAGAGCAGAAGATTGGGTTTGGCCCATCAAGGGCATAATGGTGCTGGTGGAGGAATATTAGATCTCAGCTACAGCTGGGGTACAACGAGCATGTGGCTCCTCCACAGGGACTAACTTGTAGCACCTAATGCAATCAGCCCCTGAAATCACACATACGTTTCCATGTGTGTGGGAGCGAGTGTCCACGCACACATACATGCAGCGCGGAACACAAAGAGTCCTCAGCATGCTCCGCCGTAACTCAAATCATCATCACTCAAATCTGATTTGGGTCCAGAGTGTTCTGACTGCAATTTCCTTTATTAAAACAGTCAGACATTCAGTTCTGTTCAGTGATCCTGGGTCATCCACAGAGTGAAGGGCAGTCGAGGAGGATGGGAGAGGGGGTGGTTGGAGATGATGGGGGTGAAATTCAGGAGATGTTAATTGGCAGTCCTTTTCATGACAGTTTTGCTGGTGCACACAAAAGGATCTGGAAGTGAGCACAATTCCCTAATTCTACTTGTAAATACAACAATTAAAATATATGTACAACTACTGGCTTAGAACTGGCGACAAGTAATACATGAGATAAACTGTATATTTACAATCCCTATTACTATAAGTGAGAGTGTTTTTCGATGACTTACTAAGATAATAAGAAAATTTAAGCTAATATGAACCTGAGAACGGTCAGGGAAATCAAGGCAAAAAGACAAAAAAGAGCACTGTTGCTCTCATATCTGTATACATCTGTGATTGTGCATTGACTTCAACAGTTCTTATGTGACTTTCAGAAACTCTAACATTCAACTTTCACATTCAAAAGGCCCTGCAAGAGGGGATGTGTTCAGAGTAAACAAAACAAAATGACCCAATCACTCGATAATCATACAAATCATACAAAGCACACGGCACCCCCTGAAAAGTGACAGCATTTCACATGCAGCCAATCCCATGTGCCAGAATGCCCATCTGTTTCTCTAAATTATGGATGAGCCATTAAATTTTTATTCACTTTAAATGTCCTCCATTTTTTAATTATGAGACATTGGAGTATTTCATCCTCAGAAATTAGATTTTTAATTTCTTGTGAGCAATGTGCAAAATAATACACCATACCCTTGCCAAGCAAAAGGGGTCAACAGAGTTGAGTGCAGGAATTCAGAACCACTGCAGCTCCCAGTTATTCTGTACATAAATACTGCCACCTGGTGATAAATCACTGGCACCCCATGTGCCTGCAGTAAAGCTGCTCGGTAAATCTGTGGAATATCATACAAAGATCTGATCGGGGCTTCGGCTAGATAATCAGCCCATCCAGCATTTCAGCTTTTAATTGAAATGCTGACCAGCTTCATAAAAAAAAAAACAAAAAACAGAATGGTCAACAATAAATACCAGCACTGGTTTATTATACACACAAATACACACATGCACCACTCACTTTTGCTTGCCATCAATCAAAATGGCTGCTTTGGGAGGCAGGGTTAATGGTATTATTTGTCATGCCAACCAAGGACGTGAGCATGCGTGCCCACTGGATGTGATGTCTTTATTAGCAGACATGACAGCAGCCAACTCACCAGTCTTTCCCCCATGTAGAGCGATGCCAACCTGGTTAAGCCCTCGGGGTTGTTTAACCAACATGCAGAGTCTAGACTGCAACTGAGGCATTTCACTCATTTATAGTACGATCAAAATGGGTTAAAACATTACAAAAGAATGAAAAAGAAATGATACAGAATGTCACTGTGGTTTGTGAAGCAGTAATGTGGCCAGGCAGCAGGTTTATGGTTAGCAGTGCAAGATGTTTCTTTGCACAGCTGTCCCATAACCATTCTTACTTGATAGTAACAGAAAATAATAAAAACAACAGACAGTTTTGAGACACGTCTCAGTAACAATCTAAATATGTTGTTTGGAATGGAGTTTACCACGAGGACTGTGCATCAGTGTATACTAGGTTTTTCGCTGGGGTCCATTACACGTGTCTATAGTTGATTACATCCACGTAATGAAAACCAAGAATAGGCCTGCTATACATGTGCTGGAAAACCATTTACAAAAATAATGTTTCCAAGACGAACATGGACAAAATAATAATGACTTCCATGTCTAGAAATATGAACACATACAAAAGCTGTTGGAGCTTCCTGAGATAATGGCAAGATTGTACTCTAGTTATTTACTACCCTAACCGACTGTGTTATCAAGAGTGTGTAAATCAGTTGGTTTTCCAAAAGTAAAGCAAAACAGAACAAAGCTGAGAGGAATCTGGTGAAGATGGGGAAAGAAAAACCACATGATTTTTTGTTTCTTTTTCAGCTAAAAGGCCCAGAAAAATGTTTCCATTAATAAAACAACATTTCTGCGTAAATGACCACATATATGCACTTACATGAACCAAAGTGCGTGCATGGGGGATAGAGTTGTTAATCCTGTTAGTTTCTTCATACCTCTGAGCAGCTCCTACCACCATCTCCAATCCTGGGAGGACGGGCACAATAATAACCCAGAGACACTCAGATACTCATTTTCAGGGATGCTTACTGCTGCAGGCTTGAAGTCAGCCTGCAAAACATACATCTCATTCCTTCTTGTTAATATGCAACTCTGCATTTTTACCTTTTGCTTTTCAAGTCTAGCAGTCTAGTGCACTACAATGAATACTGCTGATTGCTGGATCCCTGAGTGAGAGAAAACTAAAATACATGCTGCACAATTTTATACTGCTGCCAAGAAGAAGATCTACCTACAGAGAAACAATTTTCATTTTACAGTGTGCCCCTGAGGAAAGTTCCAAAATGAATATTTGAATCTGTCAATATAAAAAACTGAACATAATATGAAGATGTATAATTATAAAAAAGAATCTAATAATATCCAACAAAGGAGGGATTTAAGGACGATGACAAAGCTTTAACTGCAGCTTTTTTACACTTAATAACAACAACAAACCATTAGATCATCACTGCAACAACTTGCAGTGAGACAGCAATAAAACCCGTCACTCTGGAAAACTCAGGGGATCTATACTGTTGACTGATAGATTTGACTGGTGTCAAGATATATACACTCACACACAAACCTTATTATGCTGTTTTGATGTTAGATGTCTCAAGCCACATCACACACAAGGCAGCTGCTTTTTAAAACCAGTGTGAGTTTAACCACAAGCTGTCCACCTTTGACATTTTTCTTGGTCTAATAGAAACATTATGGCACAACCTTGACTCTTCATTTCATTTCATTTCATTTCAAAAACAAAAGCCTTGTTCTTTTATTTGATGTTTCACGATCATTTCTTTGCAGTGGAGACGTTTCTTTTTCCAAGCGCGGTTAGTAATGTTATTTATATCAGCATGCACATTCACTGCGAGATGGATTGCAAAACCAAAGCCATTAGTTGATAATATGCTGTCTGTTTCTCGCTGTTACTCATCTCTAAATTGCATTAATGTTGCACGCTCATTGGGGAAACTGTTTGTCTTCCTGTCTCATTCTCTGTGCATGTGTGTGTATTTGGGCATTGTTCAGCCCTCTTTTTTTTCTCTCTTACTGGGAAAGGCTGTGTTAATATGTCTCTCTTGTCAATTTTATGAAAGTTTCCGCCAAACTGAAATTCCAGATGAATATTAAAGGTGTGCCCACGATTGCTTTCCAAACCCAGCGTTTAGATTTACACCCTCATTATTCACCTACAATACAGCCTCAGGGTGCAATGTAGCACCCACATGATGGGATATACTGCTAAATAAAAGGAATGTATAAGCCTATCAAAGTCTAATAAGTACTGATGACTGATGACATCTTACTGTTTATTCCAGAAGACTCTTAACCAAAGTTCCAACACACAATCCCATTTTATTAATTCTTATTTAAGGCCGACAGAAAATATAAAACACAGCTTTAAGAAAAAAGAATAGCAAATGGCATCTTTATATCCATTTCTACACGAACTGTGTGACGCATTGGGCTGTGTTCCCATTTCCCCCCAGGGCTGCTGTGTTGCAGAGTGAAGACATATGGTTGTTTATGTGTCCTCCTACCCCACCCTGTGGTCTGTCTATGACATGCTCTTACTGATTCGGCAGTGAGGAAGGCGAACAGAGAAGGATGAGACGCAGTAAGAAAGGAGAAAATGGACTGACCCTGATCACATCAGTGGCACATTCACTGTAATCTCTGCCCACTTTGTGATTTATAAGGCCCAAGAAGGTGAATATTTTATTGTAATGCATCTAGGTTAATATTCCAGCTTGGGGTCCAGAGCATTAAGGGAACATGAATCCACTGAGTTTGTTTTGCCAGGGCCTAATCAATCAGGGCATACGGTGGGTGGAACGGCTTAGAAAAGAGCTCTGTTCTCATTACCCAGATGAATCATACATACCATATTATAAATCGCATACCAACCCTGGCCTCCAATGTGCCGAACATCATTCGCTCTGTAGTAAATATTTGGTTTTATGCTAAAACGTGGCCAACAGCAATAGCTTAAAAGTGGCAAATGCTTTTGTAGAAGGCAACATCAAAATGTGTGAGTACTCTTTATTCCATTATAAGGTCTTTATTATGAAAACTGAAGGCTTTGATATGAGAGAGACTCCAGAGAAAAACCAGACTGCTACATAATATAAATGTTACATTACTCAGGGAATATAGAATGTCATGAATAGAATTACATTTTCAGTTTCCAAATTTATTGCTTTGCGCTGCCTCAGAAATCAGTCTGACAGGCGAACATAATTTCACGGGCATATTTCTTCACACAATAATAATGATACCTTTGTTTTGTACCAACCAATAAAGGTCCATCCTGTTTGCATACCGCAGTAGTAAGAGGCTTACACGTGCTGTTAAATTTTGTCACTGACAAAAAGCTGGACCTGTCACCGTCTGAAGCATGTGCCATGTTCGCAATATGTCAGATGAGGATAGAGGACTTACTCAACTTCAGATGTAAAGGCATCTTAATGTGAAAGCAAACAAAAGCTGGTAAGGAGAAAGACACACTACATCTGAAAGAAATGGCAGCGATCCAATCAGTAACTTTAAATATTCAACTGAGCTCTTCTTCCCTAAACATCTGACATTTGTTACCCTTAAACTCAGTGAAAGAAAGTTTTATCTAAAGTAGAGTGAACAACTAGTAACAGTAGATGCATACTTACTACTATAGAGCAGAGCCCGAAGACAGTCACATATGGAACTAAATTTTAGTGCCAAGGGCCAAAACCTAGGAAGAAATTTGTTCCTTTGCATAAGTCTTTATATAAAAAGCTGCTACTACTGCTCAGCTACATCTGGTAGGCAGCGCAAGCGTTCTCTTAGGATTCATCATTCCCAAAATTGTAATCAAACCAGAGTCATACAGTAATAACGAGTATCCAACAGCTAACCAGACTTAAGAGTCAGACTTGTCAAAGTCACAGGGCAGCTGGTTTCATCATATAAGAAGATGTAAGGCAAACTACTTAATGACATGTCATTAACTAATCGCCTAATGCACAAAACTATGTTGTGTTCATGCCTTTCCTTAACAGTGACTTCATAATCCTCACTCTCCACATGCCTACTTTTACACAGGCAGAGGAGTACAAACTCAACAGTGAAGAAACAGGGAACCAAGCCAGTAACACAAGGGTAAGCAAATGGTGTTGATCATCTGGTAAAATGACTTTAAGCTATGTCAATCATCACATGTACATACCTCAGCTATGTATTTTTTTGATGATTTAGGTATTAATCCTGGCAAATGTTACAGTTCGGACAAATGTTGTTTAGTATCAAAACGCAAAGCTTCAATATGAAGTAAAAAGACGCGTCTGTTTAAAGCGCATTTAAGCAGGATCTGCATGTGTAGCAAAAGGTGTGTGTGTGTGTGTGTGTATCAGTTCATAAGACATTTTTAAGACTATTTTTTTCCTCCAACAGTGCCAGTCAGGCAGTAGGAGCAGAAGGCAACTGTGGAGGAAGGGAGCTTGTCAGAGCTGTCTCACTGGGTGATGTTAATATGGCAATGCTAAGCTGGCACAGGACTTAAGCAGCTTACAAAGTACAGGGAAATAAACTTGATGATTCCACAGCAGTTTGCATGACTTTTTTAAATCCTAAAGAGTTTAAATACACATCCCACCTCATGCTGTCCACATGACAATTTGCATGATCAAAATCGTGCACACTTGATCGCGAATGTAAAACTGCCGTCGTTTGTTAAACTAAAGCTGATTAATTGTTTTGGATGCTACCAGATAAATTGAAGCTTCCTCTTTTATTGACTGCTTCAGTGGCCTGCTTCACCTACTTGCCAGTTGATATCTAGTTTCCATTAGGAATCAATATCCATGTGGGTCATGGCAAATCCCTCAATTAACTTGGAAAGTGAGGGAAAAATGAACTCCACCTCGGTCCACTTGAAGTAACTTTCACTTTTATCTCTTGAAAACATTAAAAACAAGGTTGGATCAAGGCCCAAAGACCTGACCAATATAAATTGGCAAGCACATTTTAACAACAAGCGTCTCCTCTCACAAAGCTGTAAATTTCCATCACAGAGCCAGTTGTGCCAGGTCACACGTTTTTCTCTTCACATAGCACATCAGGTGGTATGACATGGATTCATAATTGCCATTAAAGCTATCCATCACTCAAATAGCCCCCATGGTTCATGTGAAATGTAATTCCAAATGTTAGATACTATATGGAGAATATTGTATGTCCATCATTGTTCAGTGATATGATGTCATTTTGGTCTGTAGGAGCTGATGTTTTATTGTTTAAGCGTGATGGTTTTATGGATTTCCTGTCAGCTTGTTGGATATCAGCAGTGACCTGGAGATCAACCTTGTCAGAACTGGGGTCCAGTGATGGCAGTTCCCTCAGCCAACCCAGCTTTTGAATATGCATCCCCCTCCTTCTCACCCTACACCCTGCAATCCCCAACCATCTGCTCACATCTTGGTGTCACTAGATTCCGGTTGCCCGTACTTTCACCCAAATTTCTCCTGTAATGATAATACCCCCAATAACAGTCCTAATCCCAGCATGCCACACTGCTCAATTACAGTCTTTAGGAGGATGGGATTACGAGCAGAGATGGATGGAGGGGAGGGGGAGGATGGCTGGAATGAGCTGAGATGAAGGGTGAGGGGGGGAGAGAGGGGAAGGAAAAGGATAAGGGGGAGGAGAGGCTGCTTTTTACTGCCATGAAAGGCTGCAGATGAAGAGACAGGCACAGCAGCAGTGGGTAAATCCCAAATAGCCTGTCACCAGCCGACAGCGCACTGGAGCGTGTAGAGCACAGAACAGCACAGCAGACTGGCAGAATGGGTTGAGCCAGGCTAGGGGGAGAGGGAGGAGGTTGTCTGGTGGGGCTGTAGGAGATGTTAAGGGTTCGCCAATTTGACTTTGGCATAGAGACAGGAGATTGGAGAAAAATACAGCAGGTGACGGAGACATGGGACAGGGTGGCTTGGGTCACGATTTCAAGCTCGACTCATAAACATTTCTTTGTGATTGTGGCAGAGGGACTGAGGAGGGGGAAATGGAGTAGAAAGTTGACAGGGGGAGAATGAGGAGAAGTGTGAAAGAAAGAAAGAGTCGGAGAGAGAGAAAGCAGAGAAAGTCAAGCTTGGAAATAAGGCACAGGGCTTATATCTCCACACTAGCATTTACGAAATCCAGGCCCAAATAAACACCCTTCTTCCTCATCCATTTAGTTGTGGATGTTGATTGAGGGTGCTGGCAGGCAGATGAGCCATAATCAACTACCCATCACAACAGCAGCCATCTCACACAGTGACACTGCCAGCCGTACAAGGGATCCTGCAGCCAAGTGACAAATCTGGGTTTGCAGAACAGATTATATTTACACACACGTCAGTGTTCTCCGTGTTTCTGTAGTCAGAGCACGTCAGTAAACTTTCAAAAGGTAATCATCATTTGAATATGAAACCAGTAATGATCCTGTTCTACTAGACCAGAGTTTGGCAACCTTTACGATCAAATGAATCATTATTGAGCAATTTTTAACCGCCACCCAAAAAAACGTAGAGACATAAAAAAAATACTTGAGCCTTATAATGAATCTTTTAACATGTGACTACTCTAAAGTGGGCTATTGAGGGATATTTAATGCCTTTAATGTGTGTTTTCAAAAAGCATTTATTTTGTTGCATCTATGAAATTAAAGCAAAAATTACTGCCAATTATGAAGTGAAGGTATTTGTACATATTGATAACAGTCCATGTTACTGAGGTTTAGTACAGAAGATAAGGCAGCAGGTTAAAGAGACAGGGTATGACGCACAGTATAGTTAACTAAACATTTTTTTTAAACCTGTGTCGGTATAGGCTAAAAATTGTAATAACTGAAGAATGCAATTACTAAAATGAATGATAAATAAAATTTTAAATGTAAAAGGAAAATGTTTCCATATTCACCAAAGACACACACACACACACACACACACACACACACATATATATATATATATATATACACAGGTAAATTAAGCATGTGTTAAATGTGTGGAGTTCTCCTTTAACAGTTTATCCTTAGCCTTTAGCAATCCACTATATCTTAGTGACATCTGAGACGTCTGTGATCATCCATCAGGACTTATCTGGGGTAAAACAAGAGGTAACAGTGGATCAGCCAAACAATGAATGAAATGTTTCCCCCACAGAGAAAGACTCTTTTTCTGTCTAACGTCCTCCAGAGGGAACCTTCGTGTTCTCTTGTCAAGTTCTGTTCCACTGATTCTCCCACTGATCCAGCACAGTCGTCATGTCAAGCCCAAAGTACACATGCAGGCAGACCCTGGTCAACAAAGCCGTGCCTACCAAAGCATGAAGTGAAAAAAGAACCCCCCCCCCCCCCCCCCCCACACACACACACACACACACACACACACACTCCGCACACCAAACAAGTGACATGACATAGCACCTGATAAAGCTGATAAAGTGACATGACCAGCTACCAGTGATGGTCAGTGGTCCAGAGTAACTACAACACCATGGAGAGGGGATGGGCTCACTGAAGTAAATCTGCACTCCATATACTTTCCACCTGCATCTGGTAAAACAAATTACACAACTATTGATGATACAAATTTACACAGTGGATAAACAGCAGGGCAATGTTTGTTATGTGCTAACCAGCTTGTAATTACCCAAATAAATCTTATACTCCATGGTCTTAATTTTTATAAACATTAATCCTTGCAATCTTACACATGTATTTAGAAATAGTTATTGTCACTGAGACTGGAGAGAGAGCAAAATGTGGATATGATTTAATGCTACAGCCACAGAGATCTTAAATGCTTTTAAGAGCCACGTAGGAGACTTTTGAAAGATATATCTGGAACTTTCAGCAGCAACAGGAGGCCTTATAGTAAAGTAGATATATATGTCGGAAAGGCATACCATTTCTAAAAGCAGCAGGGTACATTATCGTTCAGAATAAGATTTGCAAATGTAGATTTGCATATTTCTCTAACCCTTGTGCATGTATTCATTGTGTATCGATGTGTGTGTGTGTGTGTGTGTGTGTGTGTGTGTGTGTGTGTGTGTGTGTGTGTGTGTGTGTGTGTGTGTGTTTTAGCATGTCAGTGTGAAATATTGAAAGCAATGTACTTGGAATAACAAAGTTGCCAATTTTCCTAATGATATTGATGACAGTTTCATTACAGTTTCATTTTACTTGCCACACACTTAATTCGACAAATACGACAACACTGCAGTACTGCTTGACACAGCTTTGCTTGAGTCCGAATGATTCAAGTTAATATATTCATCCGAGATATATTTATTGGCATGTATTTCATCTCCTGAATGACACATTAATTAATAAGAAGAAATTTAACAGCATAAATGCTGTGTTTTTTTTCCAGAGTAGTGACAACTTTTTCTTTCTGTAACCATGAAATGTTTTACCCAATACAAACATGTTCATGTATGTTATATGTTGAATTCAGTTCAATTCAGTTGTATTAATATTGCCCAATTTACAGTAACGGTCATCTCAAGGCACTTTATATAGCAGGGTAAAGACCCTACAATAAGACCACAACAATCAAACTATGACCTGTGGGCAAGCACTTGTTGACAATGGGAAGGAAAAACTCCCTTTTAACAGGAAGAAACCTCCAGGACAATCTGGGTCACGGGGTGGCAGTCATCTGCGTTTTTGGTTGAGGGAAGAATGGAAAGACAGAAGCACAGAGAGACAAGGAAAAACACAAACTATGGAAGAAAGACGGAAAAAGAAGTTAATGAAATGCAGTAGTTGCATGCAAATTCATCAGGTGTAGCTAAAAAGGGTTCACTGTATCATCAAAAGCCCACCAAGCAGCCTGAGCCTACAGAGTCACAATTAAGAGGTTATTCTGGGTTTTCTGATCCAGTTCTAACTGCAGTATATTTTATTTGTTAAAAAGTAAAGGTTTAAGCCTAAATATAAAGGTAGAGATGATAGCTGTCTCCTGAACCCAAACAAGGAGTTGACTCTACAGGACAGAGTCCTGTCAGCTGAAAACTCTGGATCACATTTAACTTTTGCTGGTAATATGATACTAAAAAGTCTTTAAGAAGATATGAGGGAGAAGAATGTTATGAGAATTTAAATTAAATTCTGGATTTAATAGTAAACCTCAGTTTCATCAGCATTTGGAAGCAGGAAGTTAAAAATCATCCAGGCCTAACAAATTGATTTGTTTAATCTGGCTTCATTGATAAACACAGCTGGATATCGTCTGCGTAGCAATGAAAATATATGCATTGTTATCTAAGTCTCCAAAAGTTGATTCTGTTCATCTGGACGTAGCGTTTTGTGGGAGAAACGTTTCGTCACTCATCCAAGTGACTTCTTCAGTCTCAGCTGACTGCAGGTTTCCCCAAATCTTATAAACAGTACATTTGCATAATGACTGAAACCAGCCCACTAAAGGGACAATGGGCTGGGAGGCCTTTATAAGATGGGAGGTGTTTATAAGATTTGGGGAAACCTGCAGTAAGCTGAGACTGAAGAAGTCACTTGGATGAGTGACGAAACGTTTCTCCCACAAAACGCTACGTCCAGATGAACAGAATCAACTTTTGGAGATTTACTTTCCTGGATGATTGAGAATGCATCGATTGTTATCTAACCATTATCTACGGGGAAACACTTATAATGTGAAAAGGATCAGCCAGAGAACTTTGTGTGCACTCCTCGTTTACATAACCATTTTGGATACTATGGATACATATTGATATAATTCAAACCAGATTGCTGTATTTCATTTAATACTGGTTAGTTCTAATGTGGTAAAATGTAATCACTGCTTTTGAATGCTACAATTAAGTCTGCAAGGGCCACTCTCCACTGTCAGACACCATAAGAAGATATTAAATAACCTTCAGTCGGGCAGTCTCTGTGCCATCATCACCTCTACATACTAACTAAAGCTCTTTAAATAAACGTCACAGAACTGTTTGAACACTCTGTTAAGACCTTCTGAAAAGAAGTTGGCAATCAGTATATAAATAAGTGAGACAGATGGAGCTAGTAAGGTCTTTTTTAAGTAGTAGTAAAGCTGAAGTAGAGATTAGTAGTAAAACGTCTTTTAAGAGTTTGCGAATGTGCTCTAAAAGTAATGTTGATGGTTTGGAGGAAGTAAGTATTGAGGTCAGTTCAGGAAGATCAATAGGAGAGAAGCAGACCTAATAAATACAAGCAATTATTACATTTGCTGTGCTTAATGATGTATCCGTGCTATGATTTTCTTTTCTCTAACTGCATTTTTATTCGAAAATAAAAAATAATGAAGTTATTTCTACTTACAACTAAAGGACAAAGGTTCAACAGAGCTCTGACTATTAAGTGGGGCTACAGTGCTAGAAAACAAGGGTTCTTCCTGTTTTCCTCTATGAGTGATGAATAAGATGAACTAGCTGCACAGGGGCTTTTTTTTATTAGAGTAACAGACTATTTTTCCATGCCAGATGAAGGTCTGCTAACAACATTACCACCTTACGCATTCTCTGTTTTATATCTCTCTGAGTTTTTTCTTTCTTTTTTAGAGGAGCCACAGTATGCAGTAATGTATACAGTGAGGCTTCAGCACTTGTAACAAGATAATCAACTTAACTGTGCCCTTCACTGTGTGAGCACATGGCATTGAAGGAAATAAATAAGTGAAATCCCTTCCTTAAGTTCACCTGCTGTAAGTAATTTTTCCCGAGTACTGTGTACTCCACTGTTGCAAAACTTAAATATTTTTAGGAAATGGAGAGACAAAGGAGAAATACCATTAAATAATAAATGTCTATGCCATATGGAAGGACAAGACTATGAGAGTGATTAAAAATGAGACTGCGCTCACTTTGAACACCACAAAAGCTATTTCATAGACAGCATTTGAAAACTGATTTAACATATTCACTTTAGATCAGCGTTTCCATAAACATCTAATGTGTAAAGAGCTCTTCGCTTGAAGTAAAAACCCGTCCATTTAAAGTGTCACTGAATAAACAGGATGAAGTTTACTGATAAAGGCTGAGGGAATGGGGAAGATACATAGTCACCCTAATTATTCCAGCGATATTTGAGCTCTGAACTTAGTCAGTGAGGTCATGGGGAGTTTCCAGAGCGATGTTCTGGTCAGGCACTGTGATTATTTTCCAGCAGATTGCTCTATCTCAGTAAAGCAGCATTAGCTGAGTTTTGAAAGCAAGGAGCAACTGGTGTAGCATCTGGCTCCCATGTTTACATGGAGGGGGACAAGATTAATAGGGTGAATTAGCATATCTATGTAAGGACCTAAGAAGTGTGCATTCTAATTACTTTCACAGCCAACCTTGCCAAGACCAGATAACTGCCTTTGTCTTCTTCTTAGCTGAGAGTGGAAGGATGGACAGTGTCATCCTGGCAGCATAAGAGAGAAAAGGGGGCACCTCAATTATGTCTGCTGCCTGGGTTAGTTTCAGAGTAAGAACATCATGAGAATTACCGCGGAGACTTAAAGGAACCTGCAGATAGCCTCAGAGACAAAACCCAGTGATGACAAAAGTATTCTTAACATTCACAACGCCTACAGACCAAGCTCTCCAGCTTTGTAGGACCAATACACAGAGAGAGAGAGACATCAGTAAAGGTTTGTGAATACATCAATCTCACAGCACTGTCAGAGCAACAAGCTTTGCAACAAGGACAAGTGGTGTCACATGTTCACTGACAGCAGAGTTATGAAGGACACACAGATGGATGGTGTTGTCAGTGAGATCAAGGAGGTAAAGTATGCAGCTAGTATCATTTAATAATTAGATGTGTGCAAAATGTGTCTTAAAGCTGATACACAGGTTTCACAGACGTAGCTTTTCCACATGAGACATTGCACCTGTTTGAGAGGAAGCATCATTCTTTTAAGAGTCATAGGAGAACTCTCAGTGATGGTGAATGAAGCATGTGTGTTTGTGTGCTAGTGTGTGCAGCAGAACATCTCTCCAGTGAACAGACAGCAGCTTCTTCACATGTGGTGGTGACATGGCTCATTACTGGGGGATCCAGCAGTCTATCAGGAGTCTACAAAAAGTTGAAAGTACTACTCACTCAGCAAGTAGAGTTTAGAGTGGCTTATGCCACAGAAAGCACAGATGCAACAGGAAGAAGAGGGATAAAAGAATAAAGAATAATTTCAGTTTTGTATTAAATTTGATGCCATGATAATGTATTTATGTATTTACCACTTTTCTGCTCTTAGCCTCTTATGTCCTTGTCTAGTCTCGTGTTTTTTTGTATTACTTTTCCCTGGAACATTCTCTCACAGTCTGTTCTCTAAAACCTAAAAGAGGAATTATGGATTTGATCAACTGGTCCCTAAATGCAATTGACACCCCTTTCTCAACGAGAAGTTTGGGCTTGGGTGAGCCTGAGTGCTGAAGATATCTACTTATTTGGGAAGAGGCGTGAGTTTCTCAAAATGGGCTCATTGAGTCAGCACAGATAAGATCTTGGAAAGGCTTACGGCTGCCGTGAATACTCAGAATAAGATCTCTGAGTGCAAACTGGATTACATCTCGGAAGGGCTCGCTTGGAATAACATCTCTGAGCACAAATTGGATGACATCTCGGGGAGGCTCACTGTGGTCGTGAGTTCTCAGAATCGGCTCTTTGAGCACAAGAATGACAACATCACAGAACGCAAGTATGGCGAAGCTTGCGGCTCTCCAACGGGAGATTGAGAGACCAGTGTTGAACTGTAGAACTGCTTTGAAATTCATATGAGCTGTTCGCACTAAAGTAAAAAGCACCATCACTTCATGCGGATACAAAAACACCCTGATAACGACTGTGTTTAGTCTGTTCCTTCCCATTCCATGCAAGGCCACCTGGGTTGGCTGGAAGACTGTTTACTTAGTCTAGCAGGGCGAAGGACACTGTCTCAGCTGAACTCTGGACACGCACACACATACATATACACTGATATGCACACACTCATCCCCCCTCCCTTTCCAAACGCCTTCGATGCTTGTTCCCTCCTGGGAACACGGCGGGTCTGAGCCCGCGCTGGAATGGTAGCGCTGGGCAGGATGGCTGCTGTGTTTGCGTCGGATTACTCCTCACCCCCCACCCGACCCTGTGGCTTGTCACGTGTTCCATACTGTTGTGCTGTGGACATTTATGTGCTTTTTTGTGCAGAGGAGTTTTTTTGTTTCCTGTTCTTGTGCTGTCCTGTTTTTTTCGTCTTGTACTTTCCCATTGTAGTGTACATTCCCATTTCAGTGTTTTTTTCTGTAACGCTACCGATCTCCGACCTGTATCCCCATGTGATGTCTGTGTTGTGTGTGTAAGGTCGGGGGGAGGGGGGGGGGGTGTCCTATTTCACTGCAGGGCAACCTGCACGTGGCGAATAAAGCCTTGATTGATTGATTATTCTCCCCTAATTGCTGCAAGATAATTATGGTGGTTTGACCTTTACTAAGTACACAAAAGATGTGCATGAGTTGATATAGAAACCCAGCGGGGTAGGTAATGCAAAGTGAGGCACTCACTGGCCACTTCAAAACAAGTTTGGGATGATTTGAGTTTTGTGACATGCTCTGTTATCTTGCTGGAAGCGGCCATCAGAATATGGGCACACCGTGGTACAGGAATGATTATAGACAGGTGTACCTAACAAAGTGGCTGGTAAGTGTATATTGTAATGAACAACAAGAACTGTAAACAGATTTCACATCATCTTCTGATACAAAGATGATGTAAAGTGTGAGAGTATCAAAAAATATGAGAAGGGGAATAATGAAGAGTGGTGACTCAATAAGAGCTCTGTATTACTTCATGTGTTGAATGTTCAAATAACAGGCTGACGTCTTGCAGTAATTCTGGTAAACATGACATCACAAAGTTCAGTTTTAACCTGACTGTAGGCAGTGCAACAGAAATGCCCAAAAACCTGAACATGAAAATATACCAGATTGTTGTTTTCATGTCATTTCACCATATCATAACAGCATCCCTGCTCCCACACGCTCTGCGCTGCGTCTGCATCTTCGTCACACACAGGCTCACACACCCACCGCAGTCGCTGCTCAGAACGAGCTGTACCTTTAACTTTCCCAACACTGTTGACATCCTTTGTGCTTGAATACTCGGCTGAGCTTTCAAAGTTCTCTCTACATTATTGAATACCTTGGATTTTAAATGAAACTCTAAAGCATTCCACATGGTTTTGAGTCCCCCTGGTTATCTAACCACTTTCTCTGCTCAGCGTAGGTATTCCATTACCCATCCACTGGGAGCTAATTTGTATTTTTACAATGTAGCTACTCTAAAGCGTCTGAAGAAGGTCTATGCTTGTGCCTTTTTCTAATGCCATTTATGAGAATCACATAAAGTTCAAGGATTGGTCAAGTGATTGAGCGCTCGTCACATATAATTTAGAGAGGTGTGTGTGTTTGTGTGTGCACCACTGAATGCCTGTGTATTGCCGTTCATTTGTGCTCATGTGTGAATGTGTAAATCTCTATTACAATGCAAAGCTAAACTGAAATAAATGATGTCTACATTCTGCCCCACCCTGCCCACATATCTAACGCTGCAAGAATCCAGTAACTGGGTCAGCAACATAAACATGCTTAAACACAAGCTGAATCCTTCTTGTTGCTTCCACAGACAAGATGTAGAGTGACACTAGAGATACAACCCTGAAATATGGATGCATTGGGACACAGTCCATAATCCCACTACCCAAAAATGGTGTCTGTATGTGTGGGGGTGGGTATGTGTAGGATTTTTTTTATAGCTATAGTAGGGATGATGGACAACGGAGAGAGTAGTAAGAGCAGAAAATACTACCAGGAATAGGAAAGTGGATCATTGACTCGATTAGAGATAAAAAGCACAGCTGACTCTAAAAATTGAGGATGTTTCCGTTATCTTTTATTTAACAGTTCAGGTTTGATTACTTTTCAACATTCTTAAAGATTGTGGTCTTAATGAAACATTTTTTGTTAATATACAAGAAAGAAATGTCACATTAAGCTTCAATCCAGTCCCAGTGACCTCCCCTCTTCGTCAAAACAGTTTAAGTGCTTGTATTTTAAATGCCAGTTACAAAAAGGACAGTTATATACAGATATCCACATGAGGCCACCTGAAATAATTACTGAAGAAGATGCATTTCAATAATAAAGGTCTTTTTTAACATACGCATTTTCAGTACTGATCATTCATTGTCCTACCAGCCATTTTTTTTATTACATTCATGTAGCCCAGAATGCTCCTTGTGGTACTGTACACCTGAAATGAGACCATGTGCTTGAATTTGGATGAACCTTTGCCTTCATTTCTAACATAATAAACATATTAACAGACAGCATCATTATCCTGTGTTAAAAATACCACTGTCAGTTTTAATAATTTATAATTATGTAGAGCCATTAAATATAAACAGACAATTTAATTATATGCAACTGTATTTTGATTAATTCTACACTGGAGTCCATGCCTTTGACAATGAAATCAATACTCACATTAATCAAGTTCCTGAGAGTCATTACTACAGCGTGAGGTACAAATGATGAAAAACATGCAGGCACGAGAACATAATATCTAGTAGAGATAAACAGCTACACAATGAAAAAATAAAAACTTGCCTGATGTGCAGCAGGAGGGAGTCCAGTGGACTGACAAGCTCAAATGTAACATTGATGCTTTAATTTGAAACAAGGAAAAGGGTAAATGGGGCTAACTTGTTTGTAATGGGAGTTAGTTTGTCTGCCACTATTAAACAAATTCAATTTGTTAGGTCTCCTTTAGAGCAGAACACGCAAAAGACAAACAATCTGGCCCAGAAAACCCGATCTAAAGAGAGAACAGCAAGTTAAACAACAGTCAAAATGTCCTCAGGAATAAGCAGAACCAAGGAACTGAGCATATATCATACTTCAATATCCTGCATGGTTACTGCCTAGGTGAAAATTGCTTTTTAGGCTCTAAACGGTATGAGTAAACTCGTTAACAACACTTCTATGCAAATCCACAATAATCATCATTTCTGCGCTCAGGGAATGCTGAGGTAGGAGAGAAAACCTCTATCTTTAAGTATCTCCCAAAATAGTCTGAGGTATATGAAATGTCAGATTAGCTCAAATTCTCATCCACCAGCTTTCAAAGAGAGAAATATATGCATAGAAAATACACAGTATGTCAGAGGTATTTATAAATCATTTTCTAAGCACTCTCCTGCACCTTATGGCAGATTTACATTTTTATGAGATTTAAACTATGACTATAATGTGGAATAGCAGATGTTTGAGGTTTCTAAACCGGAGATTGGGTCCAGTTGTCCACATTTTCAGAGCTTTTACCCTTAATTTTAGCTGGCAGGTGAGTTTTACCTGTGTAGTTGATACTCTTGTATGCAACGACCTTCTATCCTACACACAAACACTGCTGTGTCAAACTGCATCACTGAAGACGCCTTGTTTCTGAAATGTATAGTTCTGCAGGTGACATACTGTAGTAATGTATCAAAAGAAAGATGTGCGTCCACAAAATGTGTCCAGTTTTATTTATTTTAGCCTTGGACAAAAGTAAAGGCAACTTATCTCACCACATAACTAACCACATCTGGTAGGGCAAAGAGATTGTTCAAGAGGTGCTTTCCAATTAGGCATTAATTCGTCACACAACCTCACACTTTAATTAAATGTAGCACATCAAATGGAGATGTGAAATATGGGGTTATTAATGTGATGACCGATAATGTTGTTGCCAAGCAGAGGCCTCCATAACCAGTATAAGCCTGAAGCCTCTGAAGACTGGTGGCATCACAGCTTAGCCTTAATCCCTCTGCCTGTCAAAAAGACACATTTTCCTAATTGCCTTTTAACTTATATGAAATTAGCACCTACGTAAGTCAAATTATCATTGCATGATGTGGATAATTGAGATTGGGCAGGGAGGTTTGTACAGTGATAGGCTGTTCGAGCTCATTAATTATTGTGTTGTTGGGGACGGCAGCAGGGAGAAGAAGCTCTGCATTAGGGATGTGAGGATAGTACCTCTCACGGGGGCGATCATGGGGCATTAGCCCTTTCCTCCAAGGATTATAGATTGAATGTTCAAGGCGCTGCCAAGGGAAACATACACTGAATAGGATTTTGGCTTAACTCCATAGAAGAAGTGGGTGCCATGGAGCTATAGAAATGGTCAAAATCACCAATTATATAGTCTTTGTAACAAAATGAACACAACTTTGAGAATTTCCTTCACTAAAGACACCATTTTTGTAATGACTGAAGATGACCCAGTTGATAACAACAGATTGAGATTAGGGTTTTACATAATTTGGGATTATGATTTCAAGGGGATTTTCTATAAAGAGCCTTAAAGAGTTACTAAAAAATATGTCAAAGAACAGAAATTTTCCATCCAAGAGAGAGCCTAGATTGTTGACATTGTTGGCAGTAATGTAAACAAAGTGCTGTTTAAGAGGTTAAGTTAGAGAAAATTGTTCAATATCACATGAATACTATTTGTGGATGCATATTTTTCAAAGACAGATGCCAGAATTCCCAAAGCAACAGTTCAGACGGCCAACCAAAACTCATCGGTTAATGGAAAATATTACGAGCTAGCTTTGATTATGATTATAGCCAAAATCATAATCACAAATATTATAATAAATACTGAGATGATGATTGTTTACTATTCAGATTGCTCAGTTTTAGAAGCATTATGCATTTATTGATCTTTGTTCTAACATTTTCTTTGAAACATCTGATTTTCTTAGGGCTTAACTGAAAACCAAATAACTAAATGACTTGGGGGTGTTTTTTTATGTTTTTGTCTTACACTGGCAAACAATGATCCCTGCTGGGCAACGCCTACAAAGCAGGAGATCTGTGAGTGGGTTTTGTTTTTGTTTTTAGGGAGGTGCAAAAGTGGACTACAGCAAAGAAAAAGTGTGTGTTGGATTCATAAGACAAAATGACAGTGTCACTGCAAAAATGAATAAAAGTAGCTAATTATCTTGCTTGTATAATCGGTGAATGCAAACATTTATAATATAAAATAACATTTGATTACTCATTATCCCTCCTAATAATTACAATTATCTCTCTAAACCTGAAATAAAGAAATACATAAGTGAATACATTCCATCATCTGTAGGTATAAAAAAGTAAAAAATAAAATGCTGTATTCCAGTAAGTAATTACAATATAAGACTACGGTTCAACTGTAGTAATAATCATGTAAGAGGAATCTTACATCATCACACCATACTGCAAAAGGAGAAAAAAATACATATGATACATATGAACAATGCTTAGATTAGCTTTGTTTGCAGTGCAACAGAAACAACAGACTTGAGACACTCTAGGCTTATCATCCTCTCCACCACCATTTCCTTCATCCCCATGGCAACTACTCATCTCCTTATTCTAATCACTACAAGTTAACCTTGATATGAAACAGTGCACAAGGGACCACTCACACTTTTGTGCAGGCTTCTGAAGACAGACACCATCCCTAATAATAGCCATAAAAGAAATCACTGTCTCAATTTTATGGGAGCCTGAAGATGAATGATGAGCATACAAGACACGCTGAAAATGACATTTGGGGAACAAGTCAGAACAAGACAACAAAGAGCTGAAGATTTGAAAAGAAAATGATGTACTTGAGGAAAAAATCAACTATAGTTCCATGAAATTTGTAAAGTTGAGGATGTGGATTAGTCAACCATTATTCTTGAGCCTCACTGCCCCAAATAATAATAATAATAATAATGGATTGGATTTATATAGTGCTTTTCAAGGCACCCAAAGCGCTTTACAATGCCACTATTCATTCACTCTCGCATTCACACACTGGTGGAGGCAAGCTACGGTTGTAGCCACAGCTGCCCTGGGGCAGACTGACAGAAGCGAGGCAGCCATATCGCGCCATCGGCCCTTCTGGCCAACACCAGTAGGCGGTAGGGTAAAGTGTCTTGCCCAAGGACACAACGACCAGGACAGAGAGCCCGGGGAACAAACCGGCGACCTTCCGGTTACAGATGTGCTTCCCAACCCCCTGAGCCACGGTCACCCCACCAACCACCAACCACCAAGAAAGACATTCATTTCAACTTCAGTTACATATCCTGACATGTAAAACACATAGTTACACTCTGCATCTACGTGCTGTAGCTATTTGTCTACCCAATTTAATGTACTAGATCCTTTAGTTTGAGTGCTATAAATGAAAACCATAAAAACCCCGCCCTATCTGTTGTGCAGAGCTCATGATAGCCTTAATGATCAAATGCAAAACAAGACAACTCCTGAGCACTTACTTCCCCATAAAAGGTGTAAGAGATAATGCTCATTGCTATTCCTCTGATGGAACCCTGCCTTCATGCTATCAATTATTAGTGAGCTATGCAGGTTTCTAATAAGGATGAAATATTTTATACTTGTGTAATGAGGAAAACACAACTACTGAAACAAACAATTTTCAGAGGTGGTCCATAAAAACATTAAAGGTCTGGGCTAATATGCTCATATAACTTACTACATCATATCTGATGGGGAAAAAAAAGTAAACAAAAAAACATGACTGACAACCCAGGGACACTTCACTGTGGTTTATGGAAGTATTTTGTTGGGGGTCGCTGAACACATTTAAAACTAGTGCAGGAAAAAGCTTGGCCAAGAAGAGTGGAGATTGAGATGGCCTATCTCATTTTTATGGCGCCCCCCCCAGGCTACAAGCCGGGTAATTATCAGTGACCCAAGGAATGCGTGGCCCGTGGTCGTCTCTGGCCCTGAATGACCTCTAGTGACCCTTCCATTAAACAAGGCCAGCGATGGTTTGTCAGACAGAGCATGCACACACATACACACACAACACACGCGGTATAAAAATAAATAAAAGAAAGCGGCCACTACATGAGCACAACTAGGGTATAGTAAAAAATAATAGTCCATGAAATATCAGAAAATAGCGAATATCCCACGATTCCCAGCAATACATTTTTTTTTCAAATCGTGAAGATATTCAGTACATGTTTGAAAACATGTGTTTTTTAAATCCATCAAAATAAATACATGTGATGGTGATAAATTGCTGAACGTCCTTTCAATCCACCAATCAATCAAAAATCTAGAAAACAGATCTAATCTTTTCTTTCAATTCTAAACTCTATGTTTGCAAATTTAACTGACAAAATAAGAAAGAAATACTTTGTATAATCACTCTATGCTAGATTAAAAAGAAATGCTTTAATCTATTTATTTGTTTGATGTACAATACACAAAGTCAGCTGGAGTGCTGGTGTTTTAAAACAGAACACATCTTCAGTATCAATGTTCTGTTTTAAGCACAGAATTTCTTTCCATTTCCAACCATGTTGGATTTTTTGGATTTCTTAGATGTTTTGAGTTTCTACGGCTGCTCTCCTGACCAGTTCTCCCTAGTAAAAGAGATTTGAAATCAATAGAACATCCTGGTTAGATAAAGGTAATAAATATGCCATACACAGTGAGTGGCTAAGCATAAACATAATTTGTTGAGTTATAGATTACATCGCCGTACTCAGTGGAAAAGCAACAAAACTACTTCCAGTGTTACCCTACGACACAGCGTAATTATAAACTTTAAAAAGCTCTAATTTAATATATAATTGCGAATTTAACAAAGATCAAAATTCCATAATATTGTATGACATAAATCCAACAGGTGATGGTTTAAACAAACCATGGAGGCCACCAGAACGGAAACTGTCATATCTTTCTATACCAAAAGGAAAGGCTTCCAGTTCAGAGAAACACCTAAAAGACCAAACCCAGATGTGTTCAAATAATTCAAGGTGACATTGGTGCAGTTTTAGCTCAACATCCAACAGCAGTCAAAGCATTATTTTCATGCTATCCTGAAACACAGCTTACCATCTTGTGTAAGGCAGCTGGCAATGTCTTTGTCTAGAGATGGCACGATACCACTTTTTTATGTCCGATACCGATATCATAAATTTGGATATCTGCCGATATGAATCCGATATAGTGTAATTTTTAATATCTTGCTGCATTGTGTATAAGTTCATAGTCAAGTTTTTTTAAAAACAAACAAACACCAAAGCTATTCTGCTATACCTGTATTCAAAAAATACACTGCACCCAAAATGTTTCATAGTTCAGCAACACTCATCAAGCTAATAAACTTAAACCTGCACCATCCTTCCTATTCTGGTGTTTTAAAGAGTACTTAGCAGAAATATTAAACAACTTAACTAATAGGGTCGCCAACTCCCAGCAAAAAAAAAAAAAAAGGGAACCACCCTCTTCCTCGTGATGCTTAATCAACGTAATCAACTTTAATTTAATGTATAAAAAAAATGTGTAAAAAAATGCACAGAAATCTATTATTTTTCTACAATAATTAAATAGATTCAACATCTTTCTTCAACAGAGTTGCAGACTGCACTGATTATATCTTCCCAAAAGTACTATAGCTTACTAGGGTGTATTAGACTTTACAGTAATGGACTTCTATACATTTTACATCAGATTAAAACTTTGGTTGTAAGATTCAGATAATTATTTATTAACAGCTAGACGTTTTAAACGAGAATAAGAAAGAAAAGTGTTTCTTTGTACCACCCCCCACCCCCTTTTCCCTGTTAATCCCCTACCTGGCCCCCTGGCAAAACTTTGCCCTGCACAGTTAGCAGCCATCAGCTACGTAGAAAAGGATCCTGGTGTAGAAAGTAATATTAAATAAATTCTAACAGCAGCTTATCAAGCTTAAACGTGCTGCTGTTGTTCAGCCGCTGGTTTCCCCTTTCTGGTGCAAAGTGGGTGATAAATAAACAAGAGAGACGGACTAGCGACAGAAAAGCCGATCAGCTGATCATTAATCAGTTTCATGATTGAAGTAGCAGCAGGAGAGGGAGGGAGAGAGAGGCAGTCGCTCCATGTATCGGTTGTTAAACATAACGTGGGAATGCTTTACAAACATTCTGAGATGAAGTTGCACACTTGGTTTACTTCTCTCTGGGATACCTTTCTTGGAGATGAAATGCCGGGTTGGTAGCGAGGCTCCAAATGCTGAACCAGACCGCCAACAGGTCTTGCACGCCACAGCCGCTCTATCACGTGACGCATACTGCTCCAACATGCTACGGTTATGAGCTGAATTACGCCATGTTGCAAGTTTTCTGAGGTGCTTTTGTGATATTTAAAGGATCGGATTACATTTTTTATTTCTCTCCGATATCCGATCCGATACGTAATATTGGATCGGTCCATCTCTAGTTGTGTCATGGTTGTATCAGCCCAATCAAATGGATCAGTGACTGAAATCAGACAGGAACATTTTACTGAATAAAGTTGCAGTTATGCACTTTTAATTGTGTATTTTAACCATTTGAATAGGAAACATTTCAGTGAGGCATTCATCCCCGTGATTACTATGTGTGATAACACAATGGGCCGACCTACTGCTAATTCTGGGAAACACATTTACCCTGAAACAGTAATGGCTCATGCAGGACGTGAAAGTATCATTTAGTCCCATTACATTTACAATTCACAGCCACATAAAGAGAGTAGAATCTTTTCTAGTAGAGAAATATGAGACAATGAACACTTAATCACCACATTAATGAGATCAAACACCCACAGTTGCCTTCTTGGAGACAGAAAGAGCAATATGACTAGGATACAAATGCTCTGCATCAATGTTTACAAACTCTGTGATCATTCTACTCAACCCACAAATTATAATTACTTCACTTTAAACATGTGGGTGTTACACGTAGTGCAGTATAATTTCGGCAGCACAAATTAATGCACCCCTCTAAAAAAAAAAAAAAAAAAAAAAAACACACACACTGGGGGTCAATGTGATATATCTGAGGTGTTTACTGTGCTTTTGACCTCAAAACATAATTCTGAACAACAACATTCTGTCCATCCTAATTGCATCCCATAACACAAATGCATGTGTAAAACCAGGCTATTAAATGGGAAATAACCATCTACTAGGCTAAAATATTACCCTAGAGTAAAAGATTGTTTAAATATTTGTAGCAAAACATTTTTGGTCCAGCAAATTATCCCTTGCAGCAACTCAACAACATTGAACGAAGTGATGTTTTTTCAAAGGCTAATCGTATTACTTTTCTTCAAAGATGTGAAAAACACTTCACACACCGGACGAGAGAAAGGGGGCTGTTAAGATTGGGAGGATTGAGAGAAACAGTAAAGCATCTGTGTGTGTAACAGAACAGGTAAATTTGTGAGAAGTGACTCTCCGTAAGGCCATGAGGAAAACTCTTTGGGAACTGTGACTCCAAGCCAGAGGTACTGAAAAAGCAGGTGATAGCAGTAATGAAAGAAATGCAATAATAATGCAATAATGTTGGTTGGGTGAGTCAGCTGGGCCTCCGGCACTTTCTCCATAGCGCAGTAGATGACCTGGTTTCTCTCCTGTTCCGTTCCTCCACTGCAAACATAGGGCCAAGGTGCCAGCCATCAATAATAAATACACACAGTTACTGTTGCCACACGCCCCTGAGCTCCACAGTGCTGAGATGGAGGCTTATTAAAGGCCCTCCCTTCTGTTATTGTTTAGCCCTGGAAGAAAGTAGCGTTATGAAAAATAGGACAACAAAGAAGAGCATGGCTTGGCACAGTGTCAGGAACAGGCACCACTAAATTGCCACTGTCCTTGGATAAAAAAGTTGGAGCAGTGGGGCTGGCTTGATAGCTGAGTGATTAGGAGACAATGAACATGGGCACAAATCTCCCGAGCAGCGACTTAAGTCTTTTTTTATGGGTAGGAGTTTGCAAATTCTGTATAATGGAAATGTAAAGTGTAAAGAAGGAGGCAATTCATATCTTCCAGTGATCGCCTTTAAATAGACAATGTGGTATTCAACAATACAGTCTATTATCAGTTTCTTTAAGTCTGGGCAAATACAATTATATTTTTTAAGGCTGGCCTGGTCTGCATTTTTATTCAGATTAAAATTTACCCATAAAAAAGAAAAAATGCAATAAAATAAATACTCATTTCCTTCAGCTACATTCTTCAGACAGTTGTTTTTGTGATTGTGTTTTTCCAGCTCTACCACAGACATTTTGCTCGACTGATCTGGGGATGAGCCACAGTCTTACGCAGACACACTAACGGCTTCTGTGTGCAGCAGATTTTGTATTTGTTTACAGTTCCTGGTAGCGAGAAACAAAAGAAGTTGTTCAAGGTCTGTTGGACTCTGGCTTTAGCAAGACATCATATCAGGGACAGACACATCCTGTAGTAGACCTCGCTAATTTAACTCTTACCCACAGCATGCCCTGTCTGTCCTGGCGGTGCACCGGCTTGCTGTGGAAGGTTAGAATCCAGTTTGCTTGTGTTTCTGTCTGCATGTGTTTTATATGGCTGATGGGGATCTCTGAGGGAGCTGTTTGTCCATGCATCCGCTCTGTAATCACTGCCATAAAAGAAACAAGAGGCAACAAGAGACAGGCAACTGGCAATAAATGACACGTCCTCCCCATGGTGTAATAACTTCCCCATCCATCAGGCAACCTCTGCTCACACATTTCTCTCCCTCTCTGCCATTCTACTTCCTGCTCTTGCTCCTCTCACTACAGCCTTCATCTCTGGGGAAGAATTACTAGGACGGACAAAGCGATTGATTGAGCTGGGCCACCATTTGATGTTTATTTCAGCTCAAATGAAACTGTCTTGTCTTTTCAATAAACCTCTGGCACAGACGCGCAGGCAACAGAGAATATAGCCACATGATAAATTACAATATGATATCATACCTTCATGTGTTCTCCCCATTTCAGACAGACCATATTGTTCCCCCAAAAAGACCTTGAAATTAATCTGCAGCCCTCACAAATTTACTATTGCAGTAGACTTCTCCATGAGATCGATTTTACACCATATTCGTGTAAATGATGGCTGGCATGTCAAAGTCCCTAGCTTCCTACTGAGAGAGAGGCAAAACAAAGACAGCTAGAGGTGGAATCTGAGCAGCGAGGTAAGGGTCAGACATGCATGGTTAATAATGGGCACAGAGAAAAAACTGTGGTGAAATGTAAGGCAGCTAATGATTAATCAATGAGTCCAACTGTGTGGTTTCAGGACTATAGTGTAATTTTAAGAGTGTATCGATTGCCTTTAATAAATTATTTAATCGAAAATATTTCAACCAATCTTGCAGAGGACAAAGGACACGCGTGTAACTGCCAGATAATGCATTGTGGATTTGGTATTACTCCTGGCTACAACAACAAGTTCAGATTCTTCTAGTTTAATAAGATGAGGACATGTGATACATGTAAGGCCCTTCAGGCTACGTTGACTGTGGCAGTCTGTGCTGTTTCTCAGCCAGTTGTCCAGTTTAGCTAGCTATCAGAGACATGCAGTAACCCTAAACTAGCTAAGTCATTGACAATCTGCCAGTAGTGGTGGAGTACAACTTTTGCACAACTCTAATTAGAGCAAAAAATAGTAAAGTGATGAACTGTATTGACAACACTTACTGATGTCAGATTTTATAGACCAATAAAATTAGCGGTGTTTACTATTTTTGATGCATTTTCCTATTTTTAGGTCATCAATTTCATAGTGCCAGTGCCATAGTGTTCGAATCTCATTTGTCACAATCTTAAACATAGCTTATAATTAAATGTTAAATGAAGTGCTTCTTATATAGCGCCTTTTTGAGCACTCGGAGCGCTTTCTACTGAAAATCTCATTCACACACACGTTGCTTTTATCTATAATTAAGCACTTTCATATAACATTCCCACGCTCTTTCACACACTGATGGATGCACTGGGGACAAGATCGGGGTTCACTATCTTGCCCAAGGATAATTTGGCACATGAGCTGTAAGAGTCGTCGTTTGATCCACCTGCCGATTGGTAGATGACCCGCTCTAGCACCTGAGCCCCAGCTGGTTTCTCTCCTGTTCCATTCCTCCACTCCAAACATAAGACCAAGGTTCCAACCCTGACCCCATCATCATCATCATTATTATTTCTTTGCAATATAACTTGTATAATGATTAAGTCCTATAGTGTTCTCTTTGTTCTTCAGTTTCAACATGTGTCTTATAATATGATGGTTTAAAACATTTAGCAGCAGCATATGGATAAAAACATTGGCTATATTTCATGTATTTATCAATCACTGAGGGTAAATTTTTAACAACTATTGGTTTAGGAAAGTGAAATTAGTATACTGCATAAAAACAGAGCTTTTGAGACCGAAAAACAAAATCTGTTCTTTCAAAAACAAGTGAGGGTAAGGTGATGTGGGCTCCACAGCAACATTTATTTTTTCTGCAGGGAAAGTCACATGTCACCATTCTCTCCGCCTGCCACAAAGAGGTCATAAATTACCTGTCCATAAGCCATCAATCTGCACTGGGAGCGACAGCAAACATCAAGCTTACACTCAATCTCGCACGCAAACATGCACGTACAAATACGGGCAGTAGACACAAACTAGGAGAACGCCACATGCGCATGGACCCGACTGTGTACTGGTAACAGTGTTTGCAGTTTCACCAGCCTGCGTTGCACAAACTTTCCACACTTGTAGATAAATATTCTCCAGTTTCACAAACACCAAGGGAAATATTTTTTCAAGCACTTCCACAGAGAAAGAGGTCAAATTCCAGCAGAACTGACTTTAAAAATTCATTTTGGTGCATTTAGTTCAGTTCATGTATACTTCCACCCCGGGAAAGTGACAGCTAGCTAAAAAAGCAGGTATTTGTTCTATTTTTACAATATGAAGAAACAGGAATGAGAGCAGATACAGATTCAAACATGTTATTGCATGAGGCAGTGATAACACACTTTGATGAATTATCGTTTTTCTGCAGCAGGAACACCAGCAGAAACTTGCAGTCACATCAGTTAGATCCCTTCAGCATTAATAATGCACAAGCCTTTATCTTTCTTCTCTGACCTCTTAAATCACTATCACAAAGCTGCTGGTCATGGAGTTAAGACTCCTTCCATTTTCCATCTGCTTTGCCTCAATCCATTCCTCTTCATTACCTATAATCTTATCTACCCTCTATTTTTTTTCCTTCACACAATCCACAAGAGTCAACGGGATTATTCGTGGAGAGATATTTTCTCTTGCTCGCCAAGCAGCAAATACCTTGTCTAACACAAGTTGTTAGGACAGTTAGGATGTGAACAGTTTTTAGGGAATCATCCATTCCTGTTTAGGTTGGCAGAAGAAAAAAAATAAGAAAAAGAAAACATTCTTCGTGACCAAAATGCAATGTCATGCTACACTGTGGGAAAGAGGTGAAACATTTAGTACTTTGCGAGCTTGCGTGTTTGTACATGTGCTTGTGTGTATGGGCTTATGTGTGTGTGTGTGAGAGACTGCAAATGAGAAAGAGAGCGAGAAAATCTGATGAATTGTTTCATATATGGCATCCATCAGCAGTCCTGTGATTTATGGGGTTAATAACAGAGTCTATTCACAAGCCTGCAGTCCTGTTGTTTTTCTGTTTGTGGTGGGATGACAGAAATACTACAGCCAAACCACCCATTTGTTCTGATCCACTCTCATTTAAAAACCTATAAAGCCAGCCCTTGCTGAACTCTGTACCATTTGGCACCACGGATAAGACCATGTGTAGGTATTTGTAAATATTCACTCAAAGCATCCCTTCAATTGCATTTATACACATTCCCTAAACCAGGCAAACGCTACTACAAACTTGGAATTCTCCTTCCAATTTAATTTTCAATGTCTGCAATACTGGGACCAACCCGAGAGTTAAGGGAAAAAATTCAATTTTAAGAAAAATACTTGGAATTTAATCTGAAACTGCGTGCAAAAAAATAAATAAAAATGCATAGGTGACAAATGCAAAGACTGCAAAAGCTCTTAATGTATTGCTGACACACTCCTACTTTTGAAATGGTCCTCTTTTTCTCCTGTGATTCCTCAAACCTTTTAAACCTTCAGTCAGGAAAAATGTGCATATTTCCATACCACCTTTAAATAATACAGCAGCTGCACGTAAACCAGGAATGAAGACAACACTTTGGTATAGCACTGTATGGTAATCCACAGTCATTCTTAATGCCTTCAGGCTACATCTATACCAGATGCTCTACCCTCTATGAGCCCTCATATTTTATTCACCACTAGGTCTCACTGTTTCTCAAAATTGCACATAATTCAGATAATATGGTAAATACTGCAAACAGCTTTGCTGCTTCGATAAAGGAAATTCCATTCATTTCGCCTCCAAAGCTCCAATAGTGTGCGCACATATTATGACGATGTTAACCACATTAATAGGCAATGCCGTTTGATTCTTCATAATGTTATTTGCAAAATATCACATTTCGCAGTAAACCATGCATCGCAAATAAACAAATATAGAAAATGGCCAAAATACATGGTTTCGCTATCAAAAAGACATCAGCTATAATGTACAATAGATGCACCTGTTTCACGACTGTCTGGGGCAATGTAATTGTGTACATCGTCCTGAGCTTTATAATAGGGGCAGTCATTATACATGCAGTGTAATAAAAAGATAATTATGAATTCCCCAACCGTGTTCTGTCATTTGGCAGGCTCTTTAACACAAAGCATACGTTCCAATGAGCCTCAGCTAATCTTCACAAGAGAAGAGGAAATTGGCTCTCTTCAACTGACTCCATTCCACTTTTCATCTGTGGACTTGCCAGTTTTGAAATCAACATGAAAGATTGGAGGATGAGGGCAGAACAAGAGCAGGGGGAGCACATGAAAGCAGAAAAGTATGCGAGAGCAAGGAAAGAGTGAAGGGGAGAGACGCAAGGTGTGGGCAACTATAAGGAAATGAAAAGGGGGAGGCGAGAGAGCACAGCGCGGCAGTGATAATATGTTTACCTACTTAATGCTACAGTAGTGCTGATTGCTTTATCAACCCAGTGAGCCTGCATATGAGACGGAAGATTTGCAAGCAGGAAGATTGATGAGACTGGTATGCAAGAAATAATGTAATAAGAGTATCTGTGGGACGTGTTATGAAAAGTAGAGACAGGGAAGAGGTAGAGGGAGGGAAACTGGGCTGAAGTAGCAATTGCCTTGTCTTCCGAACACTGTAGCTGTCACAGCAGGCTACAGGTTACAGTATGTGATTGTGGCAACTACCCTGAGCTGGCATGAGTTAATGGGAAGCTGCAACCTCCACAGCTCTCTAATTGCTGTATTAAGTGGTGGGTAGAAAGATAAAAGGGAAAGGTGTGGGGCTAAATGTGTGAGGACTCATAATGTTTGAGGTGCAGAGGGAGACAAATTAGCCTGTTGATAAAGGCAGCCATGGAGGGAATGATGGTGTGTTTGGAACATTGCCGTAGGTTGATTGATCACCTTGCCACAGCCCTGTGTGTGCGTGTGCATCTCTGTGAGTCTACTTGTGTGTGTGTGTGTTATAAATGTACTTACAAAAGAGTTGCGTGATTAATTACTCCTAGCATCATTCTACCTATGTTATCAGGACGCAATTAAAACTGAAAGAAATCGGCTTCTAACACTGTCAGAGCTGCACAGTGCATAAATGTGTTTTCTTAAATTTTTGCTTTGCTGAGGACACACTCATTAAATCAAAGCCAGCCACTGTTAGTAGGTACCCAAAATATGCATATGTCAAAAAAGACACAAAGAGAAAACAGCCGATTGAAATTGCCACACAAAATGTGTTTTGTCAGTTTTGAAAAATTAAAGAGCAGAAGAAAGGTCTTTGCATACAATTTGTAAAATGTGCAAGCCTGGATTTGATAAAAGATTCTTTATTCTAGTGACTGCTTTCAACAAGCCTTGAATGTCTGTTGTCATACTAATGCAATTTCGTTTGACAGAGAGCCTTTAGCCTAAAATAGATCCATCAGCATTCTTAACCATTCAGTGCTCACAAACACACTTTTGCACATACTCACTTGCACACATTAAAAATCTATGTACTGTAAAGTTAAACTGCTCTAACTACAGGCACATACGTTAGATATAACATACACACATTCTTACGCTTATATAAAAGAAATCTGTAGCTCAAGCCAGAGGCCTTGATATGACAAAGACACAGCTCAAGGATAGAAAAGCACTTTCTCTCACCAAGGCCGATTGCTGTGAAATGGAATGGAAACAATGATACCTATAGCGAACAACAAGCAGGCAGACAGACAAACAGAGAGAGCAAGCTAACATCACATCAGTGCTGCTGCCACAGTCTCGTTTCATCGCCAGTCAAAGCCATTTAGAGAGACGCTGTTAGATGGCCAGACCCGGGGCATCGGCAGCCACTCTCCCAAAGACTTTGGAGCCATATTTATCTGCATTACAGATTAAAGTGCTGGGGACAATCAGATTGGAGATGGCTAATTCCAAAGCTGTCTACCAGCAACATTTAGCAACACAACAGCCGAGTATTCCTTAGACTTATCTCTGTGTGGGTTTAGATGAAAGCGCTTGTTGTCTTTTTTCTCTTTCCCCTTGTGTGTTTTCATTGCTTGTTTATCACCCAATCTTCGTAGTGCATCCCAAGTCGAAGTGGCTGGGTTCAAACAAAATGCCTTCTTGCTAATTATCTTCAATTCCTCATCTTCACAAGACCACTCTCTCCCCACTTTTGCAATTGAATGAATTTGCATAATAATGACTACTTGGCTCAGTGTAGTGTAAATAACTGGCTGGTGCAGGCTAACTGTCCTAATTTCAGTACTTGTTAGGAGACAGGTTAGGCTCCTTAAGGAATTAGTGTTGGTATAACCAATGCCAGGTGATCTGAAGAAGGCCCAACTCGAAATGCAGCTGCCACTTGTAATTATTTTCCTTATTAAGTCATCTGCTGATTTTGAATCACAGAAGTAGGTAATAGGGATCACAATTTCCTCGAGCCCATTGGTTCTAATCAGCAGTGCACTCAGTTTATAGTGATACAGAGGAACACCTTTGATACAGGTAATGAGTACTCAAATAACTGCACAGTTAATCATCAACACTGACTAAATTAAACACCACTAAATATATTAGTTTTATGTCATTTAAAGGTTATCAGTCAAACTATCTTATTCTTTGCTGGTTCTAACATCTCAAATGTTTTGACCTTTGACCCCTCATTTGTAAATCAATACATACGGATTTTCTGTCAGGGGAAATATTAAGACAAAGACATTAAAGACATTTATGAACTTTTGAAAAGGGGAAAAAAATCAGATTAAATAATTGCTGATCTTGATGTAATAGCAGCCAAATATCTGGGGATCAATTTGCAGGAGAAATAAGTGAGTGGTACATTTCGATTAGATACCTTATCAAACCATCACTGAATGCTGTTTCATGAACGCAAACCCCTCTACTCATCACCGACCATCTCTACATTCCTCCAAGGAAATAGTCCAAATAATTCTTGCTCATGCACTTTACCCTAATGCTCACAGAACCATCCTCTGTATTGACGCAACTTGTTCCTGCTTTCAAATAACTAAAACATTTTGAATCACCTTCCTTCCACTTATCTTACTTAGACCGGTCCTCATCATTGACAGATCTCCCAGGGATTCTCAGTAAACAGCGCGGTAACTTGTATAAACAAACAGTGCATTTTTACTTGGTGTAATGTGCTGATAACATGCAGGTACCACTGGCATACAAACACCAGCCCCTCCCAGTCCTCATATTTCTCAGCGTGTCCCTTATTAATCAGTGCAAAGAAGACTGATGGACTCATTCAACCTTGCACACACACACACTCACTGAGACAGAAAGAGCAGAACATTCAAGATTGATGTATTTACCATTTTGAAAGTTCACCCAAATGTAAAGGTATTTTTTTTACTACTGACTGACATTAATATTGTAAAAAAGCAGAGGAAGTAAAAGTACTTCATGCTTTTACCTGTAATGCTGGAGTGTATCGTGTCTATGGCACTGATAAATATTCACAAATTTTGCTAATATTTTAAGAATTCCTATGATGTTTAAAGGTATTCAGTTAAAGTCAAACGACCTACAAGAATCTGGAAAAAAAAAAACTGATTATTTTTTTCCTGTGAAATCAGTGTGGTATAGTGCTCCCCTCAAATTGACGATTTACTCATTGCACATATTATGATACTCTGAGTAGTGTCTCGTCGCTTAATACCCCATCAAACAGATTTATACCAGCAAGGGCAAAGAGGAAAGGAAAGGAAAGGAAAGCAAAGGGAAGGGAAGGAAAGGAAAGTCACACTGACAAATAATTGTTCTTTTATGAGCTCTTGAATTTAAAGTGCTTCAATATCTCTATAACTCAACCCAGCACTAGAAAGCCAGTTTAAAAAGACAAATTTCCGAACACGCTGACAAGTCAGTAAAACTTTTAACTAAACTTTACTGACATCAAGGAAAATTTGCCTCTTCCATGACTGCAGCAGCTTTCAAAAGGAACACAGATGATAAATTGGTCTACTATGGCGCCAGCAGGGACACTACAAACTCTGAAGGCTGCCGAGCGCTCACTCTTTCTTCAAGGGAATCCTTTATTAGCCCCAAAGCTCCATCTCAATAGCATAAGATTTAGGCCTATCCCTTTTTGGATTTCAAGCCCCATATCTCTGTATTATTTCTCTTTCCCTGCTGGCCCAGATGAGAGCTGTCCACCCTTCCCAGGCGCCTGAAGCCCCATCTCACCACAGTATCACCTCCCACCCAGCACCAGTCTGCATAGTCCCTCCACTGCTCTAATCTTTGATTCAGCCTCCACTGTGGGTTAATGCCATTGGACACACTCCCACCCGATTCCAAATCTCACCTCTGGAAACAGATGAGGAACATGTAAGATGGGTGGGGTAGTGTGCAAGAGAGAAGAAGAGTATGGTGGAACTAGCTTTGTGCTTCAACTCCACAGCCATCGAGGCAGCAGTGTGCGGGCTCTACGGAGGAGTAAATCTGGATTACTCTGGAGAATACACCCTCTCCCAGTGACACGGCAGCAACTGAGGATGAACACTGCACTACCCACGCAAGATTTGTGTGAAACAGAAAACAGGTGACTGTCACAGGGGTGCAGCAGCATGCGTGTGTGGGTGTGTGTGTGCATGTGTGTGTGGGTGGGGGTTCTCTAAAGGAGCACCCTTGAGATTAACTGAAGCAGCCTGCACTTTGATAAAGGAAATGGTCACATCATGTGAGCCAAATCAAAAACACTTCACTATAAGCTGCCTCTTCAGAAGTACTCCAGATGGGATTGAATGATTTGATACTTAGGAAATAGCCGTCATGTAGCAAGGTCAGGTTTATACCTGCTTCTTGGGGCACTGAGGCTCGAGTCTAGCCTGTGCTACATGATGACAGGATAAAGTTGAAATGCCCCAAAAATGGAACTTAAAATATGGTAGCAAACACGCCGCCAGATACACACATAAATCACTGCAGGTGAACAACAAGCAAAACACAACAACAATGCAGAGGTAAGCTCGCGGGTCTCGAGGCAACTTTCAAAGGGGCTTCGCTTTCAGTTGTTGTTGTTCACTTTGGTGTGAGTGAGTGGGAGTTTTGCCCAAAGGGGATGTTTTCTGCCTTAGTTGGGGACCAAATCTCTCGTAAATCTCTTTAAAACTGGGACACCTCTGTTAAGAATGTAGGACCACAGGCAAAACATAAAGTTATCTAAAGTACTACTTCTTAATACAACATATGTGTGTTGATATTCTATATTTAACTTTGCCAACAAATCATGTGAGAAAACAAATCCAACAGTGAACATTTTCCACTAACAAGTAGCTTATTCTTCTTATTCAAGTAGTTACTAACATTTTGTTTTTAAGATATGGTATTTAAAAATTATTAGTATTATTGAACATTTTACACAGTTTACATCATGACTAATCAGACAGATTTCTGATGCAATTACTGCATTAACAAAGGGCAGGACAGAAATTAAAATCTAAAAAGAAGAGCTTGTAGTGTGACAGAGGGATTCATGGAAATGGGTTCTGAGATATGAGGAATGGTCACTTCTCTCATAGTAATTGCACATGACATTTAATTGTGAGGGCGGCGTATTGTTTAATCGGATGTATCCTCAAGCATCTAATTAGTCTTTGTCAGGAAAAGGAAGAAAATTAGAGAGCAAATAAACCCTCATTTGTTTTGTGGTGTTTAAACACAGTCCATCCCCATGTGCTGTGTTTAGTGGTTAATGATAATTTATAGGGTGGCTTCACACATTGAATGTGACTTAAATAGAACTGTGTTGTTTGCTTTTTTATATGACACCCAGGGATGATATGTACTTTTATTGATTAATTCCATCACAGAAGCGTTTTATTGACAACCCAAAGTTGCAAATAGGAAACTTTTGACTGTCTGCATTCACTACCAACCCCCTCCATATTTAACTCGGGCTTATAAAATTGCACTCTTGAGGTTAAAAAAGATTTTCAGTACTTGAGATAGGCAATTAATGTCAAGTGTAAAATTGTCAATGTCGTTGAAGCCTGAAAGTATGGCTAATATCCCTCATTAGTATGATAAAGGTTTTCACTCTCCTTCATTCTCCATCAGGGTTCACTTGCTTTTCGATGGTCATAATGTATATGATCCAAGGCTTTTTTTCTCATTAACTATTCAAATCAATCATGTGGTTGTTACTATAATGTTTCCAGTAAACTCACAGAAAAGTTGATCTTTATTAACAATATGAACATTGTTGACTGTATCACATGCAATTGGTTCTTGCAAGGTGATGTGATATATCTAAACATATGCTCCAAAGAAAAGCCACAACCTTTTTCCACTCTCTAGCATTGTAATAATCCATGACTGAAGTCCCAGTACAGCCATGTCTTCCCTATATTAGCATGCAGCTCAGTATAGAAAGTGCAGAGGCCCATACCTAATGAGTCATGTTCCCTGTCCTCCCTGTAGCAAGCTGATGTTCCCAATGAGCTGTGCTCCATTCTCATTCCTTTCTCCCACTCCCACTCCAAGGACCTCAGCCCCTCTCCTCCACTGACAGCTTTCATCCCTGCAACTCACCTGGAGCTGCTCACATCAGCACCACTATAATGGAGTGTGAAGTGTAAAAACATTTAACTGAGAGGCAGGTTCATTTGAGCTGCATCATTTCCAACCTGTCCAGACAGGAGACATGTGGCTTTCATTATACTAAATGCCCAAGCAGACATGCACACAGGTGCTGAGTGCCATTTGCAGCTTTCCATTTATGTTTTACCTTCAGATAAATAAGGGCCAGGCAGCATAAGGACCGCAGGCATTGTGTACTCATTGCTTGGCAAGGAAGGTCTGTAACATCCTGTCATCAAGTCATCTGAAATACATTTGCATGCCTTCAGTGCTTACCTGCCCTATCAACAGCGACCTCTTGAACCTGAGGGTGTTTAACTATCCTGCAGCACCACTGCATGATGACTTGTGCTTTTTGCTAATTCTTCTGATTGTGTGTGCACAAAACTTGATGCAGCAGTGTAGCATTACAGTACTTGGCTTTTGAACATTTAACTTCCCGTATTCTTATCCTCTGGGAAAACCTTTGTTGTACATTGCTGACCACAAGGACATTTTTACTGAGCATAGCAACCCGGTATCCTACTTGTCTTTTAGCAAACAGCATGATCAGTGTTGTCAAAAGGACTTCACTGAGCCCTTTGATTATGGAATTCCCAAACCTCATGGCCATTTTCACCCCTTTGATGACGTCACAAGGAGGGTTCCCCTGTTCTCGTGGCTCTTCTATCATGCTGGCAAGATCCATTGCTGCATTTAAGAGAGCCCTTCTGTCTAATCACTGCTGCCCTGCCGAGTCTCTTCTCTGCCCCCAATTCCATCCGTATGCCCTGCTCTTAAATTACCCTGGCTAAGCACCCTCTTCTACTTTACTCAGGACCATTACACCGCCTGCCCCACCCTGTTTGACTGCCAGAGTTTTAATACTATATGTGCTGTGAGGGCTGCCTGAAAACCAAGAGGTCAGACACCAGCACTTCCTCTTCCTCAAATTACAGCTGCCAGCCAACAAAGCCATCATTACAAGCCAAGCTGTAACATCAGCAGCACATTGGGGCTCTTTGAAGGCAAAGACTCTCCTTCACTAATCTCTTAATAACTTTTTTTTATGTTGGAGTAGGCTTGGAGTATACAGTATACAAAACAAGGAAAACATCAAAGAGAAAATGTATAAATTATAATATAAATGCTAATAATAGCAAAAAATGCAGCTTGGAAACAGCCCAAACTCGTTTTTATTTTACACTAGTTTAACAGAGCACTATCCACCTCCCATAATGCCTACTGGGTGGCACAGCTGGCACAAGAGAGCTGTGTGACTGGTGCAACTCTTGCTACATCTTTTGTGCAGAAATACTCCTCTATATAAATGAACACAACGGAACAACCCAAAAGACCCATGAGTTCCATAAAAGATACACAAGTGTGTTTAAATTTTTAGAGTGTGACAAATTCCATGTTAGGAGGTACATGGGGTAGAAATGTCACAAACTAGACTATATATCACTATATATATAACTCAAGACTGGAATTAGTGTTTAAAAAAAATTCCCTTTCACTAGCTGCTTATTTTACTTCTTGTAGGTCAAGTTTTAGGTACCAAAAATGTTGCTCAGGTTTTAAAACACACACGTCTGTGAAGGTTCTCAGTCATTCAGGTCATCGTAGTCAAAGGAGCTTGCAAAGAAAAGCGTCTGGACTTCTTTAAGTTACTTGAAGACGTTTCACCTCTCATCCGAGAGGCTTCTTCAGTTCAAAACACACACACACACACACACACACGGAAATAAATAAATAAATAAATAGATAAATAAATATATATATATATATATTTAATCCCTAATTCTCGGGCACAGTTGCAGTAGTGGAAACCGTGGTTACTGACACACTGCCTTTAGCATGTTACATCTAAAGGTCATTTCAAACCAGCCCATCAGCCATAGAACAGGCCAGCCTGATGGTTTAAATCTACTTTAATAATTCAAACCCTCATTGAGAGATACCAGTCCTCCCTTCTGGACTTCCAAGCCATGGGTGAAGGATTAGACTTGGTAGGAGTCTAGGCCCTAAGCAAGCTTCTCTTTTATGCCTGCTTTCCTGCAAGCTGTTCCTGGACCTTTGCAAACCCAAACCCCACTGTTTTTCTTCTCACTGTGCTAATTTATCTAAAAACACAACACCCTGACAGTCAGAACCCCAAGCTGCCTTTATGGGTTAGGAAGGTGATCCTTATCCAAGCCACTTGGCCAATCCATCTGTTTGGCCCTGGAACCCAGGCATCTGCTCACCGCTATTGTTAGGCTTTGTCAGATGACAGGCCAAGACCCTCATGGGGAACCTTGGTCAACTCCAATGCACAGTTATGTGTGTATGCACACGCACAATAGTGCATATGTTTGTGACTGCCTTCAAGGGCCGGGGAGAGAGAGGCCAAGTGCTGGCTCAAGCTACTGTCTTTGTTTTGGTGACCGGGAGTGGAAGCAACAGTGGCCAGAAAACATGCCGGGAGCCCTTGTGTCATCCCAGCAGACTTGCCTGGGTGACCTCCAGCCACAGTAACAACTCTCTCCTAGGGTTGTGGTTTACAGAGTCACTGTCAGACTACAGAAGATTTCAGAGGCAGAGGTCAGTGTTTTGTTCTCAGAAGGACCTTTAGACTACATAAACTTGAAACCAATTTGTGGCCACAATAGAGCGGGGTCGAAATGTATTCACTGTCACAGTGACTAATTGATTTAGTTTTTTTAACTGGGGCTAGCCAAAAACAAACACAATGCACAGTATATATACACACAAGTAGATTGAAAGAGCATACACAGCATTAGTGTGACCTTATGCAAACATGCAAGGGATTGTTTATTTGTTGAAATATGGGTGGATTAAAACGTGGCCTTTCATCTTTTGCAGCCATTTAAAATGGATTAAATTAATCACTTCTCATTCTCTATTAATTAGAGCAAAACAATTTTCAGTAAAAAAATACACAAAATAATCCCTTGTGAAGTTTACTCTAATTCCTAGATAAGATTAACTGAAACTGGACAGATGAGAAAAACCACTATGGGTACCTTGACACTTTCTATTCACCTAATTTAACTTGACTTTGCTTTGATCCAACATGATAGCTAAATAGGCCCTTCTATCCCTACTGGTCTATGTGCCCTGCAGGACTGCCGTTTCAGGTCAAAGATCTCTTCCGCACCACTTAGGCCATTCCGTTCTCTGCCCTGCATTAAAATTTTATCAGGTAATTAAACCCAGTCTTCTTCCCTGATGCACATTTTTGACTTAATGATGAGAGAATTGAGAGAAAGCTTGCTTCACACTACGTGGTATTAGACTTTTGCTTCTCCATTTCCACGTGCATTTGGTTTTTCTTATTCCTGTATTCATGTGTTTTGCCTATTCCACATTCAACTTTTCATACATTTTGCAGTTCTGAATAATTAAGAATGTTGATTCCCAAATCATGAAAGATTAATGTGTGAAGAATGCATAATCAAGTGCTTTAATTCTGTGCTTTCTGACGCATTCCTTGTTTAATTATCATTTGGGGGGGGAAGGGTTGAAAGTAATGGGAGGAGACACATCTGTGTAATGTGATGATCTAAAACATGGAGTGCTCATGAACAGAAAATATGAAGTTTATCTCAAATGTGTGAGGTCTTAAAAAACATATTCGAAAGAACAGTTTGCCACTTAATGGGGATATCTTATTGTTAAAGTTCAAAAGCAATATTTTAAAAGGGTTCATTACACAAAGTAAAGTTTTCCTTTTCTTAAAGGCATGAACTAATAGACAAAGAGTCTGAAAGATTCTTTCAATAAAGCCTTAGAGCCAAACACCAGGTTCCAGCAGCTAATTTACCCTATGTTTTCAGTGATGAATGGAAGCCATTATGCAATGAATAATAGGAGTCAGGAGGATTTATTACACACAGATTGGTAAAACTTCAATAATGCATCCAGCAACTGCTATACACCAAGATTAGAAAACAACTTGCTTCGTAAGTGGCTGCATTCTTTATGTGCCATATAGACTTGGATGAAAGCGCCAAAGTGTAAACACCTCATTTAAAATTCTTAATAAATGTGATTATTATCGTGTGCTGTCCATGACACCACATGACTGTGATTTAAACATATAATGGTTATTGTTATTTATGCATCCAGTGGCAGAAAAATGTTTACACACAAAACTATATAAAAGTGACTATATTAATGATAAACTAGAATGACAATAACAACTGATCAATTACACAAATCCGGGTCATTATCATACAAACAAGCCTCCGTGTTAAATGAATCAAACATATGTTTACTTATGTTAAAATGGATGTTACGGCCTCATTAAAAATGCACATTATATGGCCTACTGAGGTCAAAACAAAGGCGAGTCATTAAAACATTGGTGGAATAAACAAGGTTGTTTACTCATGCCCATTAATGTTACATGTTTTATGAATTACTGGGATTATGTATGTATTAGCATCTTTGTTCAAGTAGCTATTTTTCCCCATATGCTAACTGAACATAGTTTCAAGGTCAGCTGGTTTTGGTATGTTTTAATATTTTTCAGATTTAACGCTTTAGCCTGTAACACATTGAGATGTTAGTGCTAATAGTAACTGAGAGTATTCTCTAAATATATATAAAAACACTCCCTCACACATTACACTGCCAGCAGAAGAGCTTCTGAAGAAGAGTTTCTGCTCATGGGTATTTTAAACCCTGCAGATGGCTGTGCAGGAAATCCTGTATATCAGAGGTTTCTGATCAGACCAGCCCATCTGCCACCACCATCTATGCTACGTTCAGTCACTTAAATCACCTGTCTTACACATTCTTGGATTAACATCCTTGTGAACATGCCTAAATGCACCGACAGGTTGCCATGTGATTGGGCAGCTGTTGGTGGTCTTTATCCTTCAAGATCAGGTATGGGCTCAAATTGTGGTCATAAATATTTTGTACTTGTAAATCAGTTTTGTATGTGCTAAAAGAATTTGTGTGTGTGTGTAAAAAAGATTTGTATGTGTAAAAAGAATTTGTGTGTGTGTGTAAAAAAGAATTTGTGTGTGTAAAAAGAATTTGTGTGTGCGTAAAAAAGATTTGTATGTGTAAAAAGAATTTGTGTGTGCGTAAAAAAGATTTGTGTGTGTAAAAAGAATTTGTGTGTGCGTAAAAAAGATTTGTATGTGTAAAAAGAATTTGTGTGTGCATAAAAAAGATTTGTATGTGTAAAAAGAATTTGTGTGTGCGTAAAAAAGATTTGTGTGCGTAAAAAAGATTTGTGTGTGGACTTGGACGTGGGTGAGTGGCTCCAACAGATACTAGGAATGACATCTGGGATCTCTGTTCAGAAGAACAGCAAAAATACTGTGCAGGACCCTCAAACTAGGCCTATGGTAGAGGACCTGATTATGGGCTCAAATTGTGGTCATAAATATTTTGTACTTGTAAATCAGTTTTGCACTTGTAAATCAGGATTTGTATGTGTAAAAAGAATTTGTGTGTGTGTGTGTAAAAAAGATTTGTATGTGTAAAAAGAATTTGTGTGTGTGTGTGTAAAAAAGATTTGTATGTGTAAAAAGAATTTGTGTGTGGACTTAGTCAAAAATACGTGGGAAACTCTGCACTCAAGTTTCAAGTTACAAGTACGAATTTTGACCCTGTTGTTCTTCCTTTCATCTGATTGGCCAATGTCATGTCAATCACAAATGTAACTATCCAATCAGAGAACAGATGAGTTTGGCTGTCGGATGGGCACTTTTTTGAACTGCTGGCACTTGGTAAAGTTTTATTGTATGAAACTATATGAAATTGTGTCATCATCGGTTTTAATGCAAAGTAAGTAAAAAAAAAAAAAAATTAACAGATATATCAGTAAACACCAGTATCAGTATGTGTGTCTGATTTGAAGTGATATCAAAAGTAGTATATTGTGTCCCTGGGAGGAGTGCCAGAGACATAGGGATGTTGTTATAATGTATCTACTGGTTAACTTCTCAGCCTCCTCCACACAATAATTAGTACCCAGAGGAAAAATAAGAGTGGGAACTGGTACACAGGAATGGTGAGAAGGATGACTGGAGGGTTCCAAGAGGGATCCCCTAATGACAGGTACAGCAAAGTAGATACTCCAGAGAAAACTGTAGATTCTCACTCTATAATCCTATGTTCATGTTACAGTTAGTGCTCTGAGACTAGCTGTGCTGGTGTTTTTTAATATTCAGAAATTCAATTTCTCACATACTAGCTTGTTAATCCATAAGTCTTCTCAATTACGATGAAATCATCTCTGAAACCAAGTTATGGGTTGTTTCCTACTTTCCTTCACAAACACTTTATCTGCTGGTGACGTAAAATTTCATAACTATGGAAAATTATCGGTAAAATATTGGTAAAATTTCCTAGAAGTTTAACCTTCCAGGAGTAGAAAACACCAGCTAAAACATACATTAAATTTACGCCACAGTAACCAATCTAAATGCACATATTCATCAGACACTTTGCAACAGCTTTGATCCCAAGTCAAAACACTTTTTGTGCAAATCTTAGAGATCTGAAAACTGTATGACACAAACGTCAGGATAATGTGAGGTGCATTGTGTTATGAAAAACATAAAAAAGTCCTCCACTTACATGTCAAAACATTAGATAATAATTTAATGCTCTATGTGTAAATAGATATTTTTTTAAAAGAGAGAGTTATGTGCGCTTTTGTGTGTACCACAGTGTTCTGTGTGAGTATACATGTGTGGAGTTAATGCAGTTAATAAACTGACACATTTGCTTCAAAATTGAGAATCTTCTTGTTAAAGTGATAATCAGAGAGAACATCCTGAACCAGATAAGTCTCAATGGGCCAATGTTGTTTAATATCAGGATGCTTACAAATGCAGAAGTAGAGCCAAAAAAGGCTATAGGAATCTAGATAAGGCTTAGATTAAATGCTGGAGTCGAGATGATCAGGCAACATTTCTTTTTCATGGAATAATTAAGCCTTACATTATTAGGACCAAGGGTGTATCCCCAGCAATTATCACCCCTTAGTATTACACTCAGCAACTCTGCATGAAAGCATCTTTCCTAATGCGCTCATGTTTTAATATTCTGCTGCTTTTTAAAAGACCCCCAAATGGCGAGATGAGCCTAATCCTGTCATGCAAAATTGACACCCTCGTATGCCATCTGTTTAAATACAGTAAATCTGGTTTAACATAACCAGTTCATAATGAAAAGATAGTAATCCTGTAAATTGGGGCAATGACAGAGACCAATATCTTTAAATGAAAACTGCAGCTCAGCCACAGTGCTCCATATTTCTATCTTGGCAGATAGAGTACCAGTATACCATCACATCGCTTGGAATAACTTACCATTTGTTTTGAGGAGTTCCAGGGATTCAGGTACAATTTCCATTAAAGTGGGTCACTCAGCCTGTAACTGAATAGCGGACATGCTCAAGTCAGGCGATCAAGAGAGGCGCCAATGAAGCGGATTATTAGCTACCTGCTGCCAGTGAGTTACTGTAAGCACCATAGATGGAGGTTAACAGAGAGGACGGGGGTGTTGTGGGATTTTGCAATTTATTATCCTCTGGCAATTAGCTAGGAAATGCTACAGGCTCTTTGATTGTGGGATGTTTAAAAATGAAAGAGATAAGCGAGAGCCACAGATGTAGCAGCCCTTCCTCATGGTAGACACTGGCTGCAGGCGCAAGAGATAGCAGAAGCTCTGATAGTCTCCCAGTCAGACAGAAAGGGCTAGATAGGCAGGGCTGAACTGATTCACTGGTGATAACTCCTGTCAATCAGGCCTTAAGCTTGATTAATACACGCAGCTCATGGGAAAATTAGGCCAAATGGGAGGTTTGACGTGAGGGGTTACAGAGAATGGAGTTATGAAGGATAAGTAGAGGAGATACAGGAAGTGTAAGCTGTGTCTTAGTAAATGACAAAGACTGAAAGAGAAACGTGCCAGTTAGGTCAGCTCTTTGAGAAAACCAAAAGCTCATTGCGGTTGATGTATTTGAATAGTTCACCATGGCCATGTCAGCTTGGGTCAGGGTCATAGTGAATCTGTCACTGTCTTATGGTTTCAATCAAAATTCTGATGAGGGATTTGATTCTGTCCATAACCCCTGCCCTTCACTGTCATATTTGAAGTCCATCTTACTGGACACTGGCCACAGGGACATACAGGCTGTCCTTCACTCACTTTTTCCATCACATTTAGTCCCTGTGTGAGTCAGGACTGAAACCAGGACAGTGAGAATTGATAAGAATCAGAACCATTTAAGGTCCACACTCACAGGAAACTTGTAACGTGACATGGGTGTGTGGTATAATCACCAGGTTTAAAAAAAACAAAACATCCAACTAAACTTATGAATTAAAAATAATGAACCTGTATCAGGGTGCTTTATCTCATAATGACATCAGATCATTGGTTTCTACCTCATCTTGGTATTAATAAGTGTTTTCGTTATCAGTGCTGCCTACATTACAGTCATATCTCAGTATCATATGAGCCTAGTTGGATCTGATGGATTTGGTGGTCCCATGTCAAGGTTAAAGAAACTAGCTTCCTCTATCTACATCCACCATCCAATTTAAACAATCTAAACTTAAATTCAGAGCTCCAGATTGTGACCAGAATTGTAGCATATATGACCATTTACAAAAGTAAATCAGTAAATGTCCAAGTTAAATTTCCCATCTGTGTGAGCTAATGTCTTGCAATCTATGGGTGAATGCAGGCATTTGTTCTTCACAAATTCATCCAGTCTGTCCTGACCTGTACAGTAAATGTGTATATGCACACAAACAATATATAGTTGGTAGCCATTAACACGGATAGTTCAGGCTACACCTGAACTTTTTAGGAAACATTGACATGACTAATTATAGGAGTGCAGGTGCAGGCAGGGAAATACCAACTGGGCCAGTGAGGAAGAGAAGATATTTTGAGCCAGAATTGCTCCCTGAGTACCAACAGTTCTGGTACACAGGGAACATGGGACTAAAATGAATCTAAAACTGTGAAAAAAACAGTGTGAAAAACATTTTCTTTATTGAAATTCAAATGAAAAACAATACTTTTGACAACAATGATAAATAACTCAATGCAGTGCAATGTATTGTGTTGTCATGAAAATAATATGAAAATTGAGATAAAATTGTCAACTTAACATCAGAATTGATCCCTGTTGTAATCCTATCCCCACCTTGAAAGTATCCGTTAGTACTACCACACCTCTCCACTGTTTGTCTGTCCTCATACATGTCCTTCAACTGCCTCACATACATCTCTGCCAATCCTGACTTAAACCTGCAATACCTCAGTTCCTCTCTTGGTACCCTATCATATGCCTTCTCGAGATCCACAAAGACACAGTCACATCTCCTTCTGTCTCATCAACTTCCCAGAGTACTCCTTCCATTTTCTCAACACTCATTATTTGTTAGCACATATCCATTTCAATCCTTCAACCTAACTTACTGCACATCTTTTCCAGCAAAAATCTCTTCGTCGAGCCCGTTATTACAAGTCCTTTTGTCCATTCTCTTTTGTCCCGCCTTATACACAGCTCATTATAACCCTTTTTTTCATTTGAGTTTGCATTAGACTACCTATTGTACATTTCGCAAATCTTGCCACAGACAAATACTACCCATATTCATCCTCTTAAATTTGTTAGTTTTGCATGGCACTGTTTGAGTGCTCCAGACTACATGTTTATTTTGCTTTGACTTTCACGCTCTTCACTTAATAAACTCTGAATGGGCCAAAGGTTTCAAATGGAGGGATTCAAAAACCCTAAGATCCACCAGTGGCTGAATAATAATAATAATAATAATAATAATGGATTGGATTTATATAGCGCTTTTCAAGGCACCCAAAGCGCTTTACAATGCCACTATTCATTCACTCTCGCATTCACACACTGGTGGAGGCAAGCTACAGTTGTAGCCACAGCTGCCCTGGGGCAGACTGACAGAAATGAGGCTGCCATATCGTGCCATCGGCCCCTCTGGCCAACACCAGTAGGCAGTAGGGTAAAGTGTCTTGCCCAAGGACACAACGACCAGGACAGAGAGCCCGGGGAACGAACCGGCGACCTTCCGGTTACAGATGCGCTTCCCAACCCCCTGAGCCACGGTCGCCCCACTATTACAAAAAATACTGAGTTTTGAATTACTTTCAGTCTTTATATCAATACGAAATAAAGTTCACAGCTGGATGATGTAGGTGACCTTTTGATATGTTGGGAAGATTTTTTTCTATCTTGAATATGAGGTCAAATTGTCCAATATTGTCTAGTGGTCAAGTCTACCTGTCTTAACTATCCACCCACATTGTGATTGTAATGTGCTGTAATTAATTACATCAGCATTTAACATTTAATCCTCCTTATCCAGATATCATGCTCAGATATAAACTGTACAGTAATACAAGGCTTTGTAGTTTCAGTATGGCAGAATTTCGATATGATGACTTTGATAAAGGACACTTTGTTCAACCATGCAACTATCTGCATTGAAAACATGAGTAAAACAAGCTAAGTTGAGAAATTGATATTTCATGACAAAACACAACAACATTTTACAGTAACCATCCTTTGAAAGCCTCTGACACAGATCCAAAATACAAACTGCTGTCGAGCATCATGCTGATTCTTTTTCATTCTGTCCCACCTTGTCTTACCAGGTGTATTCAATTCACAACTGTTCTTGAAGCTTTGTACTTCAAGTCAGAACATGCTGAGACAAATCTCTACTTCATCCCATCCCTTTTTTACAGCGTTAACCCTAATGACCCTTGTCAGAGAGGAGCAAGAAAAAAAACTAATTCTGTGTAACTTTTTAATGTCTGCTCCTGATTAAGATAAACCCCAGCGACTCTCCTTCCCACTCCCCGTTGGAGCCAATTTTGTTTGGTGGGGAACAATGGTAGATAAAGCTGAGAGCTGGCGAGTTCTCTAATCTGAGGAGCAGTGCTGGAGCAGCTGGGGTGACGTGGGAGAATAGTGTGCACAGTCAGATAAAAAAAAAAAAAAAAGAGGCTATGATTGGGATCAGGAGTTTGATGTTGGGTGTAAGATAACAAAGACAGCGTGTCATCCCAATGGGACAAAGTTAAGAGAAAAAACACCCCCTCTGCCTCTTGAGTCCTTTTTACTGAGTAGGGGGCTTAAGTTAACAAAAGTATAGTGTGGGAAATTTGAAATCTTACCTAAATGTTTTACATTTCCTTTGCTAACTGATTTTTAATTAAAATATCACTGCTATCCACATGAAAAGAATTCATATATATATTAGGGTCAGTCCACAAGTAGACTATCCAACAAGTCAGTTACACGTAGAAATGCCTGGATATGTGACTCTCATAAAGGGACAGCTTTTTTTGTTGCATAACTATAAGTGTATAATCTTTGTAATGGAGTTTTACTGTATCTATTCAACTGAAATTGCTATTTATTTATTTTTTAAAAGCTATTCATAAAAATTACAGTCTATAAGAAAAACAATAGATAGTGGAGTCATTAATGTAAAAGTAATGGTACAAACATTCTAAGCATCATTAGCTATGGTCATATACCCATCGAGTCAAGAGAATAATAAAAGATCATTTCCGATGGGCAAAACTACAGTGTATCTACAGCTAGCAATGGTCTTTCCTTGTGGTTTACTAAAGTAACCCATCAGAGCACATACAATAAAATATTCATACAGTATGTGATCACAATGGCCTGTTTACAGAAGCACCACACCTTCTTCATCCTAGTGCAGTCCAGCTGAGGAGACTGAGAAGTTTGGCCATCATCTAATAGTTGATATCTACTTAAAGCACAAGCAGTCTGTGTAAGTATGATAAATATGTATTGTACTCGGTCCTCAAATTAACACGTGAACAGCTTTTTAAAAAAAAACATAAAATCAGCCCTTCTTTTAATAAAAAGGTCCGTACTTACTTTGATACACATCACTGCAACAAAACGTAGCAGAAAGAAGGAACCAGCCAAGAAAAAATGGAATCGAGTGATAGTTTGGCTCATAAGTAGCTTTGAATCATGTTAGAATAAATGATTGCATTGTTGAAAATGATTCTGGGGTAGGCTGCTTTTTTCTATGATATGCCCAACATCAGATTCACCTGTGGTGGCGAACTGTCAACTCACATCTGCTCATTCATCTGTTTGAGTCAAAATCTATCCTCTCAGCTGTTACTGTAGGCTGCCACCATGCACAGATTTGGGGCATGTGTGGGCATGGATGAAATTATCTTTATTAATTGGAACAGAGTTCCAATATGCTAATGGTGTCTTCTTAATCATGAACAAATGTTTACAGCAAAAACACTTTGGCTGCATCCACAAACTGAATAACTGCATCACTACATCTCTGCGCAAATCAAGTGTTGGAAACACTGTAAGCATTACAAGCAGAAAATAAATGCGACACCATTTGAGTTTTTGTGGGGAACAATCACAGTCAGCAGCTACTTGAGTGAAATGAAGATTGAACCTGCTTGTCAAATTGCAGTTCTGCAGTTTTACCTCTCAGATTTTTTTTGCTTTGTAACACCTCTCCCGAGCTCCTGTTTATGAGCTGTGACACTCTCCTCCAGCTTTTCATGGCTCCTCGGAGACCCTTATTTGCTATGCAAGTTTAACAGAGGAGAGCAAGTTCAGCCCTCAGTGATTCAACATGATAGGAAATGAGGTGCCCTCCTTTCTTTTACGTGAGCAGGTGTTATTCAGACTAAGACTAGCTTGTCAAAATCTAAAATAAGATTTGAGATTAAAACTGGTGACAGGATGCTGGATAACAGATATTAGCTATTTATAGACAATCCAAAGTTATTTAGGCCATCAACAACAGAACAGAGAAACAGAAATGCTTTAATCTCTACCAAAGGGTCCAGTTATGTTGCTCAGACAGTGAACAGACGCTTATTCCATCGTTCAAAAGGAAGAGTTTGTCAAAACGGCCCCTTATAGCACATTAAAATCTTCCAGCTCCATTCAGCATTGAAGCTACAGTGCAGGATAAGAGCTTCTCAGGGAGCCAGACAGCTATTCTTCTAAATTTGCATATCCTTCTGAGACAAGCTTGGCTTCAGATTTAAAAGGACAGAAAAGGAAACAAACACATACAAAAGGAAAGCTCATTCACCAAGCCTTTGTATTTGAATAATCCAACGCTCTCTGTCTCAAATATTTTGCTATAGCGTTTCAAACAGACATCCATGATTTAATGGCGAGTATAGTTGATACTTTCAATGAATGGAGGGATTAAGGCATGGCTATTTTAGTGACACACTTTAAGAAACCAGCATCCAGCTGTTTCAGTTCTAATTGAAAAAATAAAAAAATAAATAATTGAGCCAAAAAGTTGTTTTTTGGGGTTTTTTGCTGACTGATTCATTCCTAGGCTCTAATGCTCTTAAAAAAGAGCTTGCAGAGTTGCATGTTGTTGCTATCATGGCAGTGATGCACTGGTGCTGATCCCCAAATAAGATTTCATCCCCTGCTCCGTGGATTAGAGTGGTGAAGAGATTCAGCTGTAACATATTATCTTCTCCACGTGTGAGGAAAAATGGAAGAGAAGCCATGGCTTCCAGACTGTGATATGTCTGTTACAGTCTTACACCGCTCTTCTCACAGTCTCTCAAATTTCAAGGTCTGTTGTAACAAATGAAACCACGCGAGGAAAAGAGGGGAAGAGTGATCGCACACGGGGCTTACCAACTTTAGTCAAGTTTTGAGACTGAGTGAGCTGAGTACACTGTCAACGGGGCTGACAGAAGAAAACAGCAGAGCAGCACCTGAGCAGCATTTCATCACAAACTGCTCACCTGCTCCATACTAACATCACTGTGCACTGAAGACGAGCAGGTGACTATACTGCAGTTTCTTTAGAGTGTAATTACCAAAATTCTCACACAATAAGGAACATTGGCAAAATAGATTCCAGTTATTTAGTTGTTCTTGAAAATGGTGCTCCACCTATCTTTGTCTAAGACCTCAGTAAACAGTTTCTTAATAACTACGTGGTTTTAAATCACTGTTTTCAAGTCGTATTCAAACAACATGATGTTCATTTTGTAAATTACAGTCCTCAGTAAAGTCAAAAAGAAGGATAAAGCAAGTTATGTTTTAGCGTGGGAGTATCTTGTTACTGATTTGCTAGTCTATGTGCAGTCAGTGCCCCTCGTTTGTCACGTCTGATTTATAAACAGGAAGCTGTGAGTTAAGAAAAACTCTCATCTTGAGACTTTACTACAGGACTTCACTTACCAATACATAGTATCACAGTAGCTACGTCCACCTTTATAAACAATCTAGACATAAAATTCAGTAATCCAAATTCTGAATAAATCTAAGCTGGATCCATCTACCAAAACTTGTTGAAACCAGCTACATTTATATTGATATTTACTGCTACTGTGAGTACACATCAAACCATATGAGCGCAGTGTTAAACAGTAAGAATTATGTATCTAAATTCATTCATATTAAGCTATTTATGGGATTCCAATCCAAGGCCACGCTTAGACAAGACAAACAACAACATCAACGATGTTATGGCATGTTCCATATCTGAAACATCCTTGAAGCTTGAGCACCAAATAAAGTGTGTTGACTGTAGATCTATTCATTCACCCACCTCATTACATATATTGTAGGTAATGGCGAAGAGGCTCATTAAGCTGAGCTGGTGCTGTAGCAGAAATGTTTCCACAGCCGAGTGGTCGAGGTAGAAGGCTCTGATGGCTTCCCACATTGCACAGCTGGGGGCGAGTGGTCAGGCAGTGAAATTTTCAACAGTCCTATGCTGCCGTTTGCGTGACCTGCTGAGCAGAAAGAGGTGAAACCATTCTTTGGCATACTGCTACACTTCCTCAAGTGTGCTAAACTGCATTTACGGATACTGCCATGCTGCTCAGTCACAGACGTAAGGTCAATAGTATGAACAAAGCATAGCAGAGCGGAATTACTAAAAGCGGTGCTTACCAGCATATATTTACAGGAAATAAAATGAGATCAGATTGACATTTTTGTGGTTTTACAGTCTTCACGCTCGAGTACAAATCATATTTGAGCATATGACTTAAATCTCAGTGCTAGGAAATTTACTCAAAGGAATGTCACCGCCATCTCCATTTCTAGCTTACTCATACTGCTGTACCTACCCTGCCTTTGCCCTCAAATGAGCTTTTCACCTTTAATTACCCAGCGTGTGACGTGGTACGGAGTGGAGACATTGTTGCACACACCCATTAACACACACGCACAAAAAAAACCTGTTTGAAGAAAACAAATGCTTTCTGCCTCCCTTTCTGAAGTTCGTTTAACAATGTCCTCGAGCCACCATTTTCCAATGTGTGAGGAAGTGCCGGCAAACAAGACATCCATCAAACTGACAGACAAAACAAATTACAAGGCAAACAGAACCTTAATGTGTCACCAGAGCTAATGGTGTCAAGGCTGGTTGGCAGTAGATCCAGACACTCACATGCTACTGCTGTCATACTCATATGGCCTTGCTCTTCAACTCACGAAACACCCAACTGAGGAAGCGAGAGGGCTAACGTCTGGGCAACACTCAGGTATTAACGCCCTACGTGCTGTTAGCAATGAATCCAACCTATATTCATAGAAGTCCATTAAACCTCAGCAAGTAAGAACAAGAGGCTTTCATGCAGGTATGATCTATATGTACTGTGGCTTGTGCTCAGAAGTGAGATTATTCTTTAAATGAATGATGCAGGCTCCCTAAAGCCAATAAAAGTGTAATTACATGCCTTGGGCTTTGGTGACAAAGCCTGTGCTGGTGACATCTATCTGAAAATGAGGCAGGAAGGATTACCTTCACTTTCCATCTAGCTTTGGCGTGATCACCTCTCCACAGGGGTCACCTTGGACGAAATGCCACAATTTTACCAGTCATTAAACTCTTAATCCAGCCTCACTGTGCAGACTTCCACCTCATCTTTCAAAGCATCCATGGTCACATATCACTTCATTTTATCCACTGCATCATAGCCACCCACTCTGTCAGAAAGCAAAGGTGAGAAACCTTTGTTGGAACATTTATGGCAGACAAAAAGCAAAAGATTGCAGCTCCCAGTGATCCAACTTTTTGTATTTTATATGCTTAAGGAAAAAGGGTTCTGGTAGGTATAGCGATTTCTTGGGAATTACTTTGTTTTACATTTGTTGGCTTTGGGTTAATATTCTACAAGTTATTTTAGTCTCTGCAAGAAATCACGCTCTAAAACCTTTGCAGGGCATCAGCTGGAAGACTGCAGAGACCACTTGTTAATATTCATCTCGGTGTATTTGCAAAGCAGAGCCATTACATATTCAGAGATAGGGAGAGATTTTTCATGGCAGGTAAATCCAACATGATAAATTGGACTATAAACACACTAATCCAGTGACACAAAAGTGCACAGAGAAATAATGCTGCACTAAATAGGAGCTCAATGCAACAAAAATGCAGTGCTACAGTGTCCTGTTTCAGAAGGATGTTTTTTTTTTACAATTTTATATGGTATTAAAACTGAGTATGAGCACAAGCAGATAGATTTTTTTTTACTTTGGTACATATATAAAAAGGACAGTTTTTTTTAACAAGACTGCTATTAAGGCTGCTTTTCCTTTTAACAGAGAAACGAAAAACATTTCCACAAATAATTTGCTGCATTTTGTTATTTATTTTTGTCTCGTAATAACGCATATAAGACTGTATAATTTGTAAGTTTGAAATGTTAGCATTCAGCCAGGAAACACATCAGTTATCCACTAGGGTCAAATTGAAGTCAGATTAAAGCTGGCAATTTCAAAAAAGCTATTTGGCAAATTCTGTTTGTTTTATTCACTATGCACGTAGCCTGAGGAAACATGATTGGTTATTAGAACTTGGACTGCTAATGAAAATATTAAAATTTCAGTTCCCTTGCCTAATGACACTCCGTAGATTTTTAATGACACCTAATTCTACAGTACCATGGTACGGCATATGGTGTTTTACAAATATTTAATCACAAGACAACTCTGAGATTAAACTGTATTAACACGGCTTGACTTGAAAGAATTCACAAAGGGCGGAAGTCATGTCTGTATAGTCAAAACTGCTTAACGTACCAGCTTTGTCAGAATATGAGAAAGCTGAATACAGTACGCTAGAGTTAATTTCTAGTAATAGCTCAATAATGGCAACTCACTGATAATATGTTCATATTTAAGCATGACCGATAACACAACTGTGATTTTAATCAATCAATCTTAGTAATGAGAACAGGAAGTTAATCCATTGTTATGCATTATTCGTCTGTAAATTAAGGTCTTTGGGGTTAATTAACTAGTGGGCTAAGGACAATGTTAATAATGCAGCACTAATATAGGGCAGGTAATAACACACTAGAGAATGTCCTTCTCAACTACAGCTTTTGGTTTTTCTACAAGTAAGATGTACAGTGAAAGTTATCATTTTATACAACAGTGGCTTTTAAAAGCCACTGGCATTAATAAATCTGCAATAAAAATATCCACTGTTGTACCTGCAAACAGATTATTGTCCAAGATGCTGTTCAAATGAGTGCTCAGACTTCTTAATATGCTGGTGAACAATTTAAGATCTTTACATTTGACATTTTCTTTACGAAAGAAGCAATTAGCTGCCACAAATGTACAGCTAAGAGATGCCTGGTGTCATATTAAAAGCTGTTGTGTTTGCTGCAGTCAAAAAACAACAGTTAAAAAAAACAAAAACGCAGTATGTCATTTATGCTTATGTCACACATGATAGCAGATAATGTGTGCCACTCATTGAGATGTGACAGTGGGACAAAAATGGGTTTTGTAAAGTCACAACAATACTTACTGTCGACCATAGTCCATAAATTCTAATGAATTTATCTTTTAGACAAACTTATTGTTTGTGCCAAATTTGAAGAAATTCCCTCCTTTGGCAGAGATTTTACAGACACGAGAATGAAACAGACTAGAAACAATAATGGATCCAATTCTTAAAATGTCCTTACTGATTAGCAGTCACAGGTTCAAATACACTACTCAGGGACACACTGCAGGAAATTTAGAAAAAACAAACAAACAGGAGATTGCTTTAACGTTTTATTTAAACATATTGCTGCATATTGCATTATTTTACAGACTGACTGGAACAACTTAACAAACTGGATGCCACGGTCCATTAAAGATGGGCGTAATCAGGAAGTCAGAATAACACCACTCCGGTACTTTCAGTTAAGTTGCTGTATTAGACTATTCCCATTTTTTTATGTGCTCCTCTAACCAACACAGGCGGTGCTATCTGCATCCCAGCTCTATGCTGGCACAAGAAGAGGCTGTTGCTTGACACACAATATTGGACAAGACAGTAACATGGAACATTTAGAGGAGGATGGAGTGGGTACGGTCGCACCAGGCTTGCCAGCTGTGATAATGATGTATAATTTAATTGAAGGCTGTGCTTCTATCCTCCACAGAACTCAAACTGCTCTTCTCTTGTCAATGCATTATTCAGGCTAATGGTGACCCTGAAATAGAAAAAAGCTTCTTATCTCTTTAAAGTTTTATTGGGGAGAGCAAAGAGAGGTAAGGAGGTATATCAAAAGAAAGTGAGTTAGAGTGGAGGAGAGAGTCACAGATAAGGTAAAAAAAAGAAAGAAAGAAAGAAAGAAAGAAAGAAAGAAAGAAAGAAAGAAAGAAAGAAAGAAAGAAAAGAAAAGCTTACTGAGATGTAGTTCTGTCTACTGACATGCTTTGTGAAGGATTCCTGTTTCTGACCGTGACAGCGTCATCTTCCTGGCAACAGTAGGAAAATTCAATTGGCCAGAGACTCTGATGTTAGAGCTTAGCTCCTGACATTTCCAAAGAAATAATAAAGAATCCCTACAATACAATTACCTTGAACAGTAAGGCGTTACACTCTCTCCACACTCTCTGCTGACTAGCACAGTTTTTCTGCTGCAATACAATATTTAAATCCAAAGTTTAAACAGCAAAACTTGCGTTTCGTCACAATCATCACATCATAGCCATCATCATCTCTAGAGACCAAGCTAGAGAGAGAGCGAGATGCAAGAGGAAAGGATATTGTGTGCAGTAAAGCAATCATGCATACACTATTATACTTGGACCATCTTCACATGTGATCAAGCAGATACTCTGCAACGTGGCTGTAGCCAAGTCAGATAACGACAGGGTGAAAGGATCTGCAGCTATAAAATGTGCCCTCTTCTATCCGTCAAGCTAAGCTGTCATATTTACGGTGTGAAATTTACTCACAAACACTGTTATTGTACTGCGTAATTTCTTCTGCTGTTAGAAGTCAGCTTCATTGGAAGACTAGAATGTGGAAATTAAGCTAAGCTGTTTACATGGCAAGTGGCAAAAGAGCAATAAGTACAGTGATGGCACTTTACCCATTACAGAATTAGTTATTTCACTGCCTCTTCCTTTGTAATTGTCCACAGTAAATACTCTTCCTCAGGTTTATCAAAAGTAATAAACCCTTCACTTAAAAGTTTTAGATAGCTAGGGGCAACAACAACACAGGGACTGACACATTTAATTGCATAATATTTAGATGACTTAATCAGACAGATGGATTATTATTTTGATTGGCAGCCAAAGTCACATTAGCAAAATTAGTGGCACATTTTCATACATGTTATTTAAACCATACCAAAATGGGAATGACAGATAACTGAATATTACTATTGAATTCTATTATCCCACAAATGTCCTTACCTTTGTCTGTCTGTACCTAACTGTATTTAACCTGTAAAATCACTTTCAAAACACCCATACAAGCATTAAAAGATCACAATTTTCCTGATCCTTCTGTTCCCATAGGTGTAAAAAGAAAAGCCAAATCAGTGACAAAAGCGGGCAATTTTCTTGCAACAAGATTCGTGGCATAAAAACCCATCAATAAAAAAAAAAAATGGTGAAAGAAAGATGAAGGTTCAAAACAAGTTCTGTGTTCGTCTGAAGGCCGAACTACAGTGAGACAAACTCCTATTCACACAGAAGAGAGAAAAAACACTGGCCTATCTATAAATGAATAGCCTCAGTCCCTCATTACAACCCGATGAGTCACAACACAAAGATTGTTAGATAATATAAATAAACACATACTGCACGGCAAATTGCGACACCCACACAATCACAAATTAAAACAGCGATAGATGTGTTTATATATTTACTTCTAAAATTTGCATTTCAATAACAATGTTGAATTTTTTACCTTTGTATGTGTATGTTTGCGTATGCTTTATGTTTAAAAAAATACATTACAGTAAAGAAAGCAGCGTCAGAACGCATAAAATAATAATTTTCTTTGCTTTCATTTATCTTCAACCCTCTAACACTCTAAACTGGGTAGCAACAACATTTACCTAATGTTGACTCAATCCTGTTACCACTGTATCTGTAATCTCGCCCACACTTTTCAGCTTGTACAAATGCATTTTTTTTTCCTAACCACATGTAGGCGTACATAAGGCAAGTACATTTGAGAAAACGATTCTTCTGAACTTGCAGTGGCACACAGCTTAATGATCTAATTGGAATGAACAAGAAACAGCAGGCATATTTTTTTGCCTTTCGAGCCTTTTTCATGATTGCGTAATTAGGAGAGCTACTTCACTCATTACAGATGTACTTGCTTGGCTGTCTTGTAAGCATTTCTTTTTCTAAAATAAAATCAAGTGTTTAGCAGAACTGAAAATTCGGCCTACATTTTCACATTAGCATACACGAGAGGGTGAAAACTGTTCAGAGAAATCTCTATAATGAAATCAAACTGAGTCACAGAATGTCAGCAAAACAAGCAAAACGTCACAGGAACAGATAGTGAGTGATTTTTATTTATTTTATTTTTTTTGCTTGTTCCGTGCGAGTCCTTCATGTGTTCCTGCCCCAAGACACAAGTCAAAGCTTATTAATTGTAAAAATAATGACAGTGATTTAATTTTCCTGTCAGGCTGTTGCCTAATTTTCCCCCCATTAGTTTGTATAATATTTCTATCCCTGCAGCCAGCTCTGACTTCCTGCTAGGGCCACGGCATGACTGGCACATTGGGGGTTCAGGCATATCCATTAATAGCAATTTTACATAAAGACTGGTTCACAAAAAAATAGACCCAATTCTGAGGAAAACGGAAGACTAAATCTACTACAGTACCAACATAAAGCATGCTTTCTCAATACTATCATTTATTATTCATACTACTGACTTTTGTTACCTTCCAAAAATAAATGCTTCTCTTTCTATCAAATTCGTATGGAAATGCTACACTGAGGTCATGAACTGTGGTAAACAGCATAAACACGACAACATCGGGCAGTCTCTGCTGCTGAATAGTCAGCTGAGCTCTGCCTTATAACTGAGCTGTTAAATGTGGTGGCTGTCGGTAGTAAATAAAGAATAACTATTAAACTTTCGGGGAGTATTTGTGATTTCACTCTATTCATAACTGTGAGCAAGCCAACAGAGACAAAGTTTGCATGAGCTGGGATTTCAAAGATGTGGGGGGAAAAAGGAAACACTACAAAATGCATCTCTATGCTCAGCCCACTGATGTGCCCGTGTCTGATTTCTCTAGCGGAAATGTCTGGAAAATGGTTGATTTATAGAGTAGGTAGTGTAAGTATATGAGAGAGGAGTAATTCTTTTTTTTTTTGTCGTCTGGCCACAAGCTGCAACACATCCTTTAAACAATAAACTTGCAGTAACTTGCTGAAGCAAGACTTTCTAATCTTCTCCATCCACATTGCACGCAGGTCAAACTGTGCCAGAAGCCTCTACCCTGTGGATTCCTGGGACATTTAACTACTCTAAAAGTAAGAACACTAATGCACCTATCCGATTTTAATGGAAATCATTTCCTGTTTTGTCGCTGGTGGTTGGTCATTAGGTGATATTTCAGGCTCCAGTTGTATACTTTACCCTCTAATGTATTTACCATCCCTATGCAGTGATGCGTCATTTTTTTCTTGATAGAAGCTAATTTATCCATATCCCAGTGTCATGTCAGTAAGGTATGAACGTGTATTTTCATAATTTGAATGTATGAATTTGATATGTGCAAAACAGACAAATTATCCCATAACAGCGTGTGTCTGTTAAAACTAGGGTGCCTACCTACATAAATCTGTAAAAAGGTCATTTTGTTTGGCTAATTTTGTTTTGTATGCAACGTTTTCAGATGATCGCTTTATTGTTTCTAATGGACTGATCGGCCTTGACCAGCACTTACTAATTGCACAGTTATAAAGCAGAGCATGTGCAAACACAGTGATAAAGCAAGCAATTTGTGCTGTTGATCTGTAGGCTTCATATTATTCCTGTGTGAGTAGGAAGTGATGATATTAATTCCCCATCTCCTCTCTTGCTCTATAAATCTGATACTCTCACTATCATCCCAGACACCAGAGATACTCTGTTGTTGGAGTGTGTGTTATTTCTCTAATGTGTGTTCATCGCTGACCACCTCAGCAGGCCCCCCATTTAGTAAATCAGTTTTTGAAAACATTACAAAAAGTGAACCCGTCTCTAAACCTGGAGTATTCCAAATATCATTTGTCTTCATAGCTTTGTGTTAACACAGCCAGGCGTCTCTCCACCTGGTACTGTCTTCACATTACCATTTATTGTAGTTTGGTGGGATTGTAATACATTCAATTGGATTTCTCCCCCACTGCTGGGCTCAGTTCAATCTCTACTGTCCCTGATCTGGGTGCCTGTGTGATATTAGTTATGGAGGATGTCTCTGCAGGGTGGTGTAAGAATATGAAGGAACAGTAATTTGTTGGATTTTCTCCAGTGTCGTGTCAGACATCATGGATAGGAAGTAAGTGGAATCTTTCCTGATCACAAGACACTCAGAACAAGCACTCTCTGGAGATTGGATGAAAGCAAATAATGTTTAACCATTGATTTTTACCTACACAGCAGCACACCTTGTACACATGGTGTTAATCAAATGGCTAAACACCGTCAGCACAAACCAGGCTGCGGAAAGATGGCTGAAAGATGCTCTGACTGCAGTTTTATTGGACAACACTGATTTAAGATTTTTTAACAAGTCTGACCAACCAGTTCTGATTTGACCTCTAAACCCAGCTAAAAGTTACTAGTAATATGTGTTTACAAAAAGCCTTCACTTCTGTCACATTCTTCTGTCATAATGCTAGGTGGCAGTCGGGAATAGTCTGTGTTCTTTTTACCTTTGAAGTCGGATGTCGGAACAGATAAAAGCAACGCAACATATAGATAAAGATAAAGGTTGTTTTATAAGTTATCATAGCTAGCTTGTATCTATGTCTAAAATATGATAGACCTTTAGAAAGAGATTAGAGGTCATGTGGTGATCAATGGATGAATTAACAAAGAAATTTCGCAACTTGCAGGAATGACAAGTGAAATACCCATCAGTGGTATGCGAGCAGGTACAAGGGTTAACTACTCTTACCTTTAAGGCAAACGATTAAAGCAACAACTAAAGAATACCACTGACTAAGACATCAATCTGTGGGAAGAAGCTCGCACCTCTAATATCGACTACAGCCACGCTGAGCTGCAAAGCAAAGCCCGATGCTCGAGTCCGTTTGAAATTTGACAGCAAAAATATGCAATGCAAGTTTTTCTGCTGTAATTTTATAGATAAATGGGTTTTCTTTCGGTGGCACGGTGGTTAGTGCTGTTGCCACACAGCAAGAAGGTCCTGAGTTCAATTCCACCATCAGGCCGGGGTCTTTCTGTGTGGAGTTTGCATGTTCTCCCCGTGTTTGCGTGGGTTCCTTCCGGGCACTCCGGCTTCCTCTCACTGCCCAAAGACATGCAGTTTGTGGGGATAGGTTAATTGATTAGTCTAAATTGCCCATAGGTATGAATGCGGGAGTGAATGTGAGTGCGAATGGTTGTCTGTCTCGGTGTGTTAGCCCTGCGACAGACTGGCGGCCTGTCCAGGGTGTACCCCGCCTCTCGCCCTATGACAGCTGGGATAGGCTCCAGCGCCCCCCGCGACCCTGAAAAGGATAAGCGGATGGATGGATGGACTTTCTTGTTGGAAGTTCTAACTTACAGACTTTCAGTTTTATATCAGTACATTTCTTTCAGTTGCCAACCTTTACAGTACAATGCAACCCAAATCAACGCAACGCAAGTCTTTTTCCACTTATCACAGGAGGCAGAAAAATATTATAGTCTTTTTTTCCTTCACTCAAAAACAGTAGCAGTGGTGTTTCAGCGGAGCTGCAAAGCTCATGCAGTGAAATATCACAATATGGGAGCCAGTCTCCTTAGATTGCAGAAGTGCTTTGAGATATTTCTATGAGAGTTTTGATCACCTTTCCACTGTGACAACTTGCCCCTAGTGGAATCCAAATTTCTATAAACAGCTTTCATTCCTCTGGAAGGTGGATGGCGAGTGTCTGACATTCATAAGATATTGGGTGGCCAATAACCTCAATGTATTGGGTCAGTTTGATGTTTTTTTGATGTTTTTTATATCATTTTATATTTTGCTCATGCTGTATTTTTGCAACAGGAAACTCAGTCTGAACATATAAAACTATGCAGTGCGCACACCTTTTTCCAAAGGACTCTTAGCTATAAGTAACAGCAGGGTAAATGTTGACAATCTAAATAATTCTGGCAAATTATATGATCATGTGAGAAATCCAGTTACACTGTGATGGTACACAAATGACGTACACAAAATTACACACAACTAGTATCTTTACAGCGAATGAAACGGCATCCATGAACATTTCTTAACTCCACACATATCTTATCTTAAATATGAAGAAACATTAGTTTTTTTGTCACAAAACTATAATTAAGCCACAAAGGTTAAAATTAAGAGCAAGCCTGTGGAATGATTTGTTCAACAGTGCACAGACAGGGATGGAGTTTATGGCCTAATTACACCGTGGGAGGTCACTGCCCTCCATTTCACCAGAGGCCAGTGATAGCTGGGATTTCATACTGTAACTGCTTTTACTCTTGGTTTACTGATTGCTAATTCATATTTGCAAAAAAAATAAAAAATCAAGCTCTACTCTTAAGCACACTTTATCATTTCAAGTGATTCAAAACTGGGCTGAAAATACACCAATAGCTGAAACCGTGAAAAATTAAACGGTGAATATGTAGAGCGACTTACGTGAGAGGTACTGGAAATGGAAAGAGAAATTCTTTCATTACCTAATATTCTTTTAAAAATGTGTATTAGTGACCTGAAAGCTTGGTCCAAGTCATTAATTTAGAACTGCTGGGTGCTAATGATGCATCTCAGTGAGAAGTTCATGTACAAGGCGGGTGTGAAAGAGCTGGATTTCAAGAAATTTTAAGTGGAGAGTGGGTGAGGCAGAAAAAGAGCAAAGTAACAAGGAATCATTACATAGATCACAGTGGTGACACTGCCTCTTTGAAGACACACACCCACTGAGCATGAGCCTTGAGTGCTAACAATGCCGATAGGCTGCAGGGAGCATCTCTCAGCCTTCTCGCTGAGCACTAGCACTAAGATTAGAGGTTCCTTTAATCCGACAAAGGGGATTAAATGCTACAAGAGAGGCGAGAGGACCGCTCCCACGGAGGGGCTGAGATGAATTATTTACACCTCCCCTCAAGACTAGTGATCTAAGTCTTTAAACCAAAAATCACAGTCCTAAGACACCGGTGGCATGTCCTGCCAACCAAACATTCCAGGGTGCAAAGATAAATGTGATCTCACGCAACACACCTTCGCCACACGGAGACAGAAGGGTGTGCGTGTATGGGAAGGGATTTCCAGTTGGATCTTTAAAAATCTAAAAGATCACAGCTAGACAGTTAAAATAAAATCCCATCTATGAAAAATGTTAACCTCTGTGTTCAGCATTGGACAGCGATTCAATGGCTAGCTCTGAAAAGTTGGGAGCTACCATTCTGTGGTTGTAAGCGGTCATCACTTTGTTCTGTGTTAAAAAAAGGGTAAACTTTCTTTGCACACACTTCTACCAGAGTGTGTTATTGCAAAAGAAGCATGACAGTTAAATCCACAGTTGTATTATTCCAAATGTGTTTAAAGGCAACGTCAGTCTGTGATGAGATTTAACACTATCCCACACAAGATCACAGGCAAATGTCCAATGTCTCATTTATAAAATATCCTGGTATGGGTCATTTCAATGACACTACTCTAATATTCCAATTAATAACCAAAATAAATCGAAATCATGGTTGCCCATCATGACTTACCCCCCTTGTTCCATCTGCCTTTAGTCCTTGCCTGATAGGTGAGTTCGGGGCAGCCAGACAGCACCAAGAGAAAAACAAACAAGTTCAAAACAGAAAGAAATCCAGACTTTGCCCTGGAAAACATGTCCAAGAGTTGCTGGCAGCCGAGTCACTTTCACATGGCTGTGTTTCCTCCTAGAGCGGCGCGGCTGTGGCGCATGGTAACCCACGCGTGGGCTGTCATCATCAGTCACGCTGGTGTCAGCAGTGGGTCTCTAGTCCTACCATGCTGCTGTGTGATGCCCAGGCTGGGTGCTGGTCTTCACTGACGCTGGAGATCCGAGTGAAGCCACATCTCTCCCTTCTGTAAGCTCTGCCTGATCAGAGCGCGCGGGAACCAAAGGGGAACACACAGCTTGCCATGCGACGGCACGGCTCAGCTACGCTCGGCTCAGTGCATAGGAACTCGCTCTCACTCAAGCTTGCTCACACACTCTCACACACACATACACTCCCTCTCTCTCAGTCTCTCTCACGCTCACTGCTGCCACCACTATCGATGCTGATGCTGCTGCTGGAGCTGCTGCTGAATTATTTCCTGCCCTCCTCACTCTGGGTTTCACGAGGAATTCATTCCTCTGAGCTCTGTCTTTGGCTTAGAGCTTCACATCGTGGAGAAAACAAGAGGTGGGAGCACAATCCACCTTCAGCGCTGTGGCAAAGGGTTTCCGTGGGTGTGTTTGACTGAGGCTGTCTGATACCGTAAACAGCACACAGGAGCATGGTGAGAAAAGGTGACAGAAGAGGAACAAGGTCCATATTTGTTGAGATGCAGGGAATTTGCATGGAGACTGTTTCTTTGTTGAGAATGTAAAGGTCTAGGGATCTAAAGGGCAAAGGAGCAAGAAGAACAGATAGAAAAGAGGAGGGATCACCAAGGAGCACTCTGGTAGGGAATTTGTAGGGATTTCACCTCTTGTCCCACCCCTTTAGTGACAGCTCTTCAGAAAAGCTGTGACAGACATCCCAGAAACATTGCTGATGAAGTCAAACTAAATCTTTCAATCAATCTGAAACCTAAGCAGCTACATTTTTATTCTTATTTTTTGCAATGCTTACATTTTTTTTGGGTTGAAATGTTTACAACTAAGTAGCCAAAGTGACACCTCCAAAGCGTACGGTCAGCCCCATCAACAGTCCGAAACACAAAAATATTTTGATTTAGTGTTGCATAAAACTGAAAAAAGCAGCAAGCCCAAACCTGAGGACATTTGCCATTTTCTCTTCACAAACAGCTAATGAGGATTAAGTGACTGGATTGTCTTTTTATTGACTGGGCAAACAGCTGATCACATCAGCTTTAGACTCCATAGGCCCAAAAACTACAACTTACACTTGATGATTTTAGCGATTTTGCTCACTGAGATAAAGAAACTAGTTTCTGTATTCTACAGTATAGCTTTTAACAATTAAGTTAGAAGAATTGTAAAAACTGCAGGTCCTCCACTACGTGCCTAAATTAAGCAGACACACAGATAAAAACAAAATACTAAATCTTAAGTAGATAAACAGATTATTCTGACTATTTGGTGGTGTGTAGCTGATCAAGATATTAGATATCTTAAAGCTCCAAGGTCAGTATGCTTCCAAGTTCATAAAACAGGTACTTCACAAGTGGGGAGTAAGAACAGGCTGTCGTACACACACCATGGCTTTAATGTCCTAATTACAGCTTCTGAGGAAACCCATGATCAAGTCCATAATTTTTTTTTATACACAGCACAAATTAATATTCTGAATCTGCACACAGTCTTTAATGGTTTACCCTCTCCTTTTCCCATTTCTTCACGCTATCTCGCTTTCTCTTCATAACAACCTGCAACAACACGAAGAACTATAATTAAGCTCCCTGCACATGAGAAAAGAGATGACACCAGCAGGAGCATGTGTTTGTAACATCTCGTTACAATGTTGGCAATACACATTTCCAATGAGAAATAAACAAGTGCAATGTTTGTCTCTCTACGGGCTATTAGACAATAACTAAAGTACATCATTTAAAGTACGACAGTCTCCTGTTAATTGAGATATAAAATTACAAAAGCAAATCGGGACTAGAAAAGGCAAACTCAAACTGTAATACCACAATAAATCTAGTTGCATGTCTACGCTTCTAAGCAGTACTTTTTCATCAAATGCCTGTAGCTTTTTTTGTTAAGCAGTAATACTCAGAGATTTTTTTTTTTTACACATAAAAAGCCTGGGATGGTTCCTTGGACTCCAAATTTAAATGAAGCTGGCAAGCCTAAGCAACAAGTAACTCCAATGCCAGCGGTTAGTGGAGGACAACCTGAAAACACATGAAGGATGTGGTATGGCTTGTGCTAAATAGAAAGTGGTCTACACTGACACCTTGTTAGAGATTGTGTCACATGGCTTTACAGCTTTTAACCCAAGGCTGGATAGCAAGAACCTTGAAAATACTGACTGTCACTTTTAAGGCTATAATTACTGCTCTCATTCCCATACTAAGCAAAGGATTCATCACACTACAACAAAGACGAGGAGTCTTTTTTTCCCCCATTTTTAAATATTTACAAAACCAAGGCTTCTGCCCATCACAATCCCTTTTAAACACAGCAAAATGACACAACCACACAAGAAATTTGACAAAGACTTTAAACTACGTGAGAAAGTGCTGAATGCAAACTTCACAGGAAAATAACTTAAGACAAACTGTGCATGCCTTCAGAACCCAAAAAGGTGGGGTCTGCGCAATCTGTTGTCACACAGATACAAATTTGAGTACCTGAACAATATGATCACAATGTGTTCATTACAACTAATCACTGAAAGTAGTTTTTGTTTCATTCACTTTTAGGTGCTTTATCGCATTAGCACAAGAAAGACGAGGAAAGAAAGAGATGGGATATTTGGGATGAGAGTGGAACCTGTGCAGTGTGTGATAGCCAAAGCAGGAAAAAAATTAAGTGTGAAAGTATTGTTGAATTGGGTACTGTCCCCAAAACGGTCCTCACTACTGTGAAAGAAGTAAAGAGTTGTAGAGTGGAGTGAAGTGAAGGAGGGGATGTGGGAACCCCAATGTCCATACTGGTAAGTCTACCAGCTTATCACCCCCAGACAAGAGCCCCCTGGATAAATGTGGTCAAGCAGGAAAGGAACCCAGCTTCAGCAGTGATGGGGTGCAGGACAGCGATAAGGACGAAGCTCTACTGGGCGAAATGGGGGAGCAAAGCAAGGGGCCCCAGGCTGAGAAACTCAGCCAACAGCAATGCTCATTCCAGCTCTTGCTGGCTAAACCTCTTAAAAAATTTACACACCGGCATTCACCATACTCAGCAAATATAGGCTACAGCACGCATGTGGTCATGTGTCTCAAGTGTAACTGTGCATGTGTGCATATTTGATTGCACATTTTATTACTCCAAGAATGTGGCAGGTGAGTGTGGAGCAGAAATAGCTGAAGTGGGGACAGGGAGGAGGACAGAGGAAACGAGTGAGACAGAGAGCGAGAAACTGTCTTTGTGATGTTTATTTTCAGAGCTGGCCTTGTGAAAAACACACCATGAAATTTGCTTTTTCACAGGAAGTGACAGACCGAGCACCATGAATTGATCCCCTGATGGAGATCTGGCTCTTTGTGTAGTCATTTTCTTCTCTGCGCATCTGCCTGCCCAGATACTGGATAATCTACTCGCTCCCGGCATTCCTAATCCAGCCATCCATCCCCATTCACTCCACCCATGTGTGTCCCAGCACAAAACAGGGGTGTAGTTTGGAAGTCTATAATGGAAGAGATTTTGTTGTTTTCCCCTCTTGAAACGCAGCACTAAAATTATTATTTCCCCTGCACTGCTAACTTCTGGGAAATGATCAACATTCTAATTATAATTCGCTAGAATCAGAGTAACAACAATCAAATAATCAGTGGTAGAGCTGTTCTTCTTTGAGCAGCTGAATGTTGCCCTTTCCCTAATTTTTAAATTCAACTGTACTGAAATAGCAAAGCTGAGAAAGTCATGCCACTCTCTTTTTGTTAATATTTTCACTAAAACGTATAGATTATGGTCAACAAATCACCATACTTGAATAGAGCAATAATCTCAGTATCGCTCCTGGCAACAAAATGATAAAGATCATAAGCTGATTATGGCTCTGCCAGCCAATTCAAATAAGTAAACAAGCTAGACTAGAAAAGTGGAGTGCTTCTAAAAAACGATTAGCAAATATATTTGCAATGCACATATGTATGAGCCTGGCAGGTCTGGCTGATGACTTATCAGTGTAAAAATTATAAATGCAAGGGCACAGTGTCTAACAAGACTAGATATTGTAGTTTAATTTTAATTAAAGGTCATGCCAATTCTTAATCACAAAATTACACAAACAATTATCCCTATACAATAAACTGCTTTATAGTAATATCAATTCAGTAAAAATCAAACAGTCACTTTTCCCTTCAAGCCCAATGTAGATTTAATATTCTGTAATCTAATCACAGTGTTCCCTGCCTTCATAACATATTGTACTTGATGGCTCTTCAATCAATTTCCTAGTACATATGTACATATGGCATCCGTATGAAAATTTTATGAGTAAAAAGTGCCTGGTCCTGTTATAATGCACGTGACAACAGCAGCTGAAGACAAAAGTGTAGCACAAGCTAAAGGCACAATTACACTGGGAATAAATTCCTTTACAATCAATCCTTTATGCCGCATAAACTTGTGCACAGAATGTGTCTATGAATGGTCCTGCAAGTCAAAGAACAGAGAGGTAATAAGAATCAGAATGAGTTAGTGATGGCTGTCATAAAATATGGCAGAGACTTCTATTTACAACCTGTAATAAAACTGCCTCTGCTGCGATTTATGGAAATGCTTGCCCTACAGAGCCAAACCCTTTTTTCCAAGGGCATGTTAATACCCTACGCTGTGCATTTTGAATATATTGGCAGATGGACATTCTGTCTAATAGAGCATTGCAAACTGGAAAGCAGGCGCTAAAAAAAGCAACAGCTCCATGCTTGTATGGAACACTGGTGGCAGCGTGACTCGAAAATGCAGCTGAGACCAACCCAAACTGCTGCCTCGTGCTCAGGTCTTCCTTTGTTTTCTCGTCCTCAATTAAATCACACAATCAAGTATTAATGCAGTGTTATCCTCGATCGGCCTATACTGGGGGAAAGAAAAGCTGATTTTGAATAATGGGCAAAAAGGTTGGCATGCATCTTAGTGTTAGTAGAAGGTGGGGACATATTAAAAATATGTTCTGTTGCAGTCCAAAAGAAACAACTTTGGACTGACCGGTTAACAAAACACATAACTTACGGTGCACTCAACCCTAACTTTATTTTAGATTAAGTTAATTGTCATTGACATAACCTGCACAACAGGTGGTTGTAAGGTTTTGTCTGCCACTGGGACATGTGTTCTGATACATTTTAAACATATCAGATTTTTATGGGTAGTAATAAAACCCTTTGTATAACATTTTTATGAAGCTAAGCTGAATTTCTGAATTTAACAGCAAGTGAGTCATATTCTTTATTAAATTAATTTTAACAAGAGCTGTCTTTATCTTTAACTGCAACAGCAGATAAATTTAGATTTATTTAATATAGGAATTCTTAACAAAAACTGCTTTGGTATTGGTGTTTTTGCTCTCTCTTATATGCGCATTGTTAACAAGGACCATTACATTTATTTTTTTACGCTTTGACAGAAACAACCTTAATGGCAATTAAAAATGTCTGTAACATCTGTAATCCAACAAAAGCTGGAAACTGGAAACACATTTTCAACAAGTGAATTGGTACAGATTGATTTTAATGCTAATACAAAGTCATAAGAATAATGATACCTCTACAACTGCTTTATACTTAACAAAATCTATTTTCATGTGATGAAGAAAATACACCATAACCGAAAAAGCATGCATTAAATTCATATCCATCAGCTGTGTTAGTGAACAGTATCAAAGTAAAAATCTAAATAATTTGTACCCCGCATTAATCCACTGGGGCAACAATTACAAAACTGTAACAGCATGAATCAGTCTATCGGTGCTTTGTTCTCCACTAGCAGGAGAGACTATTGTACATGTGGTCAATTCTCCTATCTCCATTCACCTGATCAATGGTCTCATTGTTGAAGGTCACAAGCTCCTCAGACCAACAGCACTGTGCACTCTATATCACACAATCAATTTAATAACATGTTTCAACAATCTTGTTCTCAACGGTTTTTCTCTCCTTCTCTGTCTCTTTCTCTGCCTCACTCATATTTCAAATCGCTATATCCTCTTACAGCTCAACACAGCATTTCAGCTTGTTTTTTTGTTGGTTTTTTTGTTGAGTGGGCCCATTAGCAGTATGTCACATGAGTACTTTGCAATTACTCGCTTGTTCACAACAAAGTCCTGCAAGATAGTGACACAATGACGCTATTAGAATGGCATAAAGACAGTGGTGGCACAGAGTGTAACAAATAAAAAACAAATAATGTAGAATAAATAAATCCCACCACTGTTGCATTGCTGCAAAGTTCCAATAATGGTAAATGTAGTTTATATAGAGATGTCAAGTGTTATAATTTTTTAGAATAAATCTAAAACTCAACAAAATATGACCTACAATTATTTCTTTTACTGTAACAAACTCCTCAACTAAACTATTTTTGCTTGCCATAACTGAAAGCTTAGAGCATATGCTGCCTTATGTGAGAAAAATAGACAAAGTCAAAACTGTAAAGCACCAATTTAGGTAAAATTAAGACATTTAATCACCAGGTGATATCATCAAGGTGGTGATTATCATAGACATGTTAATCTAGGCTCAATTAAAAACAAAACAGCATCTTGATACACTAAATGCTGCTTTTAAAAGTGCTGACAAGAAGATGCGAGTTGCAATCTTGTTTAGGTTGTCTTCACACCAACTGCAAACTTGTACCTTTTTCCCATGCTTTGGTTTCCAGTCACACAGAGAAAGTGTCAAGACACCAAGTGAAGCAAAATACATCAATAAAACCACATGAGCATGTTTTGGTCCACTTACTGTACTGGCCAGATGTGTCTAGGGTGGGGGCAAAAAAGGTAAATATTGAAAGAATATGCTGTGTTCTGTCTTGCTAGACAGCATGGAGAACTTATTTCATTAATTTATATTAATCAGGGCAATATTTTGGGCTGTACTAAGCATGTCTACAGTACTCTGCTGCCTAACTTATACTTGCACCATACACCTGGTAGTTTGGTTAGACCAAGGTCAGATCACGTTCTCACCATAAAAGAACTCTGGAGTCTGTTTAGAACTGGACAAAGACCTCCTCCAAAGAGTTTCACTGTGGCCGTTTTCATCTGGACCTTATTACAATTAGAGTTTAATCTAACTATATATCAATATTACAGCTGTGACATCACAAGACTCTGGGGCAAAAGCTGCCCTCAGACTACTGGAATTTTTAAATTTAAGCATGGCTCTGGGTTTTTGTTCAAGTGATTTCCTGTTTTATTTTGTACCCCCTGGTCTCTCAGGTTCTTGTCTCTCTTAGCTTTGCTTCCCTTCCAGCTGTTTGCCCTCTCCTCACCAGTTTCACCTGTGTCTAATTTCTCCTACCCATTTCTAGTTAGCCAATTTGTCTTCTCAGCGTATATCTAATGTCCTTCCCCTCCCACTTGCCAGACTGCCTTTTTCAATTTCAACCTTTGACTCAGTTTCATAATTCATATTCATCTTGCCCTTTTCCCTTGTCAAAATTCTCTCTCCCTCATATGTGCATCATCACCAGTGTTTGTAGTTTTCCTTGTGAACATTCTGTGCTACCTCATGCAAACTGCAATTTCTCCGTGTATAACCTTTTGCTTGTTTCTGGTCTCTGCCGTGTCTGGTACCTTGCTGGACGTGTTTGATGTAATAAACACTTGTGCATGCACTGCCTGCCTGGATTAAAAGACCAGCATTTTGGATATCTGTCCCAACTGGTGGGCATTTGAGTTCTCTCCTGCTGTGGTTTTGTTACACCTATGCTGCATTATAATTATAGTCTAATGCTAGATGGAGCTGTATAGTTCTGCTAAACTAACCCGCACAGTTTAGCACCACAGATCAATACATAACTAGTTTGCCAGCTTTAACTATTTCCAAGAGTAAAATTGAGTTGAGTTACATATGGCATTATCACAGTAATGATGTCTCCCAGGCTCTATATTATAGAGCTATAAGTCTCATTGGCTATTGAACTACTTTAACATTCAAATTGCAGTAACTAATAAAGGCAGAAATACAGAAAAAGCTTATCTTTTTTAAATTTTTGTGACAATTGTTAATTTAGGTAATGGTTTCGAGGAAAGAATGAAAAGAGTGATAATATTAATATCTCAGTAAGCATCATGGTGAACTGGTACTTGACCCTGCAGAAAACTAAACGTTAAGTAGTCATGAAAATCAAGAGAAGATAAAGGTTACATTCAGCTTTGATTATAGCTTTTTCTTTTTATTTATTAGGGATGACATTTTACTTTAAGCAGAACACAATTTTAATTATTAGTACTTGCCCATTCAGAATTATGAATACCTAAATAACTGCTTCTGACCCTTTCCAGATTAAAACATTACATCTTTTGCCCTCTGTGAAAGTTTTAATATTCATGTGGGGATTTTTATAATTTTACTGCATACAGAAACACAGTACTTCTACTCATACTGCCTATCATATAGTTGTAGAGAGGAACCATAATAGGTAATGTTATGGAAAGGTGAGAAATGGGCTGCACTGAAGTCACTGTGCCAGCAGACATAAATCATTAGCTCAGTTTTGCTTCGGGCTGATGCACAGTCTCATTCATTTGAATACTGTACATTTGCAGACTATTAGACTGCTAGCCAATTGATCATCGGGTGTATACAGTCCATGGGCTTGTTTGCTCTAAGAATATAAAGTAACTATGTGGAGGTTATTTATTATCAAATACAAAATAACTGTGGCAGAAATGCCAAAAGGTGGTTTGGGATCATGGAAAGAAGCTCTCATTATAAAAATACACACCCAAAGCTTTGTCAGAGTGCTATTTAGTCAGATGGATGGAGTAAGAACCCCTGTCTCTCTGAATAACTTTCTTGAGGTGTTTACAAAATGAGTTTGCCCGCAACAGGCACAGGAGTAGGAAAGACTGCCAGTAGATTGAAAGCTATACACATCCATTACCCCATATCATCACCAACAATCACATCATCTCACAGAGACTTCCAGGTAGATGTGAGGTACCTCAGGCTTTATTTGAGCTGCCAACCCCGCAACCATACAGTCACCGAAGCCTACAGCTCATCCTTCCGTTTGATCACTGCAAATTGAATGAGTATAATCAGCCAGTCAATATGAAATTTAACCCCCTATCCTGTTTAAATGATGACTACACAGAATCGGCAGTGGAGAGGTGCACTCAGACTCAGTTCGATGTTTCCATAATGATATTCTTTTTCCCCTGAACTTCCTTGTTCACCATCAGGAAAAAGGGACACTTGTCACATGGTAAGAAAGTGTAGTCTACCACCACACACTTAGTCACACATGAAAGGTGTACTAGTACTGGTACATTTGTATCACATCTATAAATTCTGACATTTGAAAAGCTGATTAACTGACAGATCATACCTGTCCTAGTTGATAATACTGACTACTGTGAATAATTAGAGCAGGTATACTGGCAGTGACGCATTTTGAATTATGCTTGTATTGCCATGCATCAAAATCAACAGCATGAGCTCAACGGCAGCACATAGCTGGCATATTTAATGTTTTGCATTTGGTAGTTTAAATAAAACATAAGGCTTCCAGACTGCTTTCTTAATAATGGCACAATCTTTTCTGCAAATTTAAATGTTGCTACTGGCAGTGACCATATTAGAGCATGACTGAAAATAGCAATAATTTCCTTTATCAATAAAAGAATCAGAACATTTTGATTAATCAGTTAATTATTTAGCTATGATTTCAGGATATGTTCCTTTGTTGAATACGAAACTGTTGTTAGAATGTTGTTATTACAAAATATTGGCTGTGGTGGAGGGGGATGACTAAAGAAAAAGAGAGAAGAGTGCATTAGGTGAGCATACTCTCAAACATAGTACGTCTTTAAGTGATTTCCGAGGACAGAAACAGACTTTTCTGGTCAAATTAAGATGGCAATTCATTTCCAGCATTGAGAAAATGAAGAAACTATTCAAAATAAAATAAGTGATTCACAAGCTAAACAGTTTTTGCTATTCAAATTCTTAGAGAACTCCCAAAAAAGAGCAGAGCATTTTCAGCTAAACCTGCCTGTACTATAAACTAAATTACAGTAAAAGGCAAACTGCTCCATGCATGAAATTTCAAAGATGCAATTTCAAATTTTTCACATTTATTTAAGCAATGAATGTGTATTTCTGAGGATATTTCCATCACAGGCACACACTGTTTATTATGGCTTCAGGTAAAGCAAACAAATTCCTACAGTAATAATTCTTATTCAGATGCCTTCAATGGACAGCAGAGAGGTCAAACTTCTGATATACAGAAACATTCTGCAGGGAATTCAAGGTTCAGCTCTATAACAGCCTCACCTGGGTCCCTTCGCATAGACCGAGAGAGAGAGAGTTTGAGAAAGACAGAAATACACCCCATGATGTGCTGGGGTGGGCACATTGCTCTCTGGAGTAGTGTTGGGCATTAAATCTGCCTGGGGATGAGAAAGAGTGGCAGCCACTCTACTAAGGGGCCTCAAAACACATTTTAAATTTTGTTGGGATGACATGTCTCGTCCACCTCTCGGGCTGTGCTGACAGGGGTGACAGTTAGCCAGCTTTTATGAGACCAACTTGAAGGTTGCAGAAAGTCAGTCAATCGTTGCCTACGAACTGTTCAAGAGGGTTTAACATTATGATTTTACTGCACTGTTTTCATCAAAAACCTTACACATGAAAAAAACAATTATTCTTTAATTCATACTATGACTTAGTCAATAAATCCCATTCGCAGCAGTAACCTGCCTGAAACAATGCTGACCGCTATGCATTTATCATAAGGACTGCAGTGATGATGCGAGACTGAATATGAATGTTGGAGATCGCTTGTTAGCTCGTCATAGCTTTCTGCAAGTCGACCCTCATCATGGGTTTGTGGAGTGTTTGTCCTCGGCTGAACATCGAAATGTCAACACTAGTTGAAGGCAACCTGTTTATTTATTTATATATATATATATATATATATGTATATATATATTTATTTATTTATTTATTTTTTTAAAAACTACATTTCTCCTACAACATATCAACAGCACGTTATGTCACAACGGGAGCAGAAGAGCAGGAGAGGAGGATCCTGAAACTGACAACCCTGGACTCTTGTGTCACACTGCAATGAAAGGATCAATGACAACTGACTCTACAAGTCAATTTTGCTTTAAAAAATTGAGGATTTTATCTAGTACAGTATTAAACCCACAGACAGTGAAGTATCTCCATTAACTGTAATGATTAAGCTACCTCAACCAAAAGAGGGAAGCATTCAGCAGGATCTTTAAGAATTACTCTTCTGGGCAGTCAGACGCCTGCTTTGTCCAGAGGTGAGACAGGATAGTAGTTGGACAGATTAGTGCAGTTTGTGAAAATGAGTATACTGTAACTGAAAGTACATCGGAGTGAATTAGAAAGATGGCCGACCCCAAGCATGGAGGCAGAATGTTATTAGCTGTGCTGATACAGGTATCTGACACGGAAAAATCCCAAACATGAAATCTCCACTGTACATTTCACAGCACTGAAAAGTCTGTATTCAGCATGCATAATAAAAGTACAAACATGCAATGGCAAATATATTCTGCAGGTCAAATAGAAACTAAAAACAAAAAATAACCCTTTGTCATTCACAAAAGAGTTTCTCAATAATACTGTGCAGGGATTTTCGAACAATTAGATTCTAATTGTGGTGGATTAAGCGGCGGGTGGTGGTGGTGTTAGTGGCCATTCATGTACTTTGATAAATTAATCGTTAAACAATACAATATATAACATGCTCCACAGCAAATATTTCCATTACGCAAAAACCCTGAGACAATACTGCATATCAATAAAAGTCAATTAGACTGAGTAGATAAAGGAATATGTAAACTAAAGTGTAAACCAAAAAACATACCATAGAGGACAGAATTATTAGCCTCCATGATTTTTTCAATTATCTCCCAAATGCTGTTAAACATAGTACATAAATTTCAAGATAGATTTTCTAAATATTCTTGTTTTATTTAGGATGCTTACATTTTTTTTACTTTGCACACAGAAAAAACACAACACCAAAACCAAAACTATTAGCCCTACTGATTCTAACAATCAACTGTGTTTCACTTTTGCTTGATAACAGCCTGCAGTCATTTGTTGTAGTTTTCAATACACATCTCCTGTGTAATCCAAGACTCATTTCTTCTTTGGCAAATCTCTGAAGCTCCTCCATATTTGATTTTGATTGTCTTCTGGCATGGACCTTGATCTTTAGCTCACCCTACATATTTTCAATGGGATTCCAGCCAGGGCTTCGTGCAGGCCAGTCAATACTGCTCACTTTGGTTTTCTGGAGGTAGTTCTTCACCAGGAGCAATGTATGTTTTTATGTTTGTTCCAAAAAGTCATGTTAGAAGACAAAATGAAGACCCAGATCCAGTTTTGGTGCTAACTGTTTGAGATTTTCTTTCAAAATCTTGATACGTCCTTGCTTCTTTGTGATTTCTTCCAACTTGATTAGATTTCCAGTTCCACTTGCACTGAAATATCCCCACTACAATTCCCAACTTGGCTAAGTCATTCAATAGTTCGTTGCCAGTTGTTCTGAGATTTCTAGATACATTTTTGACTAGTTGAAATATTTTTGCCAGGCTTGTTCTGTACAGCGTGGCTCTTGCTTTCTTGATGATACTTCTCCCTCCAGTTCTTGACACTGGTGTCCTTGGGATTCCCATATGCTTGTTTGCCATTCACCTAGGGACCATTTTTGATCCGAGGACACCACAAGGGTTACGTCAACTTAATAATAAATAGAACTATTGGCTCTGCAATTCATTTTACCCATCTTGTGGTGCATTGCTCTGGGAATGGGAGTAGTTGGTTAGCAATTTCTGAACTTTTAAAATAATAGTAAGGACAACCTCCTAATAAACAGATCAATCATGTAAGTTTTATATGATGGACCAAGTAAAAACTACTGAAATGAGATGTCAAATACATGTTGATGGCTGCTCACTTTCTATAGCTTATGCAACATTTAAATGTTTAAGGGAGTGTTGACTTCTTTTCGATCAAATAAAAATACTATGGAAATTCTACTTGGCAAAAAACCCCAGCAACTATTTCAGTAAGCACACTTTGCTTTTGCCTTTTTGGAAAATACTCATGCTTCAGAGCCTCCAGTGTCATGTCAATCACATATACTTTGTGGACTTGATAACTACCCCTCTCTCAGTAGATGAAAATGTAGCCATATGATATTTGCAAACTAAAAATTAAAACAGACAGCAGGTCAGCTGCATGCTGTGTCAATTCAAAGAACTTTCCTTGAATGCTAGCCAAATTATTACCAGAAATGTACTGGTGAAGTGATGGACAGAGGCATAACATTTAACAATAGTACTTCCTTTGATTAATGAGACAACCAGATGTGATTAAGACGTCCCTGATTGTGCTGTCAGTCTTCCAAATGGACAGGACCTCAGTGCTCACCTCTCTGCAATTTCAATCCAAATGGCTGGGTGTAGAGATGTGTCACCACATTTCCAGCACTTATTCATTTAAAAGACCCCTTCGCTCTTCACTAAATCTTTCTTGGTATATCTGGAGACAGGTTTTATACAGGACACAAGTCCACTAAAGCTAGCCATCAACTTTAGTGTCTCCAATGATACCACATATCATTAGCATTAACACCAGGCTGCAGCTAGGAAATCGAAGATGAGATAGAGTGATAGGAGAGGTGGAATACTCATCATTTGACAAGCTCTTATCTAACTGATACAAAAAGTGTGTACTCATATACTGATTAAATATTTTTGCTCCATCAGGTTCAAGTATTTATTTATATTTAATTTCTAGGCCTGTAAGGATTTCAAAAGTACTTAAACAACTAGTAACAAAGCCTTCTAACTGAATGCATATGTAAAGTTTTACATGTTGCGTAATGGTTTTTTTGGGGGGTGGGGTTGCCCACCCAAAAGTGTTTGTTGCAGCTTGTAGCAATAAGCTGGATATACTGCGCTTTAATAATTGCATTTTACATGCAATCAGTATATTTTTGTGTATGTATGCATGCATTTACTGTACTTATAGTCAAGTGTAAAATACATTCAGTAGTTTTATTATCATTATTATTGCTTGGTTTTTAAACACAATATCATTAATTATCCTCATGTTGTTTTTGAACTTTAATACCCACAGCAGGTTTTTTTGATAAATGACATGCCCATATGTTGTTTGTTTACACAGAAACTCTGCAGAGGAGCAGTTAATCATATTATGCTGAAAAAATAGGTCAATTAATTATTACGACATTATGTTACACGAATTAAATCAACTGAAAAATTTCAGGGTTTGGCAGAAAAATAAATATTTTCAAAGTGGTCATATGAAACATTAACAAATTAAGTGAGATGAATGAGATCACCTCACAAAACATGTGCCAAAGAATTACTTAGACTAATAAACAAATAAAAACCTGATACACTTTCTTGTTTTAGCTTTTTATAAGTAATACAGTTTCGTATGCTTAATCAAGCAATTAAACCATTGTGTAGTGTGATATCGCACATTGATCAGTAAGTTATAACTGCTTGCCAGTAGCCTGCTTGTTCAGGTTTGGCTGTTCTCTATTACTGTATTATCTTACCGTTATTCTTTGATGCTGTTTCATTCATTTTTCCTCCAATATGTCTGCCTGGCTTAATAGCAGCACTTCATCTCAACATGCAAAGGGGTGAAACAGAAATCGGTGTGCAATCTAAAGCAAAAGAATCAACAGAACGGCTGTCTAAGATTGTGTTTATGAAAGAGGTCAGAGGAGAATAGCCAGACTGTTTTGAGCTTGGCACTCAGTTACTCAAAATTCACACTCTTTATAACGCTCACACAGACTGCACTGGTTGCATGGATTTGATTAATCTTAATTTGTGCTATGGCATGCAGATGGCAGGGTCAGAATTTAGTGTCAACAGCATGAATCCATTGATCCCAACCTGTTTAGTGTCAAAGTTCAGCCTTCTGCACATTTGTGGAAACAAAGGTTTTAAGAATAAATACAAATCAATCATGGCATAAATACCAAAGTCAAATTCTATTGTCTGCCATGGGTATGTCTATGTAGCTATATCATGACAGTGACTCTCCTGGTTTTCAGTGGTTATATCTGAATCCAATAAATCCCCAATGGGATGTGGCAGAATGGGAGATTATCAGGATGAAGGAGCAGTAGCCAAATCTGCAAAAATTGTATTGCAATCACAATTGTCAGCATGAATCTGAATCTCAAAGGAATGTTTCCAACAGTGTAATTGGAATGAATCTATGACAAAAAGTACCGAGTCCCACTAACTTAAAAATGCGCTTGGAGAGTATATGATTGCACCACTACAGGGAAGCAAGGCTCAAACAAATGCAAACCAGAGCTACTGCAACCTAAACAAACTAGTGGATAAACAATTAAGTACTTCCAGCAGAAATGAAACACTATTTGACTACTATTTTATTTGTTGTTCAGTTTGCACTGTTGATAGATTGTACTGAAATATGTGTTTAAGAACTTTTTTTTAATTAAAAATATGTGGTTTTAAAGAAAAAGACAGCCACAACCACCAACAACAAGAATATTGCGCAAAGTAAAAAAAGAAGTATAAAAGGCCAGTTAGCAACCTTCCTACTGATCAATTTGTACAAATTTGTTTGCTGCCCAAAATCACAGCATATATGGATTAAAGAGAACTAACAATATAGACCCAGACAAGACTGATACATGGTAGGATCTGGCATCTTGGAAATACCTGTGCCAGGTACATGATTAACCCTGTACTGGTGACACAAGTCACTGAGTCAGTAAGAATGTGAAGGAGAGAAGAAAGAGTGACAGCAGAAGAGTAGAGACAAGGGACAGAGGAAGTGTCAGCGTTGCTTTAGAAAGGAAAGAGAAACACAGGCTGACAGGTGAGCCCGTGAGGATTGACCGGCCTACATCCAGTTTTCAGTGAGAGCTCATCTGGCACCAACAGAGCTTATATGTCAAACAGGAGAAAGGACAGAAGGATCCCTGCATATGGCCACATGTGTATAGCTGTGGCCCAGCCCCACACTAAGCAGCTTTAATGATCACCACATAACAACAACAGAGGACACAATGACAAGGTGATTATAATCTCACACACATGGCAATGTTCAAGTGTTTGCTACAGCTGAATAGAAATTCTTTGAATGTGAACTGTCTGAAATCTGTATTTACTTCCAACTAGCTGGTTCTGAAATATGAAAGGCTCTTAGACATTTGCAAGGTCTGTGATTAAAAAAATAGAAACATACTATTTATAATAAATTGGTATGAACAGCAGATAGGATGTAGAGACAAATGGAAAAACCTCATCACCTCATATTTTGAGAGTTATAAAGCAAACGGCTCCTAAATCTCTTAAATCTTTGTATGTTTTTGCACAGGAGTATCTAGTATTTTTTAAGTGTGCTGAAGACACCCACCCAAGAGTCTTACTAAAGAATTAAAAAAAAGAGTGGGAGCTGGCAGTCGCAGTTACTCCAACCTCACTGAATCTTTTATTTTTATCCATGTCAGAAGATACTCTTCATTTTGGTGCATGCCCTTCATCTTAAACCTAATCAAATAATCATAAAAGATTTAGTTTTTCAGGACTGTCCTTGGTCGCCTCCTGTGACAATGGAAAATGCAAAAATACAAAATAATACAAAATATGCAGAAACTGCACAGTGTTGCAGTCTAAGCTCTCATTATAAAGTGTATGTTGTGAGATTATTTTATTATCCTATGCCACGTTATACCTCTAAGATTGTGAAATCATTATGTAGTTTTAGGTTGCATTATACTCCTGACTTAGAAGAAGGTGATAACTATTACATTTATTAGACTGATTTGTATTACAGTAGACTGCTGATTTATTGTGAATGAATGACATTGTTTTATGATGCATTATACTGCTGATTTATAAGAAACACTGTTTTCAGAGACTCATGGCCTTATTTGTCTGATTAGAAAGAACAACACATACCGTAGAGGTTTTTTGCCCCATCTCATCAGGAGATAAAACAGGAAGCCAAGACTGTCACTTAGGCGCCGTAAGAGAGAAAGAATGTGAATGCTTAGTTTGGAGGGGGGCTGAAGCTATAAGAATGTGAGAAACAGTCAGACACTTCGAGATCTGGCGGACACCCTCCTGTCCACATCTGCCGTCTAGACGTTTTTAAAGCTCAAAGTGTTGTATGCAGTTTTGGGAAGGTTACTTTTAAAATGTATTCCATTACAGATTACAGAATACATGCCCCAAAATGTATTCTGTAACGTATTCCGTTACGCTACTCAATGAGAGTAACATATTCTGAATACTTTGGATTACTTAATATATGATCATGCTTTTTACAACTACGTGAATGTACTATTGCTGTGATTTATTACTGTTACTGAAGGTCCGCGGCTCCGAACCCGTAGCAAAGGGACCTCTGACTAATACGTCAGGTTCCATGTCAGGCTCGTAGCCGAAAAATAGCTTTACTTTGTTGTCTGGGTCAACTTTGCTTGCGAGAGACAAAGAGGGGCGTTGAAAGGCTGCTCCAACGGAACTTATTGTTTCGGAGGAAAACACGAACACAGCGTATAGTCGAGTCTTAATAGCTTACTTACAACTGGGCTCGTCAGGCACTCTTCTTGGCTGCAGTGGTTATTATTATATTTACATGCTTCCAGCTCCCGTTTTTGCTCGATGACAACTTGTACTTTTCCACTCTCCTTTTTCTCCCTCCTCGCGCTCACAGACACATAACGGGTATGACAGTCCATTCTCCCTGCAGCACGGACTACACTGCCTATGATGCTACATTCTTTAGAGCTATACCTGTAGCATTCTGCCTATTAGCTTAGCACAACAACAACAACAAAAGGCGCTCTCTCACCCAGGAAACACGCAGAGAGAGAGAGCGTCACCCTGTAACCATGGCAACCGTAACGCTGCCCCCCGGAACAACAGAACATAGCTGTCAAACAAAACCCAAACAGTCCTGACCCGCCACAATATGAAACAGGAAAGTACCGCCGTGTAATCCATTTATTTCAACAAAGTAACTGTATTCTAAATACCACCTTTTTAAACTGTAACTGTAACGGAATACAGTTACTCATATTTTGTATTTTAAATACGTAACAGCGGTACATGTATTCCGTTACTCCCCAACACTGGTTGTATGGAATAAAGAGATTGTTGATTGAGCATTTATACACCGAGTGTTGTTTTTCCTTCAGCCCAAAGATCAAAGAATTGGGATATTTAACAATGTCCAAGTGTGGAAGAGGGATCTTCCCTCTTCCACACTCTTTTTCTCTCCCTCTTTCTTTCTCCCTTTTCTTTCCCCCAGTCAAGTCTGTCCCGTGTTCAGCAAATGAAAATAAAATAAACAATAAAAGCAAAGGTGAATCAAATAGACCAATATGGCAAGGCTGGGATGGTCCATTTGGTAAAGATCGTTGGGATCTTTCTTTGCCTTTAGACAAAAATTCTGATGGCAAAAGAGCCAAACGGGACAGGCAAAAAAAACAAAAAAACAATGTCCAAGTGTATGTCCAGTTGAACATCAGGTCTATGTGATCTATGTGAGTCAGTTAACCCAACGTATATATCTGGATTAATTTCCCAAAAATCCTATGTGGCAGTACCACCAAAGCCTGTTCAGGAAAGGTGTAATGATGCCCACTAATTTCAGTGCCTTAAAAGCCACTGATGGCAATTTGGATTAGTGTTAATATCAGCTCTGCTTTTTCACAACTAAGAAGAGAGGAGAGCAACACAAATGGCAGGTTGTTGCACAAAAAAACCCCAAAAAACTCTCCATTATGTTAAAGGTTCTATTCAAATTTCAAGCTAAACAGCAAGTGGCATATGCTGCAGCTGATGCTTTTACCACCAAGGTATGATTAGCTGTGGAGATTTGTTTAATCCTTCCAAGTAATGGTGACACAGAGGTCTGCTACAGAACTCACTGAGCAGCTAGATTCATGTGTTTGAAGTTACTTAGTTGTTTAGCCTCTGGCATGTTACCAGCATTATCAGTGGCAATTAACAGATCTGCAGTTGTAAGCTGCCACTCATCTTCAACAGTACAAAACAGCCCATTCACATAATCTATGTCTCCTCGGTTAATTACAATTGTTTTCAAGACACAAAACTCAGTCATCCGTTTGTGAAGTGTATATCACATTAAATATCGAGATAACTTACCTCAAGGCTTTTTGGTGTTAATTGTCCCTGGTTTTTTGCGCAAGTTTAGACTTCTCTAATTATTTTTAGATTAATTTTATGGTGATTAGAATTAATTCCAGGTTGTTGTTTTTTAGTCGTCTCAGTTTTGTCTCTGTTTTCTTGATCTTAGTTTTTTGCAGACTAACTCTTTGTGGTTAGAATTCTTCAGTTTCAGTTTATCTGGACTCCCCTATGTTGCCTGTATCTTATTGTCAGGTCTCAGTCTCTTTGTTAGGTGGTTGTTATCTTGTCGCTGTCTGTTTTATTTTGATAGTATTTTGACCCATGTCTGGCTTTTCTTTTGTTTCCCTTGATTGGTTCTGCCTGTTTGTTCACCCACCTGTTTCCTTTGCCCCTAATCGATCTTTGTGTACTTAAACCCTCAATTTGAGTCTATCCTTTGTCTTGTTGTACTGTCTGTTTCTAGTCATCCACTGTTACCCTGCCCCTTGAGGTTTCAGTAAGAGTCGGACTGTGTTATTCTTCAGATTTTTGAACTCCCATCTTATTAAAGGTGGCCTTTCGTTAATCTTGTCTGCATGTGAATCTGCTTTTGGGTCCCCATTTCCCCTCACATGATAGTTGGATTTATTGTAATGGCTTATAGTATAGCTGTATTGCTACTTTCTCTAATCAAATGTAGACTGATGAGCTGCTATAAATTCATTTTTATCTATACAGCAGCAGTTTACAACAACAATTATCTGAAGGTGTTTCATATTCAGCGATTTCATAGAGATGTGATGATCCTCTGTGAGCAAACGCTTGGCAACAGAGAAGAGAGCTTCAGCTATCTGACATGACTGAGACAGACTGTGAAAAACAGCCAGGCCAAAAGTATGTACAGATGAGAAGAGCAAAGCCAATAACATGCAATAGTAGCATATCAACACATGTTGAAAACAGTGGAGGCAAAATACACTGCACAATGCATCATGTGAGGTCTCCATGCATCTGCTGGATCAAATTGGGATCTGGGGTCTAGATAGGGGGTATTTTTGTTATCAAGACTATCCATGGTCCATTACAAACACAAGGTCTAAAATTCAGTCTACAAATGGATTTAGTTAGAAAGGCTTAAAACATCTTATCATGGTTTTAACTTTTAACAATAAATACCGTATGTCATATGTTTACTAAGTATTAAATACTTTAACTTAGTTCATATTTATATTTAAAGTAGTTTACAGCAACATAAGTAAGGGATGTTTCAGGGGCATTTGATACAGCCCTGACTTTAAGCTTTATGACGAAGATGAGTTCTAAGACAAGAAGAGAACGTTCTTTCTGAGAACCTTCACAGACAGCTCTTCCTAACCTCAAATGGGACCTGGTTCTACAGGAAATGAGGCAGAAAACTGAAAGATCTACTTCCCATTCTACTTTTGGAAGCTTTAGGAAGCACAAGAAAACCTTCACTCTGAAAGTAATATTTTCTACTGAGAAACAATCCTACTATGAATTCATGCATTCTTAAATACATAATCGTGCCTGATCACTCAGGACTTTGTATGTGAGGAGAAGGTTTTTAAATTTTATTCTGAATTTTACAGTGAGCCAATGAAGAGTAACCACTATGTGATAAATATAATCTCTCTTTCTATTTGCTGTTAGTACGCTCAGCCAAGCAAATCATTCATCAATAGTCCATGGAGTGCGGAGACTGGTAGACCTAAAAGAAAAAGCCAGGGGATGCATCCATTTTCTTCACCCCAATCGGAACTGTGTGGAAGTGTGTTGGTGTTATTTATTAATATATTTTTTTAAATTACTAACAATAGTTTAATGACCTACACACACTCATCTGTTATGTTTTCAGCAGAGAGTGGATCCAAACACAAGACTCCAAGGCAAACATAGTAAAGAAAAAAATAATCTTTTGTAGGGCAAGAGCTGAAGTCCTGCACACAAAATTTCACAAAGCAAGCTGAGAGACAAAAAAACTGAAAAATGGAATGAACAACAAATACACAACAAATATTTGACAGTGAACAAGGGAAAGACAGGACTCTATATACTCTAGGGCTAGTTGGGGAAGTGGAAACAGGAAGCGATCGAGACACCGCTGAACAAAATCAAGATGAACACCACACAGGTGGGTATAAGCAAACACAAGACACAAGAGACACTAACAAACAAAGTAAAATAGGAAATAATGAGAACACTAAACCGAACAGGGACAAAGGTCAGCCTTACAAGGTACAGGAGAACACTGGGAAGGCTAGAAATAACAAAATACCAGGAGAAAACCAAAGAAACCAAAACTTCAAAAACACTACACAGTAACTAATATTCTAAAATACAAGAAACAGGAATAATAAAAGAAACGCACAGGAATCAAAACTCAGCCTAATTATAGTCTACACCAATAAACCAAATCTCTAGGGAAATGAAGAGACCAAGTAGAAAATACCAAGTAATAAATAAGGATACAAGGAAAGTCAATTAATTATGGCATACAATTAAAGCTGTTGTAGCAACTAAGAAAACTTCACATTCTTATAACCTGGGTATATATTAAAATATGGTCTTTCCTATAGCAAGTTGCAGTAAATCTCCTTGTTCAGTTTTTAAAATATTTTAGAGGTGGAGGATTAGCCAACGTTACATTATAATAACACCAGATCCACTCAACTCAGCAACCTGGAATTTCTTATAAATAAAGCTCAAGTTGTGATTAGAGTTGAATGAATTGCTAATGCTGACAAGTTCATAGAATTGCTGTGACACAGGATTAATAGGTTGTTTTGAGACACCAGCTGGGAGACTTACCCCCTTGGTCAGTAAGCCATCCTCTGAAACAAAGACAGTTGGGGAGTAATTAGGCAATTAATGAGCAATGAAAATGGATGCTTCTGTAAGAATTTATACAACGGTAAGGTGACCCCAAGGTAAAAAAAAAAGTCTTTGGGAGAAGCTCGACAGACCAATGACACATTTTTTCTGCCCATCCATGATTGAAATATTTGTTTTCTTTCTGTGTGGCCAATAAAATCTACAATAAGAATGTAATTAAACCTGCAGAAACACAGTGGGCTCTGAGCAGACTGGGACATGTTTACCTACGTAACTTGATTGAGTGATGATCATTAAAAAGGTAATAAAATTCTGACAAGAATTACAACAATTTTTAGACTTAGTTTTAAGTTACTGGTGTGCCCACTAGTACTGTCTTTATTCTCAAAATATACCAAATTGTTAATTTGGCTACTTCTTGTGATCCCTCTAAATCTGATGGATTTATTTTATTTTTGTAGCTTGAGTGGAGAGACTGTCAGTCTCTGTAGTATATTAAGGGAGGAAAAGAAGCTCTAAGGCTTAAGATTTCAATCTTCAACACAAACAAATGGACTTGAGGCTCAGAGTCATAAAATGGGTAGAAAATTTATCCTTGGATTGAATTTTATGTGTTGCCAACCTTGACCAGTACCTGACCCAACATTTCTAAGTATCCAAAGGTTCTAGTTCTACTTTCAGCTCAAGTTATGATATTGCAAACACATTGTAAGTTGATAATCTTGTAGCAGCTCGATAACAAGTAAGTTTGGGACCAATGGGGTAAAGGTGTCACAGAGGAAATAAGCTACAAAAATGTGCTGTGCCTAAAGTCAGCTTAACAATGACTTGACACAAGAACTTTTATTACCAGCGTTTTCTGTGTACTCAATCTTTAAAAATAAAAAAAATAAAAAATCCTGTCCTATCTGGCAGCTTTTGCAATCAGTATCATGATCTGAATGCACTGTTGTGCCAAACACATTTTGCTTTTTCAAGATCAGCTCTATAAATTCTCTATAGGCTCCTCTTCTTCAGGGTTTATCTGCTTATTTCTTCATTTCTAGTCGTGTTATTGAAGTTATTACATTACATGTGGCATACAGTATGACAATGTCTAAGGCAGGACAGGCAAAAAAAAGGGAGGGGGGGGGGGGATTCAGGAAGATATAATAAAAGGATAGCGCACAAATAGAAATGTTCACGCCACTAAATTACAAGAGGGACAACACACAGGTCTGGGTCTGGGACAAGCTTCACCCAGCAATCCACACCACGGGTCTTTGATGCACCCACAAGCCTCCAAGGTGCGGAACGGACTTCCCAGCGTTGGCCAACCCACCCAACACAGTGAACACCTGCAAGCTGGATGAAAGCGGAAAAAAAAGACTACAGCCAACTAGGGATGGGTATCGTTTAGGTTTTATCCGATACCGGTGCCAAACCGGTACTTTTGAAACGGTGCCGGTGCTTAAAGAATGGAGAACATAAACTTTGTCCAAAAACCTCTCATTTTTAGCTGTTTTTTTGTAAAAAGATAACAATGTTAGCCTTTTCTGCAGCTATAGGGCATATATGGTATCACTCTTGGCTGGAAGCAGTGCTTAAACAATGGAAAAAACACAAACTTTGTCCAAAAACCTCTCGTTTAGCTGTTTTCCACTTTTTCTTTGGTCATTTTAGCCTTTTTGGCCAGGGTGAAGGGAGTATCTGCCATCAAACAAGAAGACAGCCGCATGTAACTACGACGGTGTTTGCTAGTTCACCTTACATGCATTAATTTAATAACATGGTTAGCCTACTCAACGTAAATTACACACGAACAACATTAAGCTACTCACGCAGAGAAGAACAGCTGCTGCTGCCATCATCAGCCGTCATCATTTCTGCTACACTGACAGGGCTAGGGGCCAGGACTCTCCTCTTCGGGTTCTTGGGGGATGTTGCTAACTCGGTACATTTCTCGGCTTTTAAAAAACGCTATGCGTCGCCAGGTTCGTCGTCAGATTCGAGGTGTTACCTCCTTTGCACAGTATCACAGTATCACCTGAAAGCACTTGTTGCAGGCTGCTGAGTTTGCATCTTTTGCTGTGAAGTACAGCCAGACTTTTGACCGCTTCGCCTTGGGCATTTTTAATCTGTAGCTCTAAAAGAACGTATGTACCTGGGCCTGCCTACTATCCTTGCAAAGGTAAAATGATGGGCTAGAATCCAAAGTGTATGACATCTCAGGAAAAAAAAAAAAGCACCGAAATGTGCGCTGCTTTTCGGTCTGGTTACTGCCGTTTATGTCAGAACCGGTGCCATTACTGGTACCCATCCCTACAGTCAACCACCCATAGATACCCATAGAAACTGTTTTTTGATTTCCAGTCCATGAAGATATTTACTTATGCATCACTAAGAAAACTAAGGAGTATATGTGATGTATTTAGTTCCATATCTACTTCACTGATGTCACCTAAGATGCACAGCGTGGGAGAGGTTGGGATACAGCAATTAAACCATGTGGACAGGTTTTCACATATCCTCTGGCGTGTACTCAATCTTAACAGATTTGTAATACCCATATTAAAAGACTAACCATTTTAATCTGTTAACAAAAGCGAAGAAAACCTGCACCCAGTCATTGATGAGAGAGCAATTTTGGAAGATAGTGTTTGTTTTTTTATATGACCCTAAGCTCCCCTAAGGAACAACACTCTCTGTGCGCTAAGCTACCAGCATTGTTGCAGACCCCTCGTGCGTGAGAAGCATTCACTTTTCTGCTGCCTGGAAAAAGGTTTCAGAGCATCTCAGCCACCACCATTAGACACTGCAATAGCTTCTTCTCCCACGCATTAAAGGTTCCTCAACACCTCGGGGGTCCTTCTTTGCATCAAGAGACTCAACAAGCTAACTCAGACATGTTTAAAGTCTTGTACGGTATGTTTGCATTGTGGGCGGCACAGCAGTGCAGTGGTTACCACCACTGCCTCACAGCAAGAAGGTCGTGGGTTCTCTCCAGGTCCTCCAGCTTCCTCCCACAGTCCAAGGACATCCATGTCGTTAGCTTAGTTGGTGATTCTAAACTGGCCTTAGTCAGTCTTTCTGTGTTAGCCTGTTCAGCGTCTATCCTGCCTCCCACTCTATGAAAGCTGGAATGAGCTCCACCCTTACTCTGGGAGTCTGAATTGAACAAGCAGACAAAAATGGATGGAGGTCCAGAAAGACACTGACAAGCTATGCATTAAATTAAGAGGAGCTTTACGCTTTCATCTCTTAGTGATGCACTTCATATTCTGGTATATTTACATATCAGTAGTTACTATATACTTTTACAAATTACTTTATTCCTCCCATCTATCACTAAATAGTACTATTACTTTGAAGTTTGTTTCTGCTATGTTCTGTCTATTGTCAACTCACTGTGATATCCATTTCTGTCTTAAGTGTTGTCTTGTATGGTTACATATAGAGCCAGGCTGATATAGGATTTTTAAGACTTATTCTATTTGGTCATTTAAAAATTTGATCTAGTGTAAAATATGGGTTTTCTTTCAAACACACAAAATAAACAGATTTACATAAAATTGTTTACCCGGATCAGCAGTTCCCAACACATGAGTTTCCAACAGGGAAGTTGCAGAGTGCCATCTGGTGGACAAACATTACAACATCAATATTCACACACAGTTGAAGGGTGTTTCTCCTGTCTCCTTTTAGTTTATTTTTCATTTTTCAATTGTTATAAATGCCAAACAGCTAATAATGGTCAATAATAAGGCCCTGAGGTCTACTTACATGTTACGCCCAAGTTACAAGAGAAAAAGTATTTTAGCCTTACTATATGCATGTACAAGGATGGGCTGAAAATCACCAACTCTTATATCCTGAATCCCTGATGACATTTTATATTCATATTTTTATTTTTTAAAATATGAAAATAATCTAGCATTCTTAGTTTTGTACTATGTAGGTGTGCCAAGATCCTGACATATATACTGATCAGTATCTACCTAATAATGTTTAGGTCCTCCGTGTGTCTTGCCCATCAAGCACGACAATGACACCTCTGAGGTTCCTTGTTAAAAGTGGTAGCTGTGGATGTTATGAGCTGTGTCTGTGGCCTCTCAGCATAAGATTGCACATCAAAGTTTAGGTCCCTTTGTTTTGTTCCTTGAGGTGGCCCTCAGCATTTTCTGCTAGAGGAGCTGGCTGCTGCTTAGGACCATTGTTCCCTTGGGGCTGGGGGCCTGGGGTTGGTTTACGACAACATTTATGTGGATTGTACATGCCACAGTAACATACACAACTGGAAGCTCAATGGTAGTAAAAGTCATTAGAAAAGTCAATTAGTAATTAGTAATTAGCTAAGGAAAATAGTATAAATCAATTTAATAGTTCCAAACACTAAAAATGACTTTCGTCCCACTAACAAAAAAAACCAGAAAATCAAAAACCAGAAAATAAAAGAAATGAATAAGCAGTCACCTCAACTAACAACATACTGGAGATACTAACAAATCCACAAAGCCAACTTGCACAGCAAATATTGAAAATAAAGCATCACACAACAGTGGCTACAGTTTCAACATTCCTACTTTCACACTGTTAAGAACTAACCAGCGTAGAAGGCTGGAGAGGCTCTCAGGGCGTAGAAACTGCAGCTCCAGAAATGGCACTATAATCAATAGCTTCCCAGGCCACTTGTTAAAAACGCCATTTCCATCTCCAAGTCGCTGAGAGGGCCCTTTACCAGGAAAGAGCCACATATCATTCTTTCCAGACAACTGGTGGAATGAAAAATAGGAGACTACTGTCACTGACCAATATTGATTATGAGTGAAAATGTGATCATTTTGTATTAACTTGCCTCTAGGAGCCCTGTTCTGTCAGGTTTGTGGGTGAAAATTAATGCTTTCATATCATGCTAACAAAAATATGGGCCATTGCTCATTTTCGCCTCCAGACAAGGAACTATGTGTAAATCATAAAAATTAAACAGTTTCCCCAAGAGAACATGCTGATATGAATTAGATTAAAGTCATTATTAAACACATTTCTTCCTACTTTAAAGATATTTATTATTGCCCCTGACACCACTTTAATGAAGCTCAAGACTTGGCATTTAAAATATCAATTTCTGATGATTAGAGTTGTCACTGTTAAAAAGAGGAAATGTGGAAAAGGAAGAGGCTTTTCTATCCAATTGAAATGTCTTGCTTTGTATGGCGTAGATCACCATAATGGTGCCATGTGAAATACTTGAGATCCTGCAATCAAGAGAATTACAGGCAAGTTCTAGTACACACACTTAAATGTTAATGGTTGATGCTGCTTTAAATAATTTGCCTCACATCTAACTTTGCATTTGTGCAGTTTAACAGTGCATATCTACCAAATTGGTGCAGCCGCTTGTTTAGTTCAATTATTTTATGCTGATATACAAGCTGTCAGTCAAACTTTGGTCAGAGTTTAACCAACTGAAAACTGAGGTCAGATTGCACTCAAAGCACCCCGTGCCAGATACTATCTGTGCAATTTTATATATATATATATATATATATATATATATATATATATATATATATATATATATATATATACATACATACATACATACATACATACATACATACATACATATATATATGAAATATTATATTAGTTTATCTATTTTATAGAAACAATCAAGCAAGAAAGTAAAAATGATGTGCTGTGCTATTTGGTGTATTTTATCCTATATAATTAAGTGAGCAAACTGTACATGAGTCAGTTTTAACTAATAGTGTCCATAATCTGCTTCCTTGTGGACTCTCTCTTTTACACAGGAGACCACAATCAACATAAAAGAAGCCATAAAGAGCTTTATGACCAACTAACAGTCACCAAAATGTGATTTTCCCATGTGGGACGTAATGCAGGATGGCAATCCCAATAATTGTCTAATAAAGTAGTTTAACACTTCAAGTTTACCATGAACGCAAACAGGACCACAACTAAAAGGTAGCAATGACTTACTTCTTACAACTGATGAAAAGTGGCCAAATGGTTAAAAACGTGACCATGTTATATAGTCCACAATACACAGACAATTAATTGGGCAAATATTTGTATTCTGTTCACACTCCCACCCACACATGTTACTCTGGTGTACTCATATTAAAGAGACTTCTATTGTTTCTGTATTTTCTTTCTGAAGCACAGCATATGTAAATTATCCTCCACTGAAGGAAAGCAAATGAAAAGAAAGACTAAATATAACTGTCTCAGCATGACAGGAGAATAAAGGCAGTCCCAAAGTCATTTTAGATGCAGCGTGACTGGCCCTTTCTCAGCCCCTTCCTTAGCAGGGCGATGGGGGTTCATAATTACAACATAGCCTAAAGACAAATGCACAAACCCGTAGCTCTCAGTTCTTATTGAGATGGCAAAAAGTCATAAATATGGCCCTATAGGAAAAAAGCTCATGTTGTTTTATTAGTTTGTGGTTTTTTTCCACATCCTACTGAAAATTCAATAAATCCGTACCAATTCTCTCACGCTGTCACATTCAAACTGCTTTGTGAAGCTTATCCTTGCAGGCATTTTGTCCCAATCTCAGACTAGTCAAGTGATGGCCACAGCAGTGATATTACACTCTGTGTCACACATCTCAGACCTTATCAGGCCTCATAAGCACTTATATTCAAAAAGCAATGCATTAAACATAGGGAAAAAAACAAGAAGTAATATCTTTTGTTTGTTTCAGAGCACAATTCTTATTAAAAAAATGTAATATATGGTCCTTCTTGCAGACAGATATGGTGTATACCATATCAGCAGAAGCAAAGGCAATAATTAAAATAAAAGCGGATGTTAACATTTTTCTTCATTTTTCTTATTGAACATCCCCTTTGGAAAAGAAGTATGCATATTCACTGAATCCAGATGATGGAAAAATACTGCAGACAATAAAGCTTGGAAGAAGAAAGGGCATATGAAGGACTTTAATAATTTGAGAGTTCAATCATTCTTCTTCAGGCTGTGATGACTGGCAGAAATTGTGTTGAAGTGTGTGTAGGTGGGGGTAACTGCTCTGACAATAGTCAGGTATACTCTATCAACTGCACAGTTGCAAGCTCTCTCAGGCTGCTGGGGAGCTGCTGCAGTTGTCAGGGTATTGCTCCATATGCACTGGATTACCCAGAGAACCCAGTAACAGCAAAGAGATGTCACACAACACAGCACTGTCAATTTCTGAGGACAGGTGGGAATCTCTCTCCCCAATCTTTAGTGCTAAAACAGGTGTGCTTCAGAAAAGTAGTATATTTAGAGTAGCCTATGGGGAAATACCCAGTGTATTTTTATATGGATATGTTCAGCGGAGAGATACAAGCCATAATACAATCAAAAAACACCTTGGAACAAGGATGTAATATACAAGCTGGACTTCTTTGTGTCAAACAGCAAAGTCCACAAACATGCACATGCAGTGCATTAGCAGAGCATACTGGACGAGAAATACGGATCTCATCTTTCAACACTTCTCTACTTGTACATTATATAGTTGCACAGGACTGTCCCTTTATTGGTTTTTTGTTTTATTTACTTATTTATTTATTCATATGAAGACATGGAAAAATATAGAAAGTTCATCTACTCAGGTGTCATTTAAGTAACAAGGACTTTTAAAAGAATTGTTTTTCTTGTATATTGTATGTGTCAACTGCACTTCCAGGTCAAAGTATTTGAATAGTGACACAGTTTCTGTAATTTCACCACAATTCTGAAAAATCAAGACTATTAAGTTAAAAGTTAACAAAAATATGGCATCAAGGAAACGCTGTGACAAGATCACCTATGAAAAGGTGGATGTAATGGTCTATAATCAGAAGAATCAAGTAAAGATAACTTGTGGACAGACCGATGGCTAAGTATCTTTTTTTTTTTAATCTTTTTTTTTCTATAAACTTGTGCTACAATCAGCTGATTTTAGTTCATGTGGAAGGAGGAGAAAAACTGTATCCAAATTTCGATTAAGGAAATATGAACATAAGTGGTATTTTTATTGTACGTAAGAACAAGAACGTGATGGGAAACCATGCCTAGAAACAACTAGAAACAACTGGGTCTACTAATAAGACATCAACTCTTTGTAATAATATGCAAAGACAATTTGCTAACACAAAGCTTGTAACAAAGAACCCTGAAACCAGAATGATGTTAAACATAAGTACATACTGACCTCTGACAAGCAGCCAAAGCTTGAGGCTACGTCTACACGTACACGGGCATTTTTGAAAACTGAGATTTTCCGTTTTCGTTTTTTCTTTTTAATCCTGTCCACATGTAAACGCAAAAACGAAGGAAAACGCTGCTAGGAACATGCCAAAGCAACAGGTGGCAATATATTCCTAACCGTGTAGAAATGTTGGCCAATCAGAAGTCTAGAAGCCTGGATGGGAAAGAGTAAACAAAGATGGCGCATAGAAGCAGAACTGAGTCCTATGTGTGGAGGGACAGAAACTGTGTTGTATATGTAAGCATGTAAACACTGCAGAGAGTAAAGTTAACAGTAACAGTATTTTGTCTAAGTCCAAAAAAGGCACACACCTTTGACGCTGCGTTTTCTCCGTTTTCCTCGTCCACACGTAAATGCAAAAACGGAGTTTTGAAAAATATCCACCCTGGCAGGAGTTTTTAAAAATCTCAGTTTTCAGTGACCGAAAACGCCGTTTACGTGTGGACGAAAGGTGCAAACACATAGAAAATGTGAGTTTTCAAAAATACCCGGGTATGTGTGGACGTAGCCTGAATGTCAAATGGTAACAAAACCAGTGATGAGTCATCAGACTTGTAGAAATGTACCATCATTTCTATCTGTACCTGTTCCTACTGTGGAGTCGCTGGGACAATCACTGTTAATAGATCTCTGGACTTGTTTTAACCTTTGAGTTAAAAGTAAACAACTTGTGTACAATGTTAGCTTGTCATGTTATAAACTATGAGTTTATAACAAAAAATATTGATATAAACACTGACTATAACCCCTAAATGGTTAATCATTTTTTGTTAAAACAAGTGAATTAAAGCTGAAAGTCTGTACATCAATCAGATCTTAGTTGTTTCATTTCAAATCCGCTGTGATTGAAAAATGGACTGGTTCTTACTGTACGTAGCACTTTTCTACTTGAGCACTCAAAACGCCGTCTCACTCACCCATTCACACAGATTCATACAAGCAACTTTTTTTTCTCCGTCTATCATTCACACTCTGAACAATTCAGGACCAACTTGGGGTTCAGTGTCTTCTCCAAGGATACTTTGCCATGTAGACTGGAGCAGTCAAAGTTCGAACCATCAACCTTCCGATTAGTAGATGACGACCTCTACCACCACTTTGGTGGTGTCAGAGATACAACTACAAAAACTGTGTCACTCTCAAAATACTTCTGGACCTGTCTGTATGTGCCAGAATATCATCAGAACTAACAAACAACAAACATTTCTAGTTTTGTCTGGGTCTTATTTGACTGAGACTGACCCAATGTTGACATTTACACACTTGCCAGGCAGGGTAAAAAATGTAGATTTCAGTGGCAGCAAACTAAAGCTTTGTCCTCTTGGCCCAAAGTGACAGTATTGGAGCTCCAAGTATCAATAGCTACCTCGATCCTTGATAGAGATGGGTGTTACCAATGAGTTATACCAATACACTGTCCGATATAGTGAAATGTGTAAGAAATATTAGTAAATGCACACTGTCACACTACATGACTATGCTAGCAAGTTTATAAAGCATGAATAAAAAATGATGTAAAAAAATGTGATTGTTTATATGAAAAGTCTTGGCTTTGAACACAAGTGCTAATTCTACAATGACAACACTATCAGCAACTCACCAGAATCTCATGAGCCCATCACAATCTGTGAGAATGAGTTCTGGCCAAGAATATCAGACTTTTGTCCCCAGTACTTTTTCCCCCTTTTTTTCATTTGGCTTGGCATGCCATGAAGTAAAGTCTAATTAAACAATCAGGCCCATGCAGTCCCATTCCCCTTCTGTCCTATTGACTTTGTCACAGCACTCATCCTCTCCCCAGTATAAAGTCCCATGTCTAATGCCAGCCAGAGAGAAGGGCTGTTGTCACACACTGTTTGTGCCCCTATCTCTCCTCGTCTCTGTGAGCACAGAGTCAGCATCAAAGCAGCAGCCGCACTGAGCTCTGACAGAGCAAACCAAAGCTTTAGTGTTGAGTTTAAGCTAAAGCGCTGAGCGCAAATGTGACTGAAGTTGCACTGCGGACTTGCCACTCCAAAAGTGTATTGAAATAACTTTCTCTCGATGTGTGGATGCATGAAATTAAGCATTTGGCACAGCACTTACTCATAACAGGATGCAGGAATAAACAGGACCTTGCATACTATTTCATATTCAATACAATGTCATCCACAGTAAATAGACGATATAAAGTTGGTGCAAAACTAATCCACAAATATATTATTTAAATCAACGTTAAAAGAAATTTGGAACAGAAATACATGTTTTATTAACTGAACTTGAATGAAGCTACCTCATACTAACATACTATACAAGGCATAATTTCAGCTGCATTATATCAGCTACTGTATAATGCAATATACTCCATTGGCACACAGAGAGTCGTCAACACTGTCTGTGTCAACAGCCTTCAAACCATGAAGGCTTAGTATAGCAATGTTTTTACTAAAGAGTGTTTCTCTTTAAATACAGAAAGTAAGAGTGAAAGTAAACTGCATAAAAATGTTGATGATATTGGCACTCAGACGTCCTCTTCAGAAAGCCTTAATGTTTGGCATGATTGTAGCTAAAAGCTAAAAGAAATCACCATCTCCTCCATTGTTCAGGGTTTGGCTACATGAGATGATTGCTTGTTTGTATATTGAAGAGGTTCGTTATCGTTTGGCTGACACCCATTTTAAGTTTGTCGGAATCTGGGGCCCTTTTCTCAATCATATTAATGGGAATTCAACATAAACTTTAACCCATTTGACTGCACTTTGTGTTTGTGTGAAACTGCACTTCTGCCGGACCCTGATTCCTTCCTGGACTTGTTTCCCACATCTTCTGGTCTTGGTGAACTCTCTGTTGCCCTGTCTAAACTCACATAGAAGATCATCTTCTTTGAACAATGGTGTTTCTTTTGAACTTTTGATTTGTACTGGCTAACTGGTGTATTTTTTAATTTTTTTTATTCATTTATTTATTTATTTTTTCCTTTTCTTTCCTGTTTTCCTGTTTGGGTTTTTTTTGTTGTGTGTTTGGTTTCTGGTTTTTCTTTTCTTTTTTTTCTGTGCTTAAATGTTATTGTTTTTGAATCTTATGTCCTTTGTCTGGTGTGACGTTATGTAACTTTGAACTTAAAATCTTATAAATAAACATTTAAAATAAAAAATGTTGATGATATTTTAAAATCCTTCCAATATGTACACTGAGGGTGTGCTGAGTATCTGTCAGGAAGCTTTGAAGATGCAGGTTTTATTACATCTGAAGGTGACTAAGTCCCCAGGAACTTATACTAGTCAGTAATGTAAACAGTCATGTCATTTATTCCTCCTGGGAAATCATCAGGTGACTTCACAATGATCTGGTTTTGTCGACTTGGAAAGCTGCGAGAGGAGCCACCACGGAGACTGATCATGTTGTCAAGTTGAAAGAACATTTACTGCTAACAAGTCACCTGACCCAAGTAAACGGTTCTGCCTTTATCTAAGAACTGAAAAGTGGTGCCTTTTATCCATTTAACATTAGGAAGAGACTGCAACTTTGTGGTGTATCTACTCTGGTAACAGTCAAGGAAAATAGGCACTTAGTTTGCACATGCTGTTTCATCTCTGTCACAAACACTCAGATTTATTGGCACATAAAAATAAACATATTTAGTTTGCTACACTCAGCGGTAACTGTGGTAAGAAACTACTTTTGGATAATTAATTTAACAATAACAAAGTACAAGTACAGACCAATAACCACAACAAAATAAACATTTATTTTAGGTTGAGCTTTGCAGAAATTGCCACGTTTGTCTGACAAGAAAAATCAAACTGTGAACAAGAAATTTACCTTCTTTGATCTGGATAACCATCTATTATATTTTATCTTTCTATTTTTTTTTTAATCAAAACAATCAAAAACTTTTGGTATCTTTACTCAGCCTTGGGTAATGTGAGGGATCAAAATGAACTTAAAAGGACGAGGATAAGCCTCATATTCTTTTCAAAACAGGCTCACAATGAAATGTCACACAACAGTGTGCACAGCCTCTAAATAAACAGCTAAAGGTAGGAGCTGAAATTATACAACCAAAGAGACTAAGAAGGTAAAAGAAACTCTCGAACACACATGTGCATCTTATTAGGTGGGCCATGCAATTATGCCATGCATGATTTCAAATCTTTGCACAGTCTCACAATTTTATAATTGCAATCATGCCAGCGCAGTAATCTGTGTGTCGCTTGAGTTGTTTATGTAAGAGCATTCATGATTACTAAATTTCCTTGTCAGCTGTCAGGGATTCTAGTACAGCATGCAGCGGTTGCAGACCACACCCTTTCTCTCTCTGCGGTGGCAATGAGTATGCACACGTGCCAGCCCTGGGCATCAGCAGAGAGATGGGGTAGAGGGCGGAGAACACTCAGTCGTACTACTCAGGATGGATGTTTCCCATCATGCAGCTCAATCAGCCGCCCAATGATTCATTTCACAGACACTTGGGTAATTATAGGAGTCTGCTCTTCACCTCTGGGGATGAAACTGCATGAGTGAAGCCAGGGTGGGAAATAGGGATGGGTGGTATTGGTGTAGGAAGTCAGCGCAGAGAGAGAAGTGAGTGAAAAACAAAGAGACATGAATGACGAAGGTGAAGCTGGAGTAGGAGATGTAGTGAAATTCACTTGACAACTGGTGTCAGTGGTCTTGTTTAGTGACTCCACAATGAAGCAAAATAAGCAATGCTGTCTGAGCACTGCAAACTACCAAGTACTAATGTGACAAAACAATAAAAATTATCACGGTAAATATACAGCATGTGACCTTTTTGGGTGGAGAGTGAAACAAAGGCTACATGGGATGGCATGAATAAAACTGCTCGACGAAGGACTGAAAGAGAGCTTGCAAGAAACAAATACGATGGCAAGTGTGCAAGCTCCCCCTATTGGTGACACTGAAATTTTACACCACACTGCATATTAGTACAAGTTACAGATGGACATAACATTTCAGGCTCAAATGAAGCTATGCAATGTGCTTAGTATATAAGAAAAGTTGTTGAATCAGCAACTAAACAAAAAGAGCAATGTGGGAAAAAAAAATTTCCAAGACTTTTGTAAAGTCAATAGTCTTTAGTGCGCTCAGTGGAGTGTACTGACTATTGATCTGGATGACAATAATTGCATGAAAAGAGGTACGGGGAGATCAGTGGAAAAAATATACTTGTGGGAGCTGTTTCAATTATTGAGCAGTGCAAATGATGTAAAGGGAGTCCATTCATTCTTCGGCGTTTGTTTCCAAATGAAATATATTCATAGTCGATGTGTGTTTAAGCGTGTCAGATTGAGCTGGCTGGCTAATTCTGCTCTGTGGACTGTTTGTAGCTGTTAATAGCCAAGAATTTCAAGTCTGCATGAATCATGTGCAGACATTATAGTTGCAAAGGCCAGTGTATGTAGGAGTCTACATCCAAACTAATATTCAATAACATCAGCAGCCAGAACACATATCTTCAGTAAGACACTAAAACGCAGTATTGCTGTAGACACCAAAAAAGGAGTAACACAGAATTGTGCAACCCCAAATGTAAGATATGTAAGATATGGTTTCAGCAGTGATTTTAAATAGACAACAGTAGCTAATTTAGATGTCAAAATGTAAACAATTTTGTTCTAAATGGTTATATAAAATGTCACTGCTAAAAATATTTCATTGAATATGCAACCCATGTTGCTCAAAATAGTCCAGTGGCAGTTACTATTGATTTTTAAGACCACACCATTATTTACCTCTAAATAATTACATTATGTAACTATAATTACATATAGTATGCCATGTAAAATAACAACTAGGTTTCTCTACCTGGCTTTCCTATGGTTCTATTGGTAAACCTCCAAATGACACACTTCATATCATCCTCAAGCATTTTCTATCCATGTTTTGACTGTTTTTTTTCCCTATGTCCCTGAGTGCTATGTTCAGAAATGTGACGCTTTGTTAGAAATTCCAAGGCTGTGGAGAGCAGGTGCAGGGCCATTGTGACAAGCACAATTTATCGGCTGCTCCCAAGCAAGGGAACGCATTCAATAATGTGCTGGGAAGATTAATCCATCCCCCACACTGGGCTGGGCTCACGGGGTGCCGCGACTGAGGTAATTTACACATGCAGGTAACCCAACTCAGCAGTTAAGGCCTTCAGAGTTAAAATGTCTGTATATTAGTATTTCCAATCCATTTAATTACAATTTCTAGTGTGACACTGTCATGAATTAAATCTACAAGATGCCACACATGCCGTACCTTTTACTGTTTTGCAAAATTTTAAAATACAATTTGTTGCAGCACATTTAACAAATGACTCATCAAATACTTTGCATATTATCCCCCAGCATTTATATGATGTACACTGATTTGACAGACGATTAAAACTACTTGAATAATACGACCATTTCATTATCATGTGGCAATGTTCTGAAACCTTGAAGCCTGGCACTGACATTGGTATTACCTCGGCACATGCCACCTAAATGGTACTCCCTAATAATCAAGATCTCTCCCAGGAGGACAATGATAAAACTCAAGCAGGGGGTGGGTGAGCGGGCGCCTCCTGTGTAGTGTTCCAGCCAGGCATGTCCTACCAGGAGGAGGCCCCTGCATACACCCAACACTAAGAAACTAGTCCAAAGGAACATCCCTAATCCTTACTTATGCAAAAAGAAAATGCCATTTATAAATGATCTTGTTTTTACTATCACAACAACTTGTCAAAGTTGCAGAGTGCCCTGTGGTGCACAAACTATTCAACATCAACAAAGGACATGTCAACGGTCTAAGATATTTTACTTGCCATCCAGACTTCCTGCACTCAATTTTGACTGGGCATCCACGTAATACACTGCAACAAACCAAACCTTTGAGGCTCCATCCCACAACCCAAATGACCTAAAGGATGCCATGCCAACCTCCTAGATCCACACTATGTCCATGTCCTGTCAACTAAGGGATACAATATGGTGCAAGTGCTTTAAAAACTGTATTTGAACTGTGTTTGATAGATGGCTTTACAATTATGTATATCAATTACAAAGGTGGAGATGTTTCACCAAACTGGTACTTTCTTTACAGATTAATAACAAACTGTTTAAGCATATAATATTGCTTAATTCTGGGGGTAAAAACAGGTGTCCAATAAAATACTGGAAACTACAGTTCCCGCATGTGGCAAAAACCACATCTTTCAAATTCCAATTAAAATTTCCAAGTTGTGTGGTCTTGGCAGACATCTTTACAAGTGACTATAGTACCAGCATAGTAGTAGCAACCATAAGGATAGTAGGAAGATTCACCAACCATGTAGTTTTATCTACAACTACATGAAAACTGCTCAAACATATCATACGTCTGGGAGTAAACAACAGGTGTCTTTCATTCTGAAAGCAACAGAATACATTTTCCATGAAAGCATAGACTCTAGAAGGGTGTAAGTAAGTAAGTAAGTAAACTTTATTTATATAGCACCTTTCACAGGCATATGTCACAAAGTGCTTTACAAGGTAAAAACATAATACAGTCATAAAATACACCATGAAAACCCTGGTCTAATTAAAAGCTTTTTGAAATAAAAATGTCTTTAGCTGCTTTTTGAAGGTCTCCACTGAGTCCAAACCCCGTAGAAATAGGGGAAGTGCATTCCACAATCTGGGTGCAACAGCTTGGAAAGATCGGTCCCCTCGGGTTTTAAAACGAGTGTGGGGGACCACTAAAAGATTTTGGTTTGCTGACCTCAGGTTACGAGTGGAGGTATGTGTATGAATCAGATCAGCAATGTAGGGGGGTGCCTGTCTCTGTAATGCTCTAAAAGTTAAAACTAGAATTTTAAAATGGAACCTGAATCTGATTGGTAGCCAGTGCAGCGACTTTAACACAGGGGTCATATGAGCACCCTTGTTCGAGCGGGTCAGTAGCCTCGCTGCAGAGTTTTGAACAACCTGTAGGCGGGATAGCCCTTTCATGTTTAGACAAGTAAACAGGCTGTTACAGTAGTCAAGTCTTGTAGAGATAAAAGCATGTATTATCATCTCGAGTTCACTTGTTGACACGATGGATCTAAGTTTAGAAATGTTCCTCAGGTGAAAAAAGCAGGTTCTTACTGTCTGATTTAGATGTCCCTCCAAAGAAAAAGCTTCATCAAAAATGACACCCAAGTTTCTAAGGTTATGTTTCTGGGAGGAACCTAAGTCACCCAGTCGCCGTTTAATATCAGGTATTGCACTGCCTGGTGCAATAATCAAAGTTTCTGTTTTGTCTGGGTTTAGCTGTAAGCAGTTATTGTTCAACCATTGTTTAATGTTGGTTAAACAGTCAATCAGATTGGAGAGCTTATGAGCTTCAGCAGGCTTAAACGAATAATATAGCTGAATATCGTCAGCAAAAAGATGGTAAGATACTTCAGGAAACTGCTGTATTATCTGACTTAAAGGAAGAATGTATATTAAAAACAGAATAGGTCCCAGCACAGAGCCCTGAGGAACTCCACACAACAACTCTGTAGATTCCGACATGATCTGGTTTGCAGACACACTAAAACTCCTTTCAGATATATAAGATGAAAACCAGTCTAAAACAGAGCCAGACATCCCAACCAGGTCTCTCAGTCTGTTTATCAGGATGGTATGGTTGACTGTATCAAAGGCTGAATCAAAGGGTGGATCATTGACAAGCAGAAAGAGCAGCAGGCAGTTAGACAGACATGATGTACAGCCCTGCATAATCAGCTCTCAGCTCCATTAATCTGGGGCAGGCTGCAAGACTTGATGAGACTGTGATGCATATGGAGAAAGGTCCCTCCCTCAAATGTCATTTTGAAGAACAGTGTCAATGCTAGCACCAAAGCAGGTGCCCAGTCATGCAGCCACACCCCCCGCCACAACACCATCATGCTCAGAGGACAAACACTTAAACACTCAGAGGACATCTGGAGTCTTCCCACTTGGCAACAGAGCTAAATTTATAAGCAGCACACAAATAAATCCTCATGCACAGTCAGAGTCACAAAAGCACAAGTACTGGGTATGATTTCAAAAACCGAAAGATCTCCATAATTGGTGTCTCAAGAGTATGCAATAACATACCTAATTCCTGAGCCCACAGGTACGACTGCTGCAGGATCACAATGGGTCAATGAAAGCCGGGCTCTCTCAGGGGAAAAGGTGCATTAAACAAGAGAACACAATGCAGGGGTCATTGTGCAAGATGACAAGGTTCACTAGACCTTTTCTGCTGCAGCTTCAATGCTTCCCTCAAGGCAGGTAAAGCTACAGAAACCTGTTCCATTATAGCTGTAGGTATTTATTTTTGTTGCACACTTTTCATCTTGTTTTTCTCAAGAGGGTTATGGGCTTGACCTTTATGTGGATGCCATTACAGTAGAATTATAAACCATAACTTTAGTGTTTATACAAGAAATATTAAATGTAAAACATGAACAAATATTTGGTCAATGTTATTTAAGTAATTATCAAATGCAGAAAAGAATCAAATGAAATAGAAATAATAAATTGACTTGTGGATGGGTGTTATTTTATTATATACTATTTTTTTAAGGTAGACAGCAAAAAAAATCTCCATGGAATCTTTAGTCTACATGGATTAGAAATCTGTGATAGGAGGCCTATATTAGATATGTTAAACTGACAAAAGCTGAAGCTGTAGAGTAGAATTTGACCTGCAAGAATAACTCTGGCTCCAAAAATGCCATGTTGCACATTTCCCGTATGTGCAAATTCTGGTGGTGTCATCGAATCAGCTTCGTTTTATCCGCTTTTAGAAAGCTTACGAGCCACAAAAGGAATTACACAATCCCTCATACATGGTCTCTGGATCTCCTTTTACACCTAAACATCTGCAGTTCCATAACAACTTTAGGAGGTCCATCTTGACATTATTATGTGATACAATTTGATTTAAGAAAAGCTCACAAAGAGAGGACAGAAAATGACTAGTGTGTGGTAGCAACACTGTCTCCAGGAGTGCCACAATAATTTGCTTTGACTTGTTTTGCAGCTAATGTTTGTCTCTCCTCCCCTGAACGTCTCACTGCTAGTTTCCTATGATGCAGACGAACTGAGGCTGATCTGGGTAGGAGTTTCTAGCTGAATGACAAAATTTAATTCAAATTCAAATGTCTTTTTTTATGCTGCGACTCTTCGAGAAAACAATTTAAAGGCCACAACCTCATAACACAAAATTACTGTGTCACATTTATATCATTTATTCCTGAATAAACATTACTATCACAGCAATTTCAGTTGTAAAAGAGGTGTTGCTCGTGGGAAGCGTAAAGCCAGATTTAATGAGGCTTGCTCTGTGCAGGGAGTCAGAGGCTGTGACTGTGACATAGTCCACTGAGACTTCACTCCCCCAGTTCTGTACTGGGCGGTATATGTGCCATGACTTTTATAGTCCGTAATATTTCATGACCCTATACATTGGTAAATCAGAGTGAAGCAGATGAAAAACACAGCGGCACCAGTCAGTCTCCTAAAATAAACACTGCTACAAAAACCCTTCCACCATGATGTGTTTTGGCTCAGTGACATTAAGGTCACCAGAATAAGCAAGTGCAACCAGGCATCCTAAATGAACTCCCTAAATAGTGGTTTTCGTAAGATGGCTTTCTGAAGTCATTTGTGTTGTAATGGAGCCGCACCCTGCTGAGCTGTGGGCTTTTTCAATTGACTACAACACCAGTGTTTGGGCTAATGAATGTTAGATGACTCCACACTTTCATTAAAAAAATAAGACACACTGCAGACACAGAGGTCTAGAAAACAAAAGGAAGAAAATCACCCCACTCTCAACAGCACAGCATTTCTGTTAAACAACAACATTTGTTATTAATATCAAGCATTAAACTGTAAAAATCTCTCTATATTAAGAGGTTTAATTTACATTACCTTTCAAATGAAAACTAATATGAATACAGTAAAGTATCTCAGGAAAGGATTCAACTTCAAGGAATAAACACTATAGACTAAGTCACCTTATAGTACTTATCAAATAATTAAATCCCTGTCCTTTTGACACATCATTTCTACCTAAAATAGTTACTAATTTGAAACAAAGCAATAGTGCCACCTAGTGTTTTAATGAAAGTGGACACGTCTTCACAGGCGACGCCAATGACGGCATTCAAAGCAACAATGTTTATTATTAGACGACAAAGAGTCTTAATGTCAATATTATTCAATAAGTTTCTTTAAAAGCAGATAAGGGGAATTAAATGGCTTTATTAACAATACAGAGACATTTAGCACCACAGTCCTTTTTTAATATTATGTATTATGTGACACAATAAACTAGGTATGGAACCACTTTCATTTCCATTTCCACCTTACAACTTCCTGTTTTGGGACTTTGTAACTTAGGAAAGACAAAACAAGCTCCTGGAGAAATTACACTGCAAAAGCACATTTAAAAGGTCACTGAAAGAAGAGCAGGCACTGCAGCAGGAAACTTGAACAAGATGACCAGAAGGAAGTGTGCACAGAAGCAGATGAGGGATCCTGGTTTGTTTGCTAACTAAGATACACGCTAACACAACTGGGATGCCTGCTTGTCAGACTCAGTATTTAAAATTGATGCTTCTTTACTAGCAGATCAAAACTTCCATGTGGATTTCTTGTGCTGCTGCACTTGCTTGATATTTGGCTTGGGTTAGCAGTAGCTGACGATACAGCTGACTGCGTTGACTGCTTTTATCACTAGTGTCTGCTAACATAGTTGAGAATACACTGGTATGCTGTAAAGTATATTAAAATAGCCATTTAGTGTGGAAATTGCATTTTTTCCCTTCTGATGTTTTTGATGTCCTCAACCAACAACCTAAAGTAAGAAATATAAATGGTACAGGTTTCCTGTTTCTTCGAGCAGTAAAATTACTGGCTTGCATTGAGATGAGATTTTGTGTTTATAACACAAGTAGCAGATTGGGTATGCTGTCTGTGCCCCTCACTTCTGAAGCTTAGAGACCAGCAGAAATTAAAGTACCACAATCCTGTAATTATCACTTGAGCCTGCCCAGCAAATGCTGCATGCTCATGCTTAAAGACTACTTTTGACAGTTTTGTAATTCCTACTGTCATACTGATCTATCACAGAGTTGGATTTCTGTAAGTAGTGCCAAATGTACCAGGACTCTGCTTCACTTATTACAGGTGTTCTTTCAGAAAGGCTACAGGCTTGTTTTATTTCTGCGCCACCATGCTCCCGCTTTGAATGTCTGCCATGCTCTCTCAAGGTTTTGAAGGTTGGCCCAGGCGTCTAGATCAAATAAATGCCTGCAGTGACAAATGGTACGACAGCCACAGCTGTATCTTGACTCTATCTGTACCCTCTGGTATGTTTACTTAATATAAGCAAGAAAGTAAGCTATGAAGAAATAACTAAACCACTGCAATTCTCTCCAGTAATAAAACATACAGTAAACAGGATGATTATATAAAAAGGTTCTTGCAATGATGTTTTAAGAATGTGTTTGCATATTACATGAAAGCTAAAGCAGCTACTGTTATATATGCTGATTGTTACCACAAATATATAGCACTGCAAATCAAAGAGTGCTAACAGGAAGGGGTTGAAAAATGTGAGCAGTGCCAGTGCAGTGAAGCCTTTTGATGTCCCTTCTTGCAGCTTTGGGCACTTTTCATTGTGTAAATGTAAAACACTACACCTGACACAACCTGCTTGGCTGTCAAACTCTACTTTCCCACACTCAACTTAAATACATTAGCGTCTTCAGTGCCAGTCACAACGTTACTCATAGATTCTATAACCATTTATTCTTGGTAATGAAAAGAATCAATCTGGAAGGTGGTTGGCAGGCTTCCACTGCTACTTATAAGGCAGAGTTGTCTTTTGGCACATTACAAGCATTTGAAGTGCCTCCAGTGCTGTTCCCAGGGTAGTCCAGTGTGTCTAAGAAATTACTTGCATATCATTTACACTGATTGTTTAATCAGAGATCGTGACTTGGCAGAATTACTATAACGGATGTATTAAAATTGCATGACAGTTTTATATGATGGCACAAGATGAGCATACAGTACACTTCCTATTTTAGGCTATTTGATGATGCAGTTAACCAGTGCAATTAAGAATGAGTGCAGCAGTAACATGAGCTCATACCTCTGGGTGACAGTGGTATGAGCTATGAGTATTACAGTGTGTTGACAAAAATGCTTATCTTACAAAACAGTGTTTACACTGAAAAATGCCAAAGTGGTAATTTTGAATCATATTGCATATTTCATCACTTTTCTTAAAAGAGGTTTATTCATCATATAGTAAATTTTGGAGTGTGTGGGATATTTTAAAAAATTAAATAAATAAAACAACAGGACTACTTACTGTATACTTAGAACTGCCGAAGGCATCATTCTGACCTCATAGTAATCAGCATAACCTTACCTAGTTGGCTAACTTATACATATTTTGTAATGAAGGCTGTCCTATCATTAGCAAGATCTAAAATAATAACAATAATAATAATACTGACCAAAGTCATGTGTAAGTTATAAGTTGCTTCATAGATTTTACAAAAACACATAAAAACATTCCAAAATACATAAAATGAATGAAAGAAAAATATAAATATAAACAAGTGATAAAGAGGCTAGAGGAAAATTTTAAGAAAATATTATAAGAAATTACACCAAAGTCAAATTGCACAGGTGGATTTTTGTTTTCTTTTTTTTAAATGGGGAACAGCTTTCATTGATTTAATGATAAAAGAAAGTTTGTTCCAAAGAAATGGTGAATACAGAGTCCCTCCTTTGTAATTGATTCTCCACTCTGAGGGTGAATTAGTTATTGTTCTGAGAAATAAAGTGGAGCATGCAGTGAAGTGAAGATGAAAGTGAAGATGCAAGGAGCAAAGGTAATAAAGGTGGATGAGTTTAAATGCCTGGGGTCAACAATTCACAGCAACAGAATGTACAAGCAGGTTTCAAGCAGGGTGAACTGAATTTCAGGAGTGATTTGTGGCTGAAGAATAGAGTTAAAGGGGAGGTTTACCAGATGGTAGCGAGATCTGCTATGATATGTGTACAAAAAGACAGGAGGCTGAGCTGAAGTGGCAGAATTGAAGAAGCTAAAATCTTAACTCGGAGTGACCAAAAATGGGCAGTATTAGAAATGACTACATCAGAGGCACAGCTGTGGAGACAAAGTTAAAGATGCAAGGCTGAGATGGCTTTTGCAATGAAAAGATAATTAACTGGGCAAAGGATATTGAAAATGTAGCTGCCAGGCAGGAGGAAAAGAGTAAGAACACAGAGAAAAGTCATGGATGTAGTGAAGGAAGACATGCAGAGCATTGGTGTGACAGTAGAGGATCCTGGGGATAGGGTGAGATGGAGGCAGATAATCTGCTGTAGCGACCCCTAAAGGGACGAGTTAAAAGAAGAAGAAGTAGTGAATAGGAAGCCAAAGTAATTTTGCAAGGACTCAAGTGAAGTGTTGGTGAATAGCTTTGCTGCTGTGCTTTGTACTAACTTTAGAGCCACAACTATAAAGACAACTATAACCATGGAGAACTGGGCAGGTTGCAGAGAACTGCGGGAAAGGAGTGCAGTCCATGACCCATGTTGGTGGTTTTAGTGTCTAATGTTTATAGTCAAAAAATAGCAACTGGCAGTGCTACCCTTCAGCCTCCTAGTAGACACACTAGTTCAAAATATGTCTCCTTGTTTCAGAAAACTTGACCTCTGACCTGTACCTTGAGCTCAAGGACACCGGGATTCAAACTTGTCCAAGATTTAACCTTTGGTATCAATTTGAAAAGCCTAGAGGACTTTCTTATTGAGTTACTGCATTCACAACATTTTCAGAAGATTTGACCTCTGACCTTGAGGTCAAGCTCATTGAGATTCAAACTCATCCAAGATTTTCTTTAGCTGCACCTATTGCATCAATTTGATAATCCTATGTCGCCTTGTTCTCGAGTTATTACTTTCACAATCTTAGGTGTCCAAGCTGCCCACACGCCCACCCAGCCAGTAGGCTGACTACCATACCCTATCAGCCTTTTATGACTGAGGGGTAAAAACTACTAGATTTAGTTATTTCAGTTTATTTATAATGTGATGTGTCATTACTTACACGTGAAGAGCATAGCAAACTGGCAGCACAGAGAACAAGCTAAATCTCCTGCCTGTGTCTCTGCAGCAGGCAGTTCACCTTGACAAGAATACCATATCCTCAACAGAAGGCATAGAATCATGGGAAGCCAATAACCAGATGTCAACCACAAACACGTTTTTTTTTTGTTTTGTTTTGTTTTTTTAAGCTTTCAGCCAATTATAAAACTAACTTTCAGGGTTTAAGGTCAAAAGATCTGTGGGAAGCTTTCTTCGTCTGATAAGCAAGCATCTGATAAGCAAGTGTGGATTATAGCATTAAGTAAAAATGTTTCAGTATTACTGTGACAGACAAAACAGTTTAAAGAAGAATAGTAACTGAACTGTGGCAAGTATTTAATATCTGCTTCTTACGATGGATCAATTATTTTTTCTGGTGTGGCATGTCCTCATCTGTCCTCCCACACATTTTACCCTAGCACATGCCACAACTGAGCTCCATTAATCAGAGCTAATTTTATAAAGACTGAATACCCCGCACTCGATTCTCATGCATTAACCTTGTTGCTGCCCCTTACCACCCCTGAAAGTTGGAACTAGTGTGCACTAGTGTCTGTTCTTCAGAATATGTGAGTGTGTATACGTGTGCGTGTATATTTTAAGCTTTTGTCACTTGTTAGTGTACCTATTCCTGCCATGCTATAAATAACACCAGTCACAGGGAGGGATGGAAGCCAGTGGAGTGCCTTGACAGCAGAGGGCATAGTGGCCTTGTCTCTCTAGGATATGGGGATTAAATTTGCTCTGCAGCTCACTACGGATCTCATATAGTGTGCTATTGCACATTATATAGATTATGCACAGATTTTAACATGCTGTATTACTTATCTATCAAAATATAAAACAACATTCAAACTGTTATTCTTACATACCTCATCATATAGCGTCACTGGTGCTTCTACCTAGGATATGATGTTGCAGGTTCTTTAAGTTTACTCTTATTGTGTTTTGGGACCAAAATGAATTTTTTAAAAATTCAAGTGAAAATGACCTTCCAACAATACAATGCAAAACAAAACACATCCACCTGGAACCAGAGAATAATTGATACTTGATACTTTATAAATAACAAATTTGTTTTCAACTGAAGCAGAAAGTGTGAGAGAGGTAAGTTCTTCCCATGCTTCCCTATGCTTTTGACATATGCAAGTGGAAGGGCAGGAAAGGCCTCACTAGGGTGTTACTAAGAAATATAAATGATTATATATGGAAACACTGATGTTCTTCTGATTACAGTGGTCCTGAACTATAAATAAAAGCTGGTCCTTTTCATGTTTCCTGCCTCATAGCACAGTGTAGTAGAAACAGAGTTTATTTAGGGGGGCTTCCTACCTTGACCGTGGACACCCAGTAAGTGACCACAGAAAATGAGAGGAAGTTTGAAGTGGGAAAGCGCTACACACACTGTGAGAGCTCTGCATCCTGCAGTACTGAAGCTTCTTGTGACCATGGTACCTTCTGACACCTGGAAAAATATAACAATATTACAGCTGAAATTAACTTATGGTACAAAAATCAGTTCAGGACAAACAACAGCTGCAGGATGAAGGTGCCCATAATAAACGGGTGCACAGTATTAATATAGGTTTATAGCTTTACAATTGTTCTAAGTCAGATAAAATCTATCAGTTTACCTTTAATAAAATGTAGAGTTTGATGAATTAAGACATTCAGAAATATATACATAAAAAAATGTGAAATCTGAAACAAACAAAATGTGCTTTCGAAATGTAAGACCATCAGGAAATGATTAAACATTTCAATCCAGTAGTACCTCTAAGTTACTTGAAAAGACAACAGTAGTACAAGACAATAACAATAATAATCATAATTGATCATAGCAGACACTTCAAATGATAATCTGCAACTTACTTGGCTGTGTAAGATTTATTAATGGTGTTAATAAATACATAATAAAGCTGAGGTTGGGCAGTATGTAACCACTATTAAATACTTATTATTACTTGCTCTTAATTAAAAGATGCATACTCATAACTGTGTTTATATCTGCAAAGACACATATTCTGTCTTCACTAAGCAATGAAGTGAAGTAAAATGTGGGCAAAGCTCCATCTTCCCACTTTAATAACTCATGGACACTATCTGGCAACGTATACGAAGTGCTATCATTCATTCTGACATTTAACAACGAGCTTCCAAAGGAAGAATAAAATCAATATCCTAACACTTTTATGCACTCATTTATTCAAATCTTGACACTGAAGAAAAAGATGATTTGGCTCCATTTCATAATTACACACACACAAAAAAGACTTGCAAATACTAAACAATATGAAGACAATCTTGGTCACCATCCATTACAACACATCAGTCTGGTAGAGTATTGCTTAATCCAACATACAAAAACCACAATGGAGAACTGAACATTTAATGTGATTACAACCCCAACTTGTAATAGTCAGAGTTGTGACTATTATAGGGTTATATATAATTGAAACATAAAATCCTATATGTTGTAATAATACACATACCCAACATATTTGACAAAAGAGAACTTACTCTCACCTAATTGCTAAGTTCTGCAAGGAGTCAGTTTTTAATGATTCCTGAGAAAGTCAGCAAGAAAAATAAACACAAGTAAACCTGCAGATTTATTTTTCTTTTTTTCTGAATTTCATATTCTGATGTTCACTAGTGTGTTTTCTGGGTTGGAAAAGTCTCATTTCCCTCACAGAAATCCAGAAAAAGAACGGAACGTCATCTTCTTGTGCCAGGATTAGAAAAGTGGCAACATATAGGACAGCTAAGGAAGAATTAATATCCTCCCGATGAAAATGAAATTTCTTTCCCCAAATATTTCCTAAGTGCTGTTAAATAGAGCAAGGATTTTTTTTTAACACAGCTTTTCCAAACATCCTAGTTTTATTTTGGATCCTTACATTATTTTACTTTCCAAGCAAAAATAAAATTATTTCACAAAAAACAAGAACTACCAGGGTTAAAATTATTAAACCCGCTGATGCTAACAGTCAGTTAGCATCAGCTAACTGATGCTGTTATCAGGCTGTTATCAAAAGCGTGATAACATGCTTTTGATAACAGGCTTATTAAAAGCCTGTTATCAGGCTTTTGATAACAGCCTGTAGTGATTTTTCTTTTAGTTTTCAACAAGTCTCACACACATCTCCTGAGCAATCTGCCCATTCTTCCTTGGGAAATCTCTCAAGCTCCTCTAGATTTGATGGTCTGCTGGCATGGAGCTTGGTCTTCAGTTCAACTCACAGATTTTCAGTGGGCTTCAAGTCTTTATGGCCAAAGAGCTCTAGCTCTAGCTTCATCTTATCTGACCGAGGGATGCACTTGGTCAGACAATCTGGATGCAGATTCTCCATCCAGATTGTCCTAAGGATACTTCAGTCTAGCTTGCAGGTTTTATCTTGTGCAGAAGTGGAATTTTTCTTGCACTGCAACTTCGGAATCCATTCTTGTGTAGGGTTCTTTTGATTGTCTTCTTTTATACCACAATTCCCGACTTGCCTGAGCGATTCACTCATGTGCTGCCAGTTGTACTGGGGTCTTAAGACACATCTCTCACTAGTTTTCTTTCAAACAAAACTAGAGTCTTTGAAATGTTTGCTCTGGCAGGCATGTTCTGCACTGTGTGAATTTCTTGATGATATTTCTCACTATAGTTCTTGACACTTGAAAATGCCGTGATAGCTTTGTTTATCCATCTCTTACTTTGTGAGCATCAACTTTCTTTCCCTTAAGCCTAAACTGATTTCCTCTGTTTTTCGTTTTCTCAAGTGACAGCTCCAATCCTTGCTCGAGGTTTTCATACTGTGTGTAAACTGGAAGATAACACTAAATTTCAACTTACTTAAATTTCAGCATTACAAAGTTTGTGGATGAATGTTCTTTCTTACATGTAAATGTAATTAGAAAAAACTCAGTGGTTTTAAAAAGTCCTCCAAGACATTTTAAATATTGTCGCTGGCTTTCGTTCAATATATCTATACATTAGAAAGAAGGCCTTATTGGTGCACTAAGATGGTTGATCAGTGTTTTCTTTATAGTTCCTCTGATCCCCACAATTACCAGAAAATGAGTGTGCTGCAAATTTTCAAATAGCTTTTATTACACCACTTGCATTATGATATCTATGGCCCACTGATTATGGCATATAATTTCTAACATGGAAAAACGTAGTGACTCATAAACATATCACTATTTTGCTTAAGATTTGAGCAGAAATAGCAAAAATGAAAAAAATATGATTTTAGTCCAGAATTGAATTTTTAAAGGAAATAAAATATTTCAAGGCTATAGTTAATTATACTGAGCACACAGTACTACAGCTTCGGTATACCAATGTTCCATAATAACCCAAACTTGTAAGATTAAGATTAAATTACAGATACAGAATATTAACCAAAAGTGAAAAGACAGCTTTTTCGCTGAAGACCCAAAATGAAAAGACAGCAGATATCCTTGAAGACAGTTACAGTGGGGCAAAAAAGTATTTAGTCAGCCACCGATTGTGCAAGTTCCCCCACTTAAAATGATGACAGAGGTCAGTAATTTGCACCAGAGGTACACTTCAACTGTGAGAGACAGAATGTGAAAAAAAAATCCATGAATTCACATGGTAGGATTTGTAAAGAATTTATTCGTAAATCAGGGTGGAAAATAAGTATTTGGTCACCTCAAACAAGGAAAATCCCTGGCTCTCACAGACCTGTAACGTCTTCTGTAAGAAGCTTTTCTGCCCCCCACTCGTTACCTGTATGAATGGAACCTGTTTGACCTCATCATCTGTATAAAAGACACCTGTCCACAGCCTCAACCAGTCAGACTCCAAACTCCGCCATGGCCAAGACCAAAGAGCTTTCGAAGGACACCAGGAAAAGAATTGTAGACCTGCACCAGACTGGGAAGAGTGAATCTACAATAGGCAAGCAGCTTGGTGTGAAAAAATCAACTGTGAGAGCAATCATCAGAAAATGGAAGACATACAAGACCACTGATAATCTCCCTCCATCTGGGGCTCCACGCAAGATCTCATCCCGTGGGGTCAAAATGATCATGAGAACGGTGAGCAAAGATCCCAGAACCACACGGGGATACCTGGTGAATGACCTGCAGAGAGCTGGGACCAAAGTAACAAAGGTCACCATCAGTAACACACTACAACGGCAGGGAATCAAATCCCGCAGTGCCAGACGTGTTCCGCTGCTGAAGCCAGTGCATGTCCAGGCCCGTCTGAAGTTTGCCAGAGAGCACATGGATGATACAGCAGAGGATTGGGAGAATGTCATGTGGTCAGATGAAACCAAAGTAGAACTTTTTGGTATAAACTCAACTCGTCGTGTTTGGAGGAAGAAGAATACTGAGTTGCATCCCAAGAACACCATACCTACTGTGAAGCATGGGGGTGGAAACATCATGCTATGGGGCTGTTTTTCTGCCAAGGGGACAGGACGACTGATCCGTGTTAAGGACAGAATGAATGGGGCCAAGTATCGTGAGATTTTGAGCCAAAACCTCCTTCCATCAGTGAGAACTTTGAAGATGAAACGAGGCTGGGTCTTCCAACATGACAATGATCCAAAACACACCGCCCGGGCAACAAAGGAGTGGCTCCGTAAGAAGCATTTGAAAGTCCTGGAGTGGCCTAGCCAGTCTCCAGACCTCAACCCCATAGAAAATCTGTGGCGGGAGTTGAAAGTCCGTGTTGCTCGGCGACAGCCCCAAAACATCACTGCTCTTGAGAAGATCTGCATGGAGGAATGGGCCAAAATACCAGCTACTGTGTGTGCAAACCTGGTAAAGACCTATAGTAAACGTTTGACCTCTGTTATTGCCAACAAAGGTTATGTTACAAAGTATTGAGTTGTATTTTTGTTATTGACCAAATACTTATTTTCCACCCTGATTTACGAATAAATTCTTTACAAATCCTACCATGTGAATTCATGGATTTTTTTTTCACATTCTGTCTCTCACAGTTGAAGTGTACCTCTGGTGCAAATTACTGACCTCTGTCATCATTTTAAGTGGGGGAACTTGCACAATCGGTGGCTGACTAAATACTTTTTTGCCCCACTGTATGTGGAGACTTAGCTTAAAAAATGACAGTTGACAAATACCACACATGTTCCTTTGAACTTAAAACTAACTTTTTAAGTCTCTGAAAAGGAAAGCTTCAATCCAACTAAAAGTCTTCAGTGCTGCAAACAAGAAATGATTAAAAATGCCCACAAGTGCTGCAGTTAGTACTACTTTACACTCGCCCCCAAATACAATAGACACACAACCACATACACACACTAACAAACACAGTACCTTCAGTGTCTGCACCTCTGTGTAGCCTTTCAGTTGTATATCCCACAAATGAGTGAAGCTCACCGCCTGGATGACTTTCTTCCCTTCGCCTCATCTGTACACACTCAACTGCCACAGCTCTCTTTCCTTGCACCAGCCAAATAACCTCTGCAAACACAGAGGGAGAGAAACAGATGGGAAAAATGAAAAAAAGAGAAAAAGGAGATCAAAACCAGTGGATGGGAAAAAGAAGAAAAGAAAAAGCGAGACAGATTGCATTGATAATGTAGATTGTCAGGAGCTGCATTCATTGTAAACCAGCATGCACAAAGTAAAAGCTGCAGAGTTACACTAATTTGATTTCAAATTTCCCAAGTGCTGGCATTTCCTTTTCTATTCAACTTCTCTCCACATTTCAGCTTTTGAGCTTCAAATCACAAGCCTGGCTATGGTGCACTTAAATTACAATGATTGCAGAACCTTATTGAAGCTTGGACAGCGTACCCTATAACCTCTCTTTGTACAAAGTAATTGAAAACATATTAAAGTCACAGTAAGGGAACAAAAACAGATATGCTTTGTATAACAGTCCCTGTCCTAAATCAAAAGAAGCAAGATAAAAATGGCCGTGAAATAGTGGTAATATATCAGAGCAGCAAAAAATAGTGGAAGAACAAGTGAGACCAACTATTCAGACATCACTGGCTTTTCTCATGTATATTTCTCTTTGTTACTGGCATATATGTCAACCGTTAAATTATTAGACCCAGTAAAATTAGAATAAATTAAAATGATAACAGGCAGTTCACCATTTAGAGGTTTTTCAAATTATGCCAAAATAGTTATCATCACTAATATAAGTACAGAAATCACCACTCTCTTATAATGTAAGCAATACACAGCACAAAACCCATCTCTACATTTCAAAAACACTTGTCCAACTACCCATTCTGCCTCTGTCTGTTAAACAGCTCAATTGGAGAGGTTAATGTCTCACACAGTATAATACAGCTATTGTTCAGGGTAGTATTGGGAATTTGAGACATATATTAAACTGACAGACAGGCTCCTGTAATTTAACCGACCATTTTGGCAGTGTTTGTAATTCTGATGTATTACTTTAGGGTTCACGTCATTATCAGTGAGGTGATGACATTAATTTGTCAACCCTCTGTAACCACGCCATTGCCCTTTTCAACACTGTGGTAAGAACAGAGGTCACCTGGATAATAGAAACGCTCCAGGTTTTAAGAATTTTGGAACTTTCTCAAAAACATAAGCTGATGCACGGACTTGAATCCAGGTCTGGAGGCTGAAGGTCAGTCTCCCTGCTGACTGCAAGCTGCTGTCCAATAGGTACATTAGTCATAGCCTCCATCACCAGTAAATGAAAAAAAAATCTCCAACACCATGAAGGGGCATTTCAACTGAAATTTAAGGTACATTCAGTGTACATTCATGAGTGAATAAATAATTGTTACTTTTTGTTTTCATGCTGTCAAATTATTCTACTTAGTTGGGGTATTTGCCTATGATGCACAAATATCAGGCACTTTATTAGGTGCACTTGTTCAAATGTTTGTCAACACAAATATTTTGTGAGCCAATTACATGTCTGCAACTCAGTGTAGTCATGTAGACACGGTCAAAATGACCGGATTATATCACACAATCATCTCCAATGTTAACAGAGAACGGTCCGAAAAAGAAAAACCATCCAGTGAATGGCAGTCCTCTGGATGTTGGATGGATCTCTGGATTGTTGATGCAGGGGTTCACAGAAGTATAGCCAGACTGTTTCAAGGTGACAGGGAGGTACCAGAAACTCAAGCAACCACTTGCTACAACAAATGTAGAACATCTCTGAACACACAACTTGTCAAACCTTAAAGCTGATGGCTTACAGGAGTGGCTACAATTCACACAGATTCACCAAAACTGGACAACAGACGATTGGAAAAAAGCTGATGAGTCTTTTTAAAGGCTGTAACATTTATATGGTACTTACTACTTTCACTGTACTCAAGTTGCCTCTACAGTTACCAGGGCTCAGTCTAATAGAGCACCTTTGGGATGTGGTGGCATCACAATTATGTAGATGACAAATATGCAGTAATGGTGTAATGCTATCATTTCAACAAGGACCAAAATCTCCGAGCAATGTTTCCACCACCTTGTTGAATTCATCCAATGAAGAGTTAAGACAAATCTGTTGTTTTTTCAAGTCTATTTTAACCCGGTTTTAATGTAAGTTTCCTTGCACTTAGCTGGAGAAATACTATAAAAATGTAGCTTAAAAAACTAACTGAAAAATCTTGCATTGACCTATCCATTAATTAATTCAACAGGTTCGACATTGCAACTTACCAGTCATGATGTTATTATGCTTTGCAATGTGGGTAAAAAAAAGGGTGAAAAAGATTCCTTTGTTTCTGGAGCTAAGGGTAGCCAATAGCATTGGCTAACTTCTTGGCTAATGCTAGCTTAAAACAACATGGCTCAGCCTGTCCGGTCAACTCCTGCAAATTCCTTAGCCTAGGGGTCAGCAACCTTTAACACCCAAAGAGCCATTTGGACCCGGTTTCCACGCAAAAGAAAACACTGGGAGCCGCAAATACTTTTTGACATCTAAAATGAAAATAACACTGTATATATTGGGGGTTTTTTTTACCTTTATGCTTTGTGTGAACAACTAAAGTGTGTTGCTTATTGTATCCATGAAGTGCTAATGAGAAAATTACATTTTATTTATGTAATTAACACATTTTGAACTTTTAAAGAAATATAACAAAAGGAAAGACACCCAGCTGAACTAAAATGATCCATGTAGCAAAAAAAACCTGTTGTGAGCCGCCCCCCTCATATCGCCTTTGGGCTTTTGGAGCCTTGACCTGACTTTTAAAAAATAATTGGGGGAAAAAGCACTATGCTGCTATAAAATGAAAAATAGATATTTGCAAAATTCTGCCTAAATATGTATTTTACCTGGTTAATGTGTGGCGGGGCGGGGTCTGCAGCGCCGCTGCATGGGAGTCGGAAGCACCTGAGCGGCACCCGCAATCATGCCTCATTGCCTTAAAGTCTGTGCTCTCTCTGCTGTTGTGTTGTCGGGCTGTGAGCTGAAAAGCTACAGCCGGCTGTATGCGTACAGCAACCGTGTATGAAAAGTGGTCAGTGAAGAGATGCTGAAAAGCAGCGGGTCTGCCGTGGTAGTTTTCAATGGAACTTCTGCTCCTGAACCTCTGCGCACACCGTCTGCAAATCGGGGCTGTACGAAGTCACTTTCATCTTTACGTAAGCTATCATCTATGAGGCGTGAGCGGTGTTTGTTATGAACATAGTTCACGGTGGAGAACAGCTGCTGACATAATGTGGATCCGAAGATCCATAATTGGCCTATCTGGGGTTGAAAGTCTTGATAAATACACAGCGGGTATACCGGCTTCCGCGAGTGTGACGCTTATTTTGAGCATAAAAAATAAAAAAAAAAATACAATTTTATTTTTATATTTCAATATCACAATAATCTTCCAATTTAGAACTACAAGTTAAAAAAGAACTAAACACAAATAAAATACACTTCAGCTAAATACTTTAATAAATATTTCCCAAACCACCCGAGAGCTGCAGGTTGCTGACCCCTGCCTTAGCCTGAAAAAATATTTCGGCACAGATTTCTGCATTCTTTTCATACTTTTTCCCCAGTAACGAAGGAATATCAAACATATGCTTAATTCATTAAGTGATATTACTAAAGAATATGGTAGGGTGAATTGTTTTTTCTTTAGATGTTTTAAGGTTTTTTTTCTTCAGGATGCCATCTTAAAATGTGAGCATATGTTCAGCTCAGTAGAAGGATGCAATGTTATCGTAAAATTAATTAACTAAACATTTGTCATATTATCATCACCCCCCCCCCCCCCCCCCCCCCCAAAATGCCAAATTATTCCCCAAAATAGAACCAGGGGGAATTAAACTCTTCTGAGACTGCTATTAAGATGTGGCTGAACTAATTTGTTCTGAGGAGAGTTGTCAGTGACTACTTGTTTAATTCTGATTATTAGAATATAAATTGCTATAGAAATTCTCTGGATTGTTTTCTGTTTGTAAGTAGCATTGTGTGTGTATATATATATGTATATATATATATATATATATATATATATATATAGTGGCAGTGGCAGGGCTGTGGATATTATTACTGCTTTTAAACAAATGTGTTTAGTTTGTTTACTTATTATAAATCCAAATATTAATTTTGAAATATAAGATATATGTTTCTCATGATGCAGTATAAAGTGGTGATGGTGGAATTGACCATCTGATGGTCATTCACTCACAAATGAACCAAGATGAAATAATCAACAGAGGAAACAGCAATCTTTATGATTTATTCAATTAAAAAATAAAATAAAAGCGAGTCTTTTTATCAGCAGTAAACAGAGATTACAGACACAGACATATACAAAAAATACATTCATTTTTATGTCAGCTTTGCTCCGTACAGTTGTCCCAAGTAACCAATATGTAAGCTATTGTGGTGTTTCTGTGCTAATGAAGGTTGAGTTTTCCACATAGTCCTTCAGTTTGTTTGCAGGCAAGTGTCATAACAACCTTGGTTCTAGTGCAGAGACAAGAAGCGTCTCCTGAACATACCACGGATGATTAAAAACACTGTTGGAGCTGCAACCACAGCAAGAGCAGTGCAGAACTGTGGGAAATAAAAGGAACAGGAACACAAAATTCAGATTGAAGCAGTATCAATATTAATTTGATAGAGAAATATTATACTACACCACATTACCTAATAGATTTAGATTTTAATATTTTCAAGTTTTAAAATTTGATGACTGCTTATCAGTGTGAATGTCATTATATTGTATAATGATAGAAACATGTTACAGGCTACACAAAGAATGATAATTTAAAGACATTGAGTACTTCAGTTATGACATATTGTATTTGAACCTAATTTTGGGTTGTTAAATCTTATGTTGGTCACTGATTTGGTGTAGATATGGATATTACACTTACCTTAATAGCAGCGCTATAGTGCTTTTGAAATGTCTGTACGTATACACTGAAGAGGGCAAGGCTGCAAGGAAAGAATGAGTCTGCATCTTCCGAGTCTCTGCATCTTTTGGAAAGAAATATTGTTGTTGTTTTTTTGTTGCATATACGTACGTGCAGTAAGCTGCATTTTTAATACAGACAGTATTCAAACAAACCTTTTGTACAGGGCATTTAGAAGCAATTCCTTGTCTGCCAGGTATAACTCTGAGATGCCAAGTTTAATCAGTATGGACAGTGGCAGCTTGTAACCTTCTTCACCAAGGACACCTAAATTATACCATCCCTGTGGAAAATGACCGGTATGACTTACTAAAACATAAACAAACGCACACAATATATACAAAAACATATCAAAGGTGTAATGTAAAAGCAGGTAAACCTGGGGATTGTTCCTTAGTGCTGCCAGTGTGTACATCTGTGCTGCAGAAAACAAGTTTTTCTGCCTGTTACCATGCCTCTCGTAAAACAAGTCGCCCATCCTAATAAAAGCTGGGGCGAAAACAGATTTTGAGATCAAATCCGGTATAGTAAGTGCACGAGTCTGCAACTGTTCTGTTGCATTTAAAGTTAGTGACTTACCATAAGTGTTAGGATTTTGACTTTGGATCGTAATGTTGTAATATCTCCACATACAGTCGGATGTATAAACAGGATCCAGAAAACCTCCCTATTGACATAAAAGTAGTAAATAAAGAGGGAGAGCTGAAGTAAGCAGGAAAGTGACAATAACATTTAGGCTAATGGAGGCACATTTCAGATTTACATTTCTGTTACTTACCGAATTTTGCTCACACAGGTACGCCACATTAAACTGTGCAACTGCATATCCTGCTTCAGCAGCCATCATGTAATATAATAGTGATGTGAACCTGTAGCAAAGTCAGAAGATGAAATAGCTGTAATTGCAATCTAGTGATCTGATCAGGATTTTGGCAACTGTGACTAGAGAAAGACTTTACACGTCGTTCTTGAGATAGGCATCCAAAGCTTTGTGTAAGATGCTGCCCAAGTATCCGTTGTGCTCCCCTGCCCACTTTACCCACCTGCAGTCAGTTAAGAATACATTCTGGTTAAGGGACAAATAGAAATGCATGTGAATTAAAATAAATAAAAAAAGTAAGTTGCTGACAAAACTGCGTCCGATGGATGTCTGTTGACAAAGCCAGGCATCCCAGTGGTCCAAATGTCAGCAATCAGAATCCCTCCCCTGATATTTCCTCTCTCTGCAGACTTCAGATAGTACTTATAGGCTATATACTGTAGGACAGATACATTTGTTATATTATAAGATATATTCGTTATTACCACTTACAGGACCCATGACATATACGTTACAGTGGATGATGATGTTACAGTTGAGCTTACCTGGTTGGCAGGTTTTCCCGGATAAAGGCCCTGTGAGTAAATCGCACCAAGATTGAAAGCTGCTTCTGGACACATGAGGAGATCGGCCTGTTCCCATAGCTGTATGGCCTGTTTGTAGTCCTTCTCAAAGTGCTCATAGTACCAGGCCAAGGCATTTATTGCAGGAACATGACCCTTTAGGACCGATTATTTTGAGAACCAGAATGAGATGCAAACTTAAAGGGGACTCCAGATGTTACAGCATAGATAACAAATACATTATAAAGAAGTTATTAACATTTAGCCACCTTATCCATTGCTTTCTTTAGGAATGTGACAGCTTTTGGAATATTCTTTTCCACTCCATGTCCCTACAGAGAGAAACATTCATATATTACAAGTAGATGTGACTAAATGCTAACACAGGTGGAAGGAAAATGCTTTAGATTAAGATATTTGTCAATGTTGTTCCATATTGCATATCAAACACAAATCTGACCTGCAGAAGTACTATCCCATAGTCATACATTGACACTGGATCCTCCCACTGGACAGCTCCCCTTTCATAGTGTCTCACAGCCTCCAGGATGTTTGGAGTCACTCCTTGCTGGCCCCAGAATAGCATGCGGGAAATAGCTTGCTGTAAGACAATTGTCAAAGTATTACTAAAATCTAAATGTTGAAATCCCCCATTTCTTGAGAATGTATTTACTTGTGATGTTCTACATTATCATTTCAATCCACTATTTTAGATTTTTTTTACAGTAAATTTCACATGTCCCAGTAAAGCACTTAGGGAGTTTGCAGGCATTGCAGTGCATTAATAAAGTAGGAGTCCAGTTTTAAAAAAAAGTGATGCAGATCAACACCACCAGAGCTTCCTTTGCCCATGCTCCACCTCTGTAGCCTCTGTAGTTCTTGCTAACGAACATCAGTGATTTTACTTCTGCTTTTGTCTTTGTGGAAGAACAATTATACCAACAGTTATATCAGCAGTTAGTCTTGTGACAAACCTGTTAACTCAGTCTTTGGCTTGATGAAATGTGAGAAGCATACTTGAAACAAAAGGGCAACAACAAAGTCAGTAGACTACCTCAGCCTCAGTTGCTCCCCTCCGGGCCTGATGTTTGAGCCATTGAAAGATGTGGTGGTTTTCACTGGTCTGGATATTCAACATCTTTTCATCGTTCACAAAAATAGCCTCAACTGTTGTCTAAAAAGGAGAAAAAAAAGAGGAGACAAATGCTAAGGTTCAAAAATAAATTTGCTTTAAATTAAATGTTAACTAATTTTGATCACTGTAATAATGCCGCTTTCATTATACTGCTGCTTTTTTATGAACTGAAGAAACAAAGATACATTTATTGAGGACAGAAATCGAAAAACTGATATGATAAAAAGTAATCTAAATGTATTGGTAAAGCAGGTCATACATTGTATAAAAAAAATTATTTATATAGAAAAAAACAATGGTTTCCAAACCTGCTGTGGCGAGGGATTGTGACGGTCTATAGTTGTCTGTTGAGCAATGTTAGCATAATAGGCATAGGCCAGATCATGATCCTTGGGCTGACCATGCAGTCCAAGGTGGTGCAGGTGCCCAAGATGCAGCAATGCCAATCGATCACCCTTTTGGGCACCCAGCAGGCCGAGGAGCCAAGCCTGCATCATACATTTGAACATGTGAGAATATATTGAAAAAAAGCTTTTAAAAAAAAACCAACTAATTAAACTATAAATGACCTGATAAAACAGACCTTAAAAGGCTCTTTCTGGACTCCTAGGCCAGTACTGTAGAGCACAGATGACATGTGCAGAGCTCGAGTATCAGCTAGACAGCCAGCTTGGAGAAGCAGTGATAATACTTTGCTGACCACTTCTGTGCTTCTCGCTTTGCCCAGTTTATGGAGTGATAAGGAGTATAGTGCTCTGCCCAAATCATGCAGGCTAACTGCTCTTCCTTCTGCAAGGGACAAATTGAACTTTAATGTGTTTAATGACATGCAGAATCCAAAACAGCAGCTATTACAACTACAGAAAAGCATCATTAATTCAGACCGCATTCTATTTTAAAATGCCCTGGCAATTGAAAATATTATACTTCATCTCTCACCATGTTTTAAAACTAATAATTTGGCCAGTTTAGCGGCATGTCTTCTGCGAGGAGCAGCTGCTTCCCATGATGCACACTGTGGATTTGATGTTTGTCTGTGTTTCACCACCCACTTATGGAAAGCATGAGAGCACGTTTCTGAAGAAAAGCAGCACAAAAACATTACTCACAGTGTCATTATTTTAAAAAGTTTAGTTGAAAAGTTATTTTTTGCACCATCTAGTGTAAGGAAACCCTACTGCTGGTATTACCGGCTTCTGTCTTCTGCTGGATCTTGATTGAATGGCCACTGATCTTGACATTCATGTCAAAGCTAAATTCTTCACAAGTCTGCAGCCACCTGGTGAGATTTAAATTCTGTATAACATCTGGAACATAAAGCTCAGACTGAAAAAGAAAGATATAATCAGACTTGAACACAGTGAACAGTTGAGTTGGATGTAGCTACAAGTATTAAGTAAGTACAGTATTACTAGAAATACCATAATGTCAGGCACTATTCGGTTCCGGTGGTATATCACTGGTCCAAAATAGCCTTTCACTCCTGGTATATACTTCCCTCCTCCAATCACAAAATATCCCTCCGTGTCATCAAGCATGATAATAAATCTAAACCTGTAAAGCATGATTTACAGCAGAAGAGCACATAGTGTTATAGTACACCTCAAATGCATTTTCTTCCTCAGGGTAATAACTGAATCATGATGTCACATTAGAAATACACTTACATATATTCAGAAGTTTTAACTGTTCTCTGGTCTTTATCCAAGCATACCATATTGACAGCCACCTGAGATGCAATGACAATGAGCATGTTTTTTTCATTATGATGATGATGTGCATGATAAACGGTATGCTGTGTCAACAAAAGACTACTTACTGTTCTACCTTGCACCATCACAATAAGATTGCACCACACATTTAAAGGGACCTTGAATGAAGAGAGAAATGCA